>NC_048572.1:4429828-4464828 GCF_013265735.2 Oncorhynchus mykiss
GACTTCACTCCAGAGTCTTTTTCACCTCATTTAACACCTAACGTTATGATATAGTGTGAAGGCGTGTTGTTATCTATTGTTCCTCTGTTGTTCCTCTGTTGTTCCTCTGTTGTTCCTCTATTGTTCCTCTGTTGTTCCTCTATTGTTCCTCTGTTGTTCCTCTGTTCTTCCTCTGTTTTTATCTGTTGTTCCTCTGTTGTTCCTCTATTGTTCCTCTGTTGTTCCTCTGTTGTTCCTCAGGCAAGAAGAGAGGCTGATGACATCACATTTTTCAATCAGACCAACTCCTTGAACTTTGCAGTTGTTAAAAAAATAAAAAAAACACAGAAGTTTCCTCAGAATGTGTTTTTTTATACCCTTTATAGTGCCTGTTGCTGGAGAGATACCCTCCTGTAGGTTTTCACTCCGACCCCAGTTGTAACGAACCTGATTCAGTTTATCAACCAGCTAATTATTTTAATCATGTGAACTAGCTTAGGATTGGAGCAAAAACCTACAGTAGCTCTCAGTAGGACAGTAGTTCTCCAGGAACAGGGTTGGAGAGCCCTGGTGCAAACCTACAGGACAGTAGCTCTCCAGGAACAGGGTTGGAGAGCCCTGGTATAAACCTACAGGACAGTAGCTCTCCAGGAACAGGGTTGGAGAGCCCTGGTGCAAACCTACAGGACAGTAGCTCTCCAGGAACAGGGTTGGAGATCCCTGGTATAAACCTACAGGACAGTAGCTCTCCAGGAACAGGGTTGGAGAGCCCTGGTATAAACCTACAGGACAGTAGCTCTCCAGGAACAGGGTTGGAGAGCCCTGGTATAAACCTACAGGACAGTAGCTCTCCAGGAACAGGGATGGAGAGCCCTGGTATAAACCTACAGGACAGTAGCTCTCCAGGAACATTGTTGGAGAGCCCTGGTATAAACCTACAGGACAGTAGCTCTCCAGGAACAGGGTTGGAGAGCCCTGGTATAAACCTACAGGACAGTAGCTCTCCAGGAACAGGGTTGGAGAGCCCTGGTGCAAACCTACAGGACAGTAGCTCTCCAGGAACAGGGTTGGAGAGCCCTGGTATAAACCTACAGGACAGTAGCTCTCCAGGAACAGGGTTGGAGAGCCCTGGTATAAACCTACAGGACAGTAGCTCTCCAGGAACAGGGTTGGAGAGCCCTGGTATAAACCTACAGGACGGTAGCTCTCCAGGAACAGGGTTGGAGAGCCCTGGTATAAACCTACAGGACAGTAGCTCTCCAGGAACAGGGTTGGAGAGCCCTGGTATAAACCTACAGGACGGTAGCTCTCCAGGAACAGGGTTGGAGAGCCCTGGTGTAAACCTACAGGACAGTAGCTCTCCAGGAACAGGGTTGGAGATCCCTGGTATAAACCTACAGGACAGTAGCTCTCCAGGAACAGGGTTGGAGAGCCCTGGTGCAAACCTACAGGACAGTAGCTCTCCAGGAACAGGGTTGGAGAGCCCTGGTGCAAACCTACAGGACAGTAGCTCTCCAGGAACAGGGTTGGAGAGCCCTGGTGCAAACCTACAGGACAGTAGCTCTCCAGGAACAGGTTTGGAGAGCCCTGGTGCAAACCTACAGGACAGTAGCTCTCCAGGAACAGGGTTGGAGAGCCCTGGTGCAAACCTACAGGACAGTAGCTCTCCAGGAACAGGGTTGGAGATCCCTGGAATAAACCTACAGGACAGTAGCTCTCCAGGAACAGGGTTGGAGAGCCCTGGTATAAACCTACAGGACAGTAGCTCTCCAGGAACAGGGTTGGAGAGCCCTGGTATAAACCTACAGGACGGTAGCTCTCCAGGAACAGGGTTGGAGAGCCCTGGTGTAAACCTACAGGACAGTAGCTCTCCAGGAACAGGGTTGTAAAGCCCTGGTGCAAACCTACAGGACGGTAGCTCCCCAAGCACCATCTATCCCACCTCATCACCTAATAGCACACTGGTCTTCTATTACAGTATCTACAGGTGAAATATCCCAGTAGTCTCCTACTTCAGTATCTACAGGTGAAATAGCCCACTAGTATACTACTACAGTACAGTATCTACAGGTGAAATAGCCCACTAGTCTTCTACTACAGTATCTACAGGTGAAATAGCCCACTATTATTCTACTACAGTATCTACAGGTGAAATAGCCCACTAGTCTTCTACTACAGTACAGTATCTACAGGTGAAATAGCCCACTATTATTCTACTACAGTATCTACAGGTGAAATAGCCCACTAGTCTTCTACTACAGTACAGTATCTACAGGTGAAATAGCCCACTAGTCTTCTACTACAGTATCTATAGGTGAAATAGCCCACTAGTATCTACTACAGTATCTACAGGTGAAATAGCCCACTAGTCTTCTACTACAGTATCTACAGGTGAAATAGCCCACTAGTCTTCTACTTCAGTATCTACAGGTGAAATAGCCCACTAGTATTCTACTTCAGTGTCTACAGGTTAAATAGCCCACTAGTCTTCTACTACAGTACAGTTTCTACAGGTGAAATAGCCCACTAGTCTTCTACTACAGTATCTACAGGTGAAATAGCCCACTAGTCTTCTACTACGGTACAGTATCTACAGGTGAAATAGCCCACTAGTCTTCTACTACAGTACAGTATCTACAGGTGAAATAGCCCACTAGTATTCTACTTCAGTATCTACAGGTTAAATAGCCCACTAGTCTTCTACTACAGTACAGTTTCTACAGGTGAAATAGCCCACTAGTCTTCTACTACAGTATCTACAGGTGAAATAGCCCACTAGTCTTCTACTACAGTACAGTATCTACAGGTGAAATAGCCCACTAGTCTTCTACTTCAGTATCTACAGGTGAAATAGCCCACTAGTCTTCTACTACAGTATCTACAGGTGAAATAGCCCACTAGTCTTCTACTACAGTACAGTTTCTACAGGTGAAATAGCCCACTAGTATTCTACTTCAGTATCTACAGGTTAAATAGCCCACTAGTCTTCTACTACAGTACAGTTTCTACAGGTGAAATAGCCCACTAGTCTTCTACTTCAGTATCTACAGGTGAAATAGCCCACTAGTCTTCTACTACAGTATCTACAGGTGAAATAGCCCACTAGTCTTCTACTACAGTACAGTTTCTACAGGTGAAATAGCCCACTAGTATTCTACTTCAGTATCTACAGGTTAAATAGCCCACTAGTCTTCTACTACAGTACAGTTTCTACAGGTGAAATAGCCCACTAGTCTTCTACTACAGTATCTACAGGTGAAATAGCCCACTAGTCTTCTACTACAGTACAGTATCTACAGGTGAAATAGCCCACTAGTCTTCTACTTCAGTATCTACAGGTGAAATAGCCCACTAGTCTTCTACTACAGTATCTACAGGTGAAATAGCCCACTAGTCTTCTACTACAGTATCTACAGGTGAAATAGCCCGCTAGTCTTCTACTACAGTACAGTATCTACAGGTGAAATAGCCCACTAGTCTTCTACTACAGTATCTACAGGTGAAATAGCCCACTAGTCTTCTACTTCAGTATCTATAGGTGAAATAGCCCACTAGTCTTCTACTACAGTACAGTTTCTACAGGTGAAATAGCCCACTAGTCTTCTACTACAGTATCTACAGGTGAAATAGCCCACTAGTCTTCTACTACAGTACAGTATCTACAGGTGAAATAGCCCACTAGTCTTCTACTACAGTACAGTATCTACAGGTGAAATAGCCCACTAGTCTTCTACTACAGTACAGTATCTACAGGTTAAATAGCCCACTAGTCTTCTACTTCAGTATCTATAGGTGAAATAGCCCACTAGTCTTCTACTACAGTACAGTTTCTACAGGTCAAATAGCCCACTAGTCTTCTACTACAGTATCTACAGGTGAAATAGCCCACTAGTCTTCTACTACAGTACAGTATCTACAGGTGAAATAGCCCACTAGTCTTCTACTACAGTATCTATAGGTGAAATAGCCCACTAGTCTTCTACTTCAGTATCTACAGGTGAAATAGCCCACTAGTCTTCTACTACAGTATCTACAGGTGAAATAGCCCACTAGTCTTCTACTACAGTACAGTTTCTACAGGTGAAATAGCCCACTAGTATTCTACTTCAGTATCTACAGGTGAAATAGCCCACTAGTCTTCTACTACAGTACAGTATCTACAGGTGAAATAGCCCACTAGTCTTCTACTACAGTATCTACAGGTGAAATAGCCCACTAGTCTTCTACTACAGTATCTACAGGTGAAATAGCCCGCTAGTCTTCTACTACAGTACAGTATCTACAGGTGAAATAGCCCACTAGTCTTCTACTACAGTATCTACAGGTGAAATAGCCCACTAGTCTTCTACTTCAGTATCTATAGGTGAAATAGCCCACTAGTCTTCTACTACAGTACAGTTTCTACAGGTGAAATAGCCCACTAGTCTTCTACTACAGTATCTACAGGTGAAATAGCCCACTAGTCTTCTACTACAGTACAGTATCTACAGGTGAAATAGCCCACTAGTCTTCTACTACAGTACAGTATCTACAGGTGAAATAGCCCACTAGTCTTCTACTACAGTACAGTATCTACAGGTTAAATAGCCCACTAGTCTTCTACTTCAGTATCTATAGGTGAAATAGCCCACTAGTCTTCTACTACAGTACAGTTTCTACAGGTCAAATAGCCCACTAGTCTTCTACTACAGTATCTACAGGTGAAATAGCCCACTAGTCTTCTACTACAGTACAGTATCTACAGGTGAAATAGCCCACTAGTCTTCTACTACAGTATCTATAGGTGAAATAGCCCACTAGTCTTCTACTACAGTATCTACAGGTGAAATAGCCCACTAGTCTTCTACTACAGTACAGTATCTACAGGTGAAATAGCCCACTAGTCTTCTACTAAAGTATCTACAGGTGAAATAGCCCACTAGTCTTCTACTATAGTACAGTATCTACAGGTGAAATAGCCCACTAGTCTTCTACTACAGTATCTACAGGTGAAATAGCCCACTAGTCTTCTACTTCAGTATCTACAGGTGAAATAGCCCACTAGTCTTCTACTACAGTATCTACAGGTTAAATAGCCCACTAGTCTTCTACTTCAGTATCTACAGGTGAAATAGCCCACTAGTCTTCTACTACAGTATCTACAGGTGAAATAGCCCACTAGTATTCTACTTCAGTATCTACAGGTGAAATAGCCCACTAGTCTTCTACTATAGTACAGTATCTACAGGTGAAATAGCCCACTAGTCTTCTACTACAGTATCTACAGGTGAAATAGCCCACTAGTCTTCTACTACAGTATCTACAGGTGAAATAGCCCACTAGTCTTCTACTACAGTACAGTTTCTACAGGTGAAATAGCCCACTAGTCTTCTACTTCAGTTTCTACAGGTGAAATAGCCCACTAGTCTTCTACTACAGTACAGTTTCTACAGGTGAAATAGCCCACTAGTCTTCTACTACAGTATCTACAGGTGAAATAGCATACTAGTCTTCTACTACAGTACAGTATCTATAGGTGAAATAGCCCACTAGTCTTCTACTACAGTATCTACAGGTGAAATAGCCCACTAGTCTTCTACTACAGTATCTACAGGTGAAATAGCCCACTAGTCTTCTACTTCAGTATCTACAGGTGAAATAGCCCACTAGTCTTCTACTACAGTATCTACAGGTGAAATAGCCCACTAGTATTCTACTTCAGTATCTACAGGTGAAATAGCCCACTAGTCTTCTACTATAGTACAGTATCTACAGGTGAAATAGCCCACTAGTCTTCTACTACAGTATCTACAGGTGAAATAGCCCACTAGTCTTCTACTACAGTATCTACAGGTGAAATAGCCCACTAGTCTTCTACTACAGTACAGTTTCTACAGGTGAAATAGCCCACTAGTCTTCTACTTCAGTTTCTACAGGTGAAATAGCCCACTAGTCTTCTACTACAGTACAGTTTCTACAGGTGAAATAGCCCACTAGTCTTCTACTACAGTATCTACAGGTGAAATAGCCCACTAGTCTTCTACTACAGTACAGTATCTATAGGTGAAATAGCCCACTAGTCTTCTACTACAGTATCTACAGGTGAAATAGCCCACTAGTCTTCTACTACAGTATCTACAGGTGAAATAGCCCACTAGTCTTCTACTACAGTATCTACAGGTGAAATAGCCCACTAGTCTTCTACTACAGTATCTACAGGTGAAATAGCCCACTAGTCTTCTACTACAGTACAGTATCTATAGGTGAAATAGCCCACTAGTCTTCTACTACAGTATCTACAGGTGAAATAGCCCACTAGTCTTCTACTTCAGTATCTACAGGTGAAATAGCCCACTAGTCTTCTACTACAGTATCTACAGGTGAAATAGCCCACTAGTCTTCTACTTCAGTATCTACAGGTGAAATAGCCCACTAGTCTTCTACTACAGTATCTACAGGTGAAATAGCATACTAGTCTTCTACTACAGTACAGTATCTATAGGTGAAATAGCCCACTAGTCTTCTACTACAGTATCTACAGGTGAAATAGCCCACTAGTCTTCTACTACAGTATCTACAGGTGAAATAGCCCACTAGTCTTCTACTTCAGTATCTACAGGTGAAATAGCCCACTAGTCTTCTACTACAGTATCTACAGGTTAAATAGCCCACTAGTCTTCTACTTCAGTATCTACAGGTGAAATAGCCCACTAGTCTTCTACTACAGTATCTACAGGTGAAATAGCCCACTAGTATTCTACTTCAGTATCTACAGGTGAAATAGCCCACTAGTCTTCTACTATAGTACAGTATCTACAGGTGAAATAGCCCACTAGTCTTCTACTACAGTATCTACAGGTGAAATAGCCCACTAGTCTTCTACTACAGTATCTACAGGTGAAATAGCCCACTAGTCTTCTACTACAGTACAGTTTCTACAGGTGAAATAGCCCACTAGTCTTCTACTTCAGTTTCTACAGGTGAAATAGCCCACTAGTCTTCTACTACAGTACAGTTTCTACAGGTGAAATAGCCCACTAGTCTTCTACTACAGTATCTACAGGTGAAATAGCATACTAGTCTTCTACTACAGTACAGTATCTATAGGTGAAATAGCCCACTAGTCTTCTACTACAGTACAGTTTCTACAGGTGAAATAGCCCACTAGTCTTCTACTACAGTATCTACAGGTGAAATAGCATACTAGTCTTCTACTACAGTACAGTATCTACAGGTGAAATAGTCCACTAGTCTTCTACTACAGTATCTACAGGTGAAATAGCCCACTAGTCTTCTACTACAGTACAGTATCTACAGGTGAAATAGCCCACTAGTCTTCTACTACAGTACAGTATCTACAGGTTAAATAGCCCACTAGTCTTCTACTTCAGTATCTATAGGTGAAATAGCCCACTAGTCTTCTACTACAGTACAGTTTCTACAGGTGAAATAGCCCACTAGTCTTCTACTACAGTACAGTATCTACAGGTGAAATAGCCCACTAGTCTTCTACTACAGTATCTATAGGTGAAATAGCCCACTAGTCTTCTACTACAGTATCTACATGTGAAATAGCCCACTAGTCTTCTACTATAGTACAGTATCTACAGGTGAAATAGCCAACTAGTCTTCTACTACAGTATCTACAGGTGAAATAGCCCACTAGTCTTCTACTTCAGTATCTACAGGTGAAATAGCCCACTAGTCTTCTACTACAGTACAGTTTCTACAGGTCAAATAGCCCACTAGTCTTCTACTACAGTATCTACAGGTTAAATAGCCCACTAGTCTTCTACTACAGTACAGTTTCTACAGGTGAAATAGCCCACTAGTCTTCTACTACAGTATCTACAGGTGAAATAGCCCACTAGTATTCTACTTCAGTATCTACAGGTGAAATAGCCCACTAGTCTTCTACTATAGTACAGTATCTACAGGTGAAATAGCCCACTAGTCTTCTACTACAGTATCTACAGGTGAAATAGCCCACTAGTCTTCTACTACAGTACAGTATCTATAGGTGAAATAGCCCACTAGTCTTCTACTACAGTACAGTATCTACAGGTGAAATAGTCCACTAGTCTTCTACTACAGTATCTACAGGTGAAATAGCCCACTAGTCTTCTACTACAGTACAGTATCTACAGGTGAAATAGCCCACTAGTCTTCTACTATAGTACAGTATCTACAGGTGAAATAGCCCACTAGTATTCTACTACAGTATCTATAGGTTAAATAGCCCACTAGTCTTCTACTTCAGTATCTATAGGTGAAATAGCCCACTAGTCTTCTACTTCAGTATCTACAGGTGAAATAGCCCACTAGTCTTCTACTTCAGTACAGTATCTACAGGTGAAATAGCCCACTAGTCTTCTACTACAGTATCTACAGGTGAAATAGCCCACTAGTCTTCTACTACAGTACAATATCTACAGGTGAAATAGCCCACTAGTCTTCTACTACAGTACAGTATCTACAGGTGAAATAGCCCACTAGTATCTACTACAGTATCTACAGGTTAAATAGCCCACTAGTCTTCTACTACAGTACAGTATCTACAGGTGAAATAGCCCACTAGTCTTCTACTACAGTATCTACAGGTGAAATAGCCCACTAGTCTTCTACTTCAGTATCTATAGGTGAAATAGCCCACTAGTCTTCTACTTCAGTATCTACAGGTGAAATAGCCCACTAGTCTTCTACTTCAGTATCTACAGGTTAAATAGCCCACTAGTCTTCTACTACAGTACAGTATCTACAGGTGAAATAGCTCACTAGTCTTCTACTACAGTACAGTATCTACAGGTGAAATAGCCCACTAGTCTTCTACTACAGTACAGTTTCTACAGGTGAAATAGCCCACTAGTCTTCTACTTCAGTATCTACAGGTGAAATAGCCCACTAGTCTTCTACTATAGTACAGTATCTACAGGTGAAATAGCCCACTAGTCTTCTACTGCAGTATCTACAGGTGAAATAGCCCACTAGTCTTCTACTTCAGTATCTACAGGTGAAATAGCCCACTAGTCTTCTACTTCAGTATCTACAGGTGAAATAGCCCACTAGTCTTCTACTTCAGTATCTACAGGTGAAATAGCCCACTAGTCTTCTACTTCAGTATCTACAGGTGAAATAGCCCACTAGTCTTCTACTGCAGTATCTACAGGTGAAATAGCCCACTAGTATTCTACTACAGTACAGTATCTACAGGTGAAATAGCCCATTAGTCTTCTACTGCAGTATATACAGGAGAAATAGCCCTTGTAGATGTCTCCAGGACAAACCAGGAACTAGACAATACCTCCAGTGGACCATGACACAAAGTCCCAAGAACATCCTAAAAACATCTTCTGGGATGTCCCGGAACAAACTATACAAATGTCAACCACAGAGAACGTTCCCTTGTGAGCATCACGCGACAATCCTAAGGACTACTAAAATATATGTCCTAAGAACTTCCTAAAAAAGTACAGACATGGTCCTCAGTGACATCCTGGGAACTTACAGGAAACTAGACAAAGGTCCCAAAGAGAACCTTCCCTTTGGACATTCTCTCAATTTTCTTAGAGTGTTATCAGAACGTCAGAGAGAGAACGTCGCGCCGAAACCCCTTCGGGGAACGTTGCTGAACGTCCTCAGGAAGTCCTCTGTTTGCTGGGTTACTGCTGTTCAATGTTCATCTCAATGAATGCACGTATTATGTTGTTTTGCTGTTTATAGTGTGAGGATTCCTCAATCCTTTGTCGATATATTCTGTCTATATACTATGTTTATTGTCTATATTCACCATTTCATTAAATGAAAATCAGGGTATGTGTAAAAGTACTTTGTGAACAAAGGTGATTCTGAATGTTATTGAACAATATAACGTATTTATTTAATGCTTCACATGCTTACAGTGCTTGGTCTTACCCCAACATAATATAAAATTGTTTAACTCCTTTAATCCAAACCATGTACAGTTGAAGTTGGAAATGTACATAACACCTTAGCCAAGTACAATTAAAATCTGTTTTCACAATTCCTGACATTTAATCCTACAAATTCCCTGTCTTAGGTCAGTTAGGATCACCACTTTATTTTAAGAATGAGAAATGTCAGAATAATAGTAGAGAGAATGATTTAATTCAGCTTTTCTTTCTTTCATCACACTCCCAGTGGGTCAGAAGTTTACATACACTCAATTAGTATTTGGTAGCATTGCCTTTACATTATTTAACTTGGGTCAAATGTTTTGGGTAGCCTTCCACAAGCTTCCCGCAATAAGTTGGGTGAATGTTGGCACATTCCTCCTGACAGAGCTGGTGTAACGGAGTCAGGTTTGTAGGCCTCCTTGCTCGCACACGCTTTTTCAGCTCTGCCCTCAAAATTTCTATAGGATTGAGGTCAGGGCTTTGTTATGGCCACTCCAATACCTTGACTTTGTCATCTTTAAACCATTTTGCCACAACTTTGGAAGTATGCTTTGGGTCATTGTCCATTTGGAAGATCCATTTGTGACCCAGCATTAACTTCCTGGCTGATGTCTTGAGATGTTGCTTCAATATGTCCACAATATATCTATTTTGTGAAGTGCACCAGTCCCTCCTGCAGCAAAGCACCCCCACAACATAATGATGCCACCCCCGTGCTTCACAGTTGGGATGATGTTCTGCAGCTTGCAAGCCTCCCCCTTTTTCCTCCAAACATAACGATGGTCATTATGGCCAAACAGTTCTATTTGTGTTTTATCAGGCCAAAGGACATTTCTCCAAAAAGTACGATCTTTGTCCCCATGAGTAGTTGCAAACTGTAGTCTGGCTTTTTTATGGCGGTTTTGGAGCAGTGGCTTTTTCCTTGCTGAGCGGCCTTTCAGGTTATGTCAATATAGGACTCGTTTTACTGTGGATATAGATACTTTCGTACCTGTTTCCTCCAGCATCTTCACAAGGTCCTTTGCTGTTGTTCTGGGATTGATTTGCACTTTTCGCACCAAAGTACGTTCATCTCTAGGAGACAGAACGTGTCTCCTTCCTGAGCGGTATGACGGCTGCATGGTCCCAAGGTGTTTATACTTGCGTACTATTGTTTGTACAGATGAACGTGGTACCTTCAGTTGGTACCTTTGTTGGAAAAAGTACTTGTGTCATGCACAAAGTAGATGTCCTAACCAACTTGCCAAAACTATAGTTTGTCAACAAGAAATTTGTGGAGTGGTTGAAAAAACGAGTTTTAATGACTCCAACCTAAGTGTATGTAAACTTCCGTCTTCAACTGTAAAGCCTCAAATACAGTATATATCCACCGTTGTTGCACTACATCACCCATTCCACCTCCTCCCAGATACCTACCCAGATCACAGCACCAATGGAACAGACTGGTGTCTAACCTAGGTCTTCTGCAGGTCCCAAGACTGTGTTAACATGCTAAACTGAAGTGTAGGCATTTCAGTCGCCTATTAGGTGCTACCTTCTACTGCCTTTCAGGTGCTACCCTCTACTGCCTTTCAGGTGCTACCCTCTACTGCCTTTCAGGTGCTACACTCTACTGCCTTTCAAGTGGTAAACCCTGCTGCCTTTCAGGCGTTATTCCCTACTGCCTTTCAGGCGTTATTCCCTACTGCCTTTCAGGTGTTATCTCCTACTTCATTTCAGGTGGTAAACCCTACTGCCTCTCAGGTGCTATGCCCTACTGCCTTTCAGGTGGTAAACCCTACTGCCTTTCAGGTGGTAAACCCTACTACCTTTCAGGTGGTAAACCCTACTGCCTTTCAGGTGATATGTCCTACTGCCTTTCAGGTGCTATGCCCTACTGCCTTTATGGTGGTAAACCCTACTGCCTTTCAGGTGATAACTGCTACTGCCTTTCAGGTGGTAAACCCTACTGCCTTTCAGGTGGTAAACCCTACTGCCTTTCAGGTGGTAAACCCTACTGCCTTTCAGGTGCTATGCCCTACTGCCTTTCAGGTGGTAAACCCTACTGCCTTTCAGGTGCTATGCCCTACTGCCTTTCAGGTGGTAAACCCTACTGCCTTTCAGGTGGTAAACCCTACTACCTTTCAGGTGGTAAACCCTACTGCCTTTCAGGTGATATGTCCTACTGCCTTTCAGGTGATATCTCCTACTGCCTTTATGGTGGTAAACCCTACTGCCTTTCAGGTGATAACTGCTACTGCCTTTCAGGTGGTAAACCCTACTGCCTTTCAGGTGGTAAACCCTACTGCCTTTCAGGTGGTAAACCCTACTGCCTTTCAGGTGATAACTCCTACTGCCTTTCAGGTGGTAAACCCTACTGCCTTTCAGGTGGTAAACCCTACTGCCTTTCAGGTGGTAAACCCTACTGCCTTTCAGGTGCTATGCCCTACTGCCTTTCAGGTGGTAAACCCTACTGCCTTTCAGGTGATATCTCCTACTGCCTTTCAGGTGGTAAACTCTACTGCCTCTCAGGTGCTATGCCCTACTGCCTTTCAGGTGGTAAACCCTACTGCCTTTCAGGTGCTATGCCCTACTGCCTTTCAGGTGGTAACCCCTACTGCCTTTCAGGTGGTAAACCCTACTGCCTTTCAGGTGGTAAACCCTACTGCCTTTCAGGTGGTAAACCCTACTGCCTTTCAGGTGATAACTCCTACTGCCTTTCAGGTGGTAAACCCTACTGCCTTTCAGGTGGTAACCCCTACTGCCTTTCAGGTGGTAAACCCTACTGCCTTTCAGATGGTAAACCCTACTGCCTTTCAGGTGGTAAACCCTACTGCCTTTCAGGTGATATATCCTACTGCCTTTCAGGTGCTATGCCCTACTGTCTTTCAGGTGATATCTCCTACTGCCTTTCAGGTGGTAAACTCTACTGCCTCTCAGGTGCTATGCCCTACTGCCTTTCAGGTGGTAAACCCTACTGCCTTTCAGGTGCTATGACCTACTGCCTTTCAGGTGGTAAACCCTACTGCCTTTCAGGTGGTAAACCCTACTGCCTCTCAGATGCTATGACCTACTGCCTTTCAGGTGGTAAACCCTACTGTTAAGGCACTTTGCCCCTTAACTGCTACAAGGGCAAGGCTGACCCTGTTCTGCTACAAGCCTGATCTGTGTTTGGTGTGTCATAGGGTTGGGTACAGTGAGAACAAAAATATATGTTTCCATTATGCAATAGACTTTTATTTTGAAATACATTGTTGCCGGTTTCTGTTATTTTGTCACATGCCTATTTTATGAAAGAAACATCTGGTTAGATTGAGCTGGATGGTTGCTGGTGTTACTAACTGGGTCAGTTCTGCACCGCATATGACTTTGATAGCCTCTGCTGAGCTGAAGCCAAAGTATCAGCTTGTGGAGCTAATGCTAATCTTCAGGTTTCAGGCACCGTTACTCACTAACCAATTACCCCAGATCTGCCCTCCAGACTTGAAAACGTTCAAAGACGTTCAAAGACTGAGCGTTTGCGTGAGCCTGTCTGCCTGGAGCGCCCAGATTGATGGGATTTGCACTTTTGGGACTATTCCATGTCCATCAAGACAAGGGACCCTAACCCATGTCCATCAAGATAAGGGACCCTAACGCTAATCCATGTCCATCAAGATAAGGGACCCTAACCCTAATCCATGTCCATCAAGATAAGGGACCCTAACCCTAATCCATGTCCATCAAGATAAGGGACCCTAACCCTAATCCATGTCCATCAAGATAAGGGACCCTAACCCTATTCCATGTCCATCAAGATAAGAGACCCTAACCCTAATCCATGTCCATCAAGATAAGGGACCCTAACCCATGTCCATCAAGATAAGGGACCCTAATCCATGTCCATCAAGATAAGGGACCCTAATCCATGTCCATCAAGATAAGGGACCCTAACCCTAACCCATGTCCATCAAGATAAGGGACCCTAACGCTAATCCATGTCCATCAAGATAAGGGACCCTAACCCTAATCCATGTCCATCAAGATAAGGGACCCTAACCCTAATCCATGTCCATCAAGATAAGGGACCCTAACCCTAATCCATGTCCATCAAGATAAGGGACCCTAACCCTAATCCATGTCCATCAAGATAAGGGACCCTAACCCTAATCCATGTCCATCAAGATAAGGGACCCTAACCCTAATCCATGTCCATCAAGATAAGGGACCCTAACGCTAATCCATGTCCATCAAGATAAGGGACCCTAACCCTAATCCATGTCCATCAAGATAAGGGACCCTAACCCTAATCCATGTCCATCAAGATAAGGGACCCTAACCCTCATCCAAATCCATCAAGATAAGGGACCCTAACCCTAATCCATGTCCATCAAGATAAGGGACCCTAATCCATGTCCATCAAGATAAGGGACCCTAATCCATGTCCATCAAGATAAGGGGCCCTAACCCTAATCCATGTCCATCAAGATAAGGGACCCTAACCCTCATCCAAGTCCATCAAGATAAGGGACCCTAACCCTAATTCATGTCCATCAAGATAAGGGACCCTTACCCTCATCCATGTCCATCAAGATAAGGGACCCTAACCCTCATCCATGTCCATCAAGGGACCCTAACCCTAATCCATGTCCATCAAGATAAGGGACCCTTACCCTAATCCATGTCCATCAAGATAAGGGACCCTAACCCTAATCCATGTCCATCAAGATAAGGGACTCTAACCCTAATCCATGTCCATCAAGATAAGGGACCCTAACCCTAATCCATGTCCATCAAGATAAGGGACCCTAACCCTAATCCATGTCCATCAAGATAAGGGACCCTAACCCTAATCCATGTCCATCAAGATAAGGGACCCTAACCCTAATCCATGTCCATCAAGATAAGGGACCCTAATCCATGTCCATCAAGATAAATTCTCTGCTATGCAATCTGGTTTCAGAGCTGGTCATGGGTGCCACGCTCAAGGTCCTAAATGATATCTTAACCGCCATCGATAAGAAACATTACTGTGCAGCCGTATTCATTGATCTGGCCAAGGCTTTCGACTCTGTCAATCACCACATCCTCATCGCCAGACTCGACAGCCTTGGTTTCTCAAATGATTGCCTCGCCTGGTTCACCATCTACTTCTCTGATAGAGTTCAGTGTGTCAAATCGGAGGGTCTGCTGTCCGGACCTCTGGCAGTCTCTATGGGGGTGCCACAGGGTTCAATTCTTGGACCGACTCTCTTCTCTGTATACATCAATGAGGTCGCTCTTGCTGCTGGTGAGTCTCTGATTCACCTCTACACAGACGACACCATTCTGTATACTTCTGGCCCTTCTTTGGACACTGTGTTAACAACCCTCCAGGCAAGCTTCAATGCCATACAACTCTCCTTCCGTGGCCTCCAATTGCTCTTAAATACAAGTAAAACTAAATGCATGCTCTTCAACCGATCGCTACCTGTACCTACCCGCCTGTCCAACATTACTACTCTGGACGGCTCTGACTTAGAATACGTGGACAACTACAAATACTTAGGTGTCTGGTTAGACTGTAAACTCTCCTTCCAGACCCATATCAAACATCTCCAATCCAAAGTTAAATCTAGAATTGGCTTCCTATTTCGCAACAAAGCATCCTTCACTCATGCTGCCAAACATACCCTTGTAAAACTGACCATCCTACCAATCCTCGACTTTGGCGATGTCATTTACAAAATAGCCTCCAATACCCTACTCAACAAGTTGGATGCAGTCTATCACAGTGCAATCCGTTTTGTCACCAAAGCCCCATATACTACCCACCATTGCGACCTGTACGCTTTCGTTGGCTGGCCCTCGCTTCATACTCGTCGCCAAACCCACTGGCTCCATGTCATCTACAAGACCCTGCTAGGTAAAGTCCCCCCTTATCTCAGCTCGCTGGTCACCATTGCATCTCCCACCTGTAGCACACGCTCCAGCAGGTATATCTCTCTAGTCACCCCCAAAACCAATTCTTTCTTTGGCCGCCTCTCCTTCCAGTTCTCTGCTGCCAATGACTGGAATGAACTACCAAAATCTCTGAAACTGGAAACACTTATCTCCCTCACTAGCTTTAATTAAGCACCAACTGTCAGAGCAGCTCACAGATTACTGCACCTGTACATAGCCCACCTATAATTTAGCCCAAACAACTACCTCTTTCCCTACTGTATTTAATTTCTTTATTTATTTTGCTCCTTTGCACCCCATTATTTTTATTTCTACTTTGCACATTCTCCCATTGCAAATCTACCATTCCAGTATTTTACTTGCTATATTGTATTTACTTTGCCACCATGGCCTTTTTGCCTTTACCTCCCTTATCTCACCTCATTTGCTCACATCGTATATAGACTTGTTGATACTGTATTATTGACTGTATGTTTGTTTTACTCCATGTGTAACTCTGTGTCGTTGTATGTGTCGAACTGCTTTGCTTTATATTGGGCAGGTCGCAATTGTAAATGAGAACTTGTTCTCAACATGCCTACCTGGTTAAATAAAGGTGAAATAAATAAAGAAATTACATTACATTTACAGGTGTTATTACATTTACTGGTGTTATTACATTTCATTTACAGGTGTCATTACATTTACAGGTGTTATTACATTACATTTACAGGTGTTATTACATTTACAGGTGTTATTACATTTACTGCTGTTATTACATTTCATTTACAGGTGTCATTACATTTACAGGTGTTATTACATTACATTTACAGGTGTTATTACATTTACAGGTGTTATTACATTTACTGGTGTTATTACATTACATTTACAGGTGTTATTACATTACATTTACAGGTGTTATTACATTACATTTACAGGTGTTATTACATTTACTGGTGTTATTACATTACATTTACAGGTGTCATTACATTTACAGGTGTTATTACATTACATTTACAGGTGTTATTACATTTACAGGTGTTATTACATTTACTGGTGTTATTACATTACATTTACAGGTGTCATTACATTTACAGGTGTTATTACATTACATTTACAGGTGTTATTACATTTACAGGTGTTATTACATTACATTTACAGGTGTTATTACATTACATTTACAGGTGTTACTACATTTACCGGTGATATTACATTTCATTTACAGGTGTCATTACATTTACAGGTGTTATTACATTTACTGGTGTTATTACATTACATTTACAGGTGTTATTACATTACATTTACAGGTGTTATTACATTTACTGGTGTTATTACATTTCATTTACAGGTGTCATTACATTTACAGGTGTTATTACATTTACTGGTGTTATTACATTACATTTACAGGTGTTATTACATTACATTTACAGGTGTTATTACATTTCATTTACAGGTGTCATTACATTTACAGGTGTCATTACATTTACAGGTGTTATTACATTTACTGGTGTTATTACATTACATTTACAGGTGTTATTACATTTACTGGTGTTATTACATTACATTTACAGGTGTTATTACATTACATTTACAGGTGTTAGTACATTACATTTACAGGTGTTATTACATTTACTGGTGTTATTACATTTAATTTACAGGTGTCATTACATTTACAGGTGTTATTACATTACATTTACAGGTGTTATTACATTTACAGGTGTCATTACATTTACAGGTGTTATTACATTTACAGGTGTTATTACATTACATTTACAGGTGTTATTACATTACATTTACAGGTGTTATTACATTTACAGGTGTTATTACATTACATTTACAGGTGTTATTACATTACATTTACAGGTGTTATTACATTACATTTACAGGTGTTATTACATTACATTTACAGGTGTTATTACATTTGCTGGTGTTATTACATTACATTTACAGGTGTCATTACATTTACAGGTGTCATTACATTTACAGGTGTTATTACATTACATTTACAGGTGTTATTACATTTACATGTGTTATTACATTTACATGTGTTATTACATTACATTTACAGGTGTTATTACATTTACAGGTGTTATTACATTTACTGGTGTTATTACATTACATTTACAGGTGTTATTACATGTACATGTGTTATTACATTTACAGGTGTAATTACATTACATTTACAGGTGTTATTACATTTACAGGTGTCATTACATTTACTGGTGTTATTACATTACATTTACAGGTGTCATTACATTTACAGGTGTCATTACATTTACAGGTGTTATTACATTACATTTACAGGTGTTATTACATTTACATGTGTTATTACATTTACAGGTGTTATTACATTACATTTACAGGTGTTATTACATTACATTTACAGGTGTTATTACATTTACAGGTGTTATTACATTACATTTACAGGTGTTATTACATTACATTTACAGGTGTTATTACATTACATTTACAGGTGTTATTACATTTACTGGTGTTATTACATTTCATTTACAGGTGTCATTACATTTACAGGTGTTATTACATTACATTTACAGGTGTTATTACATTACATTTACAGGTGTTATTACATTTGCTGGTGTTATTACATTACATTTACAGGTGTCATTACATTTACAGGTGTCATTACATTTACAGGTGTTATTACATTACATTTACAGGTGTTATTACATTTACATGTGTTATTACATTTACAGGTGTTATTACATTACATTTACAGGTGTTATTACATTTACAGGTGTTATTACATTTACATGTGTTATTACATTTACTGGTGTTATTACATTACATTTACAGGTGTCATTACATTTACAGGTGTCATTACATTTACAGGTGTTATTACATTACATTTACAGGTGTTATTACATTTACAGGTGTTATTACATTTACAGGTGTTATTACATTACATTTACAGGTGTTATTACATTTACAGGTGTTATTACATTTACAGGTGTTATTACATTTCATTTACAGGTGTTATTACATTTCATTTACAGGTGTTATTACATTTGCTGGTGTTATTACATTTACAGGTGTTATTACATTTGCTGGTGTTATTACATTACATTTACAGGTGTCATTACATTACATTTACAGGTGTCATTACATTACATTTACAGGTGTTATTACATTTACAGGTGTTATTACATCTACAAGTGTTAATACGTTTATTGTTGTTACAGGGTGTTATTTGGGACGCAGAGGAAGTGGATGATGCCTCAGAGTCTCCGTGGGTTTTGGCTTCCATCGAGTTACCTTTACATGAACCCTGAGAGAGGCATTTTGATTGGCTGATCCCTCGGCGTATCAGTGGTGGTTGAAATTTGGAGCGGTTGACAGTGTGTAATCAGGAGGGGGTGGGGTTGGCGTGTGTGTGTGTGTGTGTGTGTGTGTGTGTGTGTGTGTGTGTGTGTGTGTGTGTGTGTATGAGTGTGTGTGTGTGTGTGTATCGCAATGGGCACGAAGGGGGATGGGGTGAGGAAGGGAGACCAATGCTTGACATTAAAAAAAATGCTCTCTCAAACACCTTTCTGAAGTATACTGCTCTCAAATATGGATTGAGGGGAGAATTAGGAGGGTACACTGTTAATGTCATGAAATACAAGGCATATGGAGGACATAGCGACTAGGGATGTAGGCACACTGTTAATGCGTCGACAGCATAGGTGTTTATCAAAAAAAAGTACCACGTCCTAAAAGTGCTTGCGGAAGCTGTTAGTGATGCTCTAGTGACTACCGGTGTAGTTTGAAATAACTCACGGAGTGGAGCACTTTAGAAGATCCCACAAGAGACGTCGACTGACAGGAAATTAGTCCCGACACAGAGCCTGCCAACCTGCCAGCCTGCCACTGCTCACCACACAGGAGAGGAAGAGATGTCATTGGAGGCGACAGTTGGGAGAGTTTTAAGGCGATTTCGAAGGATGTCTCAATATTGCAAAGGACGGTACTGTACCGTAGTAGAGGATTTGAAAGCGACAGACAACCAACGACAGTTGGATACAAAGGGGTTTGAATGAATGTGCACAATGCATGATATTTTACATTTACAGTAAATATACCCTTGCATTATTATAAACAGGGATTTTACTGTATCCAATGTATTCAATTACTTTAACACTTTTCATATTTTCATATCTCCGAGCCCAATTTAATTGATATAACTACCCCAGAGTGCATCTCTGAGAGGTGAGTGAGTTTGTTTGGTTTGAAATATTTTGCTCTGGGAATATTTATCTGCCCTATTCTGGGAATACTCATTAAATATTTATAAACACAAATTTACAGCAAGATTAAAAACAACACTTCCCAGAGAAATAACTAGTTTGATTTCTGTTTCTTTGTTTTTCTAACGAGGCACACGCCGGGGGCACACACACACACACACACACACACACACACACACACACACACACACACACACACAGCGGCACATTACTCTTATAAAAATGTCAGCGTCTGAAAAGTAGTTCTGAACGGGTTCAACGTTGTTGGAACGGAACCTGAGGAGGTTTTCTACAGTTTAATTCCTCTGGGAGTATTAGCTTCTTTTTCTGCTCTGATTCCTGAAGAGAACTATCTATTATTACGCCTGATAGATCTATCCATCTGTTAGTGGTTATTATGCCTGATAGATCTATCTATCTATTAGTGGTTATTATGCCTGAAATCCCCAACAGACACCTCTAACTACTGATGATCGTGATCATTGGGATGTTAATATCTCAGTATAGAATATTGTTTGACAGTAAAAAAAAAAATGTAATGGATGAAGAAACGAGTTGGGTTGGCTGTTGAAGTGTGTGGTGATGTGAATGTATGGCATGTTTTTGTATCCCACTCAGTATGAAGTGATCGAAGTGTGTGGGATATTTATGTAGAATGGTTACATCCTACTCATTATCCTTTCTTCCTACGTTGGGAAAACTGGCTTCACTATGTTCAGTACGGCGTAGTGAAACTAATTTACAGAGCGAACAAACTTTTTAACCAGAACCCTTTATTTTTTATCGAATCGTTTCGTTCTGAACATAACTATTATTTTTTTAGTTCCGCTCCACTGTTCCGACCTGCAGAGTTCCGCTCCGCTGTTCCGACCTGCAGAGTTCCGCTCCGCTGTTCCGACCTGCAGAGTTCCGCTCCGCTGTTCCGACCTGCAAGTTCCGCTCCGCTGTTCCGACCTGCAGAGTTCCGCTCCGCTGTTCCGACCTGCAAAGTTCCGCTCCGCTGTTCCGACCTGCAGAGTTCCGCTCCGCTGTTCCGACCTGCAAAGTTCCGCTCCGCTGTTCCGACCTGCAAAGTTCCGCTCCGCTGTTCCGACCTGCAAGTTCCGCTCCGCTGTTCCGACCTGCAGAGTTCCGCTCCGCTGTTCCGACCTGCAAAGTTCCGCTTCGCTGTTCCGACCTGCAGAGTTCCGCTCCGCTGTTCCGACCTGCAGAGTTCCGCTCCGCTGTTCTGACCTGCAGAGTTCCGCTCCGCTGTTCCGACCTGCAGAGTTCCGCTCCGCTGTTCCGACCTGCAGAGTTCCGCTCCGCTGTTCCGACCTGCAGAATACAGTTCAGAAACGGTTGAAACACCCAAACAGTTACGGTTAATATAGTTCCGTTCTGTTCCTTTTTAAACCTCTGAAATATTTTTTTTTTTTACATTTAGCTCGACATGAAATCACTTCACCAATCAGTGCAGATATAGCAGCTTGCTACTGAGCAGGTCAGATATAGCAGGTCAGATATAGCAGGTCAGATATAGCAGGTCAGATATAGCAGCTTGCTATGGAGCAGGTCAGATATAGCAGGTCAGATATAGCAGCTTGCTACAGAGCAGGTCAGATATAGCAGGTTGCTATGGAGCAGGTCAGATATAGCAGGTTGCTACTGAGCAGGTCAGATATAGCAGGTCAGATATAGCAGCTTGCTATAGAGCAGGTCAGATATAGCAGGTCAGATATAGTAGGTCAGATATAGCAGGTCAGATATAGCAGGTCAGATATAGCAGGTCAGATATAGCAGGTTGCTATGGAGCAGGTCAGATATAGCAGGTCAGATATAGCAGGTTAGATATAGCAGCTTGCTATGGAGCAGGTCAGATATAGCAGGTTGCTATGGAGCCGGGCAGATATAGCAGGTTGTTACGGAGCAGGTCAGATAGAGCAGCTTAATATGGAGTAGGTCAGATATAGCAGGTTGCCAAGGAGCAGGTCAGATACAGCAGGTTGCTATGGAGCAGGTCAGATATAGCAGCTTGCTACGGAGCAGGTCAGATATAGCAGCTTGCTGTGGAGCAGGTCAGATATAGCAGGTCAGATATAGCAGGTTGCTATGGAGCAGGTCAGATATAGCAGCTTGCTATGGAGCAGGTCAGATATAGCAGCTTGCTATGGAGCAGGTTGTAAGGACCGGCGTTGGAGATGAGAAGCAGGTACGGGGAGTCAACATTTAATCAGGAACAGACAGGTGACAAGACAGGCACAGTGTCGGCACACGGGTAAACAAGGACATATAACAATCAACGGTGAAGCGGGGAACAGAACTGGGGAGCAGACAGATATAGGGGAGGTAATGACACAGGTGATTGAGTCCAATAATCACTGATGCGCGTGACGGGGGAAGGCAGGTGTGTGTAATGATGGTGGCAGGAGTGCGTAAAGCTGGGGAGCCTGGTGTGACAGTACAACCCCCCCCCGTATTCTCTCTAGGGGCGCCACCCGGCATCCCACCTGGGCGAGCCTAACGGGCCGGCCGAGGCCCGACAGTATGGATGACTTCTGTTCCTGGTTTTGATTCTGTTCCTCTATCTTTTGTTATTTTCCGGTTTAATGTTCCCTGATCCGGTTTCAACCCCTGATTTCAACCCCTGATTTCAACCCCTGATTTCAACCCCTTATATTTCTCGTTGACGTTGAATGCAATGCAAACCAGATTATAACAATGGGTAAATCCATTTGAATACAGTAACTTTTTGACAGTACCCCTTTTATTTTAACGAAACCTCCACACATCTTTGGACATTATAGTAGCGATCAGAAAGTTACTTTTATGGACCTGGGTGACAAAACATTCAAGAGATAAAAGTGCTCAAAATGGACCCGTTTTGTCTTCATCACCGGAATAGATAAACGATTGAGATTAATGTCGTTTAAAAACAGTGTCTTGTTGGGATGTTCTCAGTACAGAATGTTGTTTGACAGGAAAAAATGTAAATGGATGAAGAAACGAGTTGGGTTGAAGCATTTGAAGAGTGTGGAATATATCAATTAAAACCAAAACAAACAGTGTTGTCCAAGTATTTTATCATTTGCGGGGGGGGGGGCAACGTCAATTATGTAACGTCAATTATCTAAAAATGCTTTAACTCAAATGTTTGTAGGTTAGACCGTATTTTATATAATCTTTCTGATTATAAAGGTTTCTGTGTTGTCTAAGCTACAACATATGCAAATCTGAGTGTACTCGTTTTTTTAGATAATTGACTTTAAAAGGTTTTTAAAAAATTGTTTTTTCAAGAGAGAGAGAGAGAGAGAGAGAGAGAGAGAGAGAGAGAGAGAGAGAGAGAGAGAGAGAGAGAGAGAGAGAGAGACCCCCATTCCTGTTTGGACAGCCTATTGACTGGCTAAACCCTGGGGGTAGGGGTGGTGGCTGGGGGGAGACAGAACAGAGAGCAAAAACAACCACCTAACTTTCTCTCCCGAACTAGGGTGGGGTCTTGGTGGCTGGGCGACAGAGGTAGGGGGGGGGGGGGGGGTGCTATCTAAATAACAGGAGCTCAAACAAGGACGAGGAGTTTGGGAGGAACTGGGGAGGGGTGTTTGCTTGTCTTGTTGTCTCACAGATAGTGCCTGTCATAACAAACCATCTTCTGGAATTTTAAGATAAGTTGAGAAAATCACTCTTCACACATCAGCAGATGTTGGGGTGAGGTACTGTGGAGCAAGGACACTGTCCTATACACTGCTTATACACACTATATACACACTCACACCACACTGAAACTCACACACATTCACATACACTATATGCACACTCACACCACACTGAAACTCACACACATTCACATACACTATATACACACTCACACCACACTGAAACTCACACACATTCACATACACTACATACACACTATACACACACTCACACACATATCAACAAAATAGACACACACACATAGTACATACACACATTTACGTTCATCATTTGCTGCTTGCTACTCTGTTCTTTATTTTACTCTGATTATTATCTATCCTGATGTCACTTTACCCTGCCTTCATGTACATATCTACCTCAAATACCTTATTATTATCTATCCTGATGTCTAGTCACTTTACCCTGCCTTCATGTACATATCTACCTCAAATACCTTATTATTATCTATCCTGATGTCTAGTCACTTTACCCTGCCTTCATGTACATATCTACCTCAAATACCTTATTATTATCTATCCTGATGCCTAGTCCCTTTACCCTGCCTTCATGTACATATCTACCTCAAATACCTTGTATCACTGCACATTGATCTGGTACTGGTACTTCCTGTATATAGCTCCACATTGATCTGGAACTTCCTGTATATAGCTCCACGTTGATCTGGTACTTCCTGTATATAGCTCCACATTGATCTGGTACTTCCTGTATATAGCTCCACATTGATCTGCTACTCCCTGTATATAGCTCCACATTGATCTGGTACTTCCTGTATATAGCTCCACGTTGATCTGGTACTTCCTGTATATAGCTCCACATTGATCTGGTACTTCCTGTATATAGCTCCACATTGATCTGCTACTCCCTGTATATAGCTCCACATTGATCTGGTACTTCCTGTATATAGCTCCACATTGATCTGGTACTTCCTGTACATAGCTCCACATTGATCTGGTACTTCCTGTACATAGCTCCACATTGATCTGGTACTTCCTGTATATAGCTCCACATTGATCTGGTACTTCCTGTATCTTCAATCTTGTGTATTTTATTCCTCTTGTGTTTGTATTTCTATTATTACGTCTTAAATGCATCGTTGGGATGGGATCATTTCACTCTAGTTTACACCCATAGACTTTGCGTGTGACAAAGATTGTTTGATTTGATTTGTTACTTAATTAATGATTTTACTCTGTAATTGACTTGCAGTTGACTTCCTGAAGACAATCATAGCAACACGAGGGTTTAAATGGACTACTTAGACTGTCTCCTGTCTGTACCTGTCTGTACCTGTCTGTACCTGTCTGTTGTGCCAGTATACACCCTCACAGTAACACATTTTCACTTGTGCCCAATCGCAATGCAGATCAGGGACTGATAAAAGTATAATTTTTGGAATGACGCAATGCCATCTACACTAGGATGCGCACACACAGAAACACACACGCACACGCACACACACACACACACACACTGCGACCCCCTACCCTGCAGCTAGCCAGGGCCACCAGGGTCGTTGTTGTGTCAGTGCAGATGTACTGAAGGAGGACACACACAGACGGTCAACAACGCCCTCAGGACAGGAGGCTGTAAAGCAGCACAGGGCTCTGTCTCTGTGTTTGTGCAACAACAGCACATCTCATAGTGCTTATATCTGGCAGGATAACCCCACAGGCAGGATAACCTCACAGACAGGAAAACCCCACAGGCAGGATAACCCCTCAGACACTATAACCCCACAGAAACTATAAGCCCACAGGCAGGATAACCTCACAGACAGGGAAACCCCACAGGCAGGATAACCCCTCAGACAGGATAACCCCACAGACAGGATAACCTCACAGGCAGGATAACCTCACAGACAGGAAAACCCCACAGGCAGGATAACCCCTCAGACACTATAACCCCACAGAAACTATAAGCCCACAGGCAGGATAACTCCACAGGAAACTATAACCCCACAGGCAGGATAACCCCACAGACAGGATAACCCCACAGGCAGGATAACCCCACAGACAGGATAACCCCACAGACAGGATAACTCCAGAGAAACTATAACCCCACAGGCAGGATAACCCCACAGGCACTATAACCCCACGGGCACTATAACCCCACAGGCAGGATAACCCCACAGGCAGGATAACCCCACAGGTAGGATAACCCCACAGGAAGGATAATCCCACAGAGACTATAACCCCACAGGCACTATAACACTACAAATACTATAACCCCACAGGCAGGATACCCCCACAGACAGGATAACCCCACAAAAACAATAACCCCTCAGACAGGATAACCCACAGAAACTATAACCCCACAGAAACTATAAACCCACAGACAGGATAACCCCACAGACAGGATAACGCCACAGGCAGGATAATCCCACAGGAAGGATAATCCCACAGAGACTATAACCCCACAGGCATTATAACCCTACAAATACTATAACCCCACAGGCAGGATAACGCCACAGACAGGATAACTCCACAGAAACAATAACCCCTCAGACAGGATAACCCACAGAAACTATAACCCCACAGAAACAATAACCCCTCAGACAGGATAACCCCACAGAAACTATAACCCCACAGAAACTATGAGCCCAAAGGCAGGATACCTCCACAGGCAGGATAACCCCACAGGCAGGATAACCCCACAGGCAGGATAACCCCACAGGCAGGATAACCCCACAGACAGGATAAACCCACAGACAGGATAACCCCACAGACAGGATAACCCCACAGGCAAGATAACCCCACAGACACAATAAACCCACAGGCACTATAACCCCACAGGCAGGATAACCCCACAGGCAGGATAACCCCACAGACAGGATAACCCCACAGACAGGATAACTCCAGAGAAACTATAACCTAACAGGCAGGATAACCCCACAGGCACTATAACCACACGGGCACTATAACCCCACAGGCAGGATAACCCCACAGGCAGGATAACCCCACAGGCACTATAACCAAACAGGCAGGATAACCCCACAGGCAGGATAACCCCACAGGCAGGATAACCCCACAGGCAGGATAACCCCACAGGCAGGATAACCCCACAGACAGGATAACCCCACAGACAGGATAACCCCACAGGCAGGATAACCCCACAGGCACGATAACCCCACAGACACAATAACCCCACAGGCACTATAACCCCACAGGCAGGATAACCCCACAGGCAGGATAACCCCACAGACAGGATAACCCCACAGACAGGATAACTCCAGAGAAACTATAACCCCACAGGCAGGATAACCCCACAGGCACTATAACCCCACGGGCACTATAACCCCACAGGCAGGATAACCCCACAGGCAGGATAACCCCACAGGCACTATAACCAAACAGGCAGGATAACCCCACAGGCAGGATAACCCCACAGGCAGGATAACCCCACAGGCAGGATAACCCCAAAGGCACTATAACCCCACAGAAAGGATAACCCCACAGGCAGGATAACCCCACAGAAAGGATAACCCCACAGGCAGGATAACCCCACAGACAGGATAACCCCAAAGACAGGATAACCCCAAAGACAGGATAACCCCACAGAAACTATAACCCCACAGGCAGGATAACCCCACAGACACTATAAACCCAAAGACAGGATAACCCCACAGACACAATAACCCCACAGGCACTATAACCCCACAGGCAGGATAACCCCACAGGCAAGATAACCCCACAGGCAAGATAACCCCACAGGCAGGATAACCCCACAGGCAGGATAACCCCACAGACACAATAACCCCACAGGCACTATAACCCCACAGGCAGGATAACCCCACAGGCACTATAACCCCACAGACAGGATAACCCCACAGACAGGATAACCCCACAGACAGGATAACCCCACAAACAGGATTACTCCAGAGAAACTATAACCCCACAGGCAGGATACCCCCACAGGCAGGATAACCCCACAGGCACTATAACCCCACAGGCAGGATAACCCCACAGGCACTATAACCCCACAGGCAGGATAACCCCACAGGCAGGATAACCCCACAGGCACTATAACCCCACAGACAGGATAACCCCACAGGCAGGATAACCCCACAGGCAGGATAACCCCACAGATAGGATAACCCCACACACAGGATAACCCCAAAGACAGGATAACCCCAAAGACAGGATAACCCCACAGAAACTATAACCCCACAGACAGGATAACCCCACAGACACAATAACCCCACAGATAGGATAACCCCACAGGCAGGATAACCCCACAGACAGGGCATCATCTAATGGAGAATGACTCATGTTGTTGGTACCAGGAGGAGAATATTCTGTTTTTCGGTCTCTGTTTTGTGTACTACTGTAATACTGTATGCATTCAGAAAGTATTCAGACCCCTTGACTTTTTACACATTTTGTTACATTACAGCCTTATTACAAAATGGATAAAATCATGTTTTACCCTTATCAATCTACACACAATACCCCATAATGACATCACAATACCCCATAATGACATCACAATACCCCATAATGACATCACAATACCCCATAATGACATCACAATACCCCATAATATCAAAGCAAAAACAGTTTAGACATTTTTGCTCATTTATATTTTTTAAATATACTTAAAAATCACATTTACATAAGCATTCATACCCTTTGTCCAGTAAATTGTTAAAGCATCTTTGACATTACATCACATCACATAGAATAACAGAATAACATAAAATCACATAGAATAGCATCACAAAACATCACATCACATAGAATAACATCACATAACATCACATCACATATCACATCACATTACATCACATAGAATAACATAACATCACATAACATCACATAGAATAACATCACATAACATCACATAGAATAACACCACATTGAATAACATCCCATAACATCACATAGAAGAGCATCACTTCACATAGAATAACATCACATAGAATAACATCACATAACATCACATAGAATAACATCACTTCACATAGAATAACATCACATAGAATGACATCACATAACATCACATAGAATAACCGAATAGCATCACATAACAGCACATAATGTCACATAGCATCACATTGAATCACATCAGATAACATCACATAGAATAACATCACATTACATAACATCACATAGAATAACATCACATAACATCACATCACATAATATCACATAGAATAACATCACATAACATTACATAACATCACATAGAATAACACCACATTGAATACCATCCCATAACATCACATAGAAGAGCATCACTTCACATAGAATAACATCACATAGAATAACATCACTTCACATAGAATAACATCACATAACAGCACATAGAATAACCGAATAGCATCACATAACAGCACATAATGTCACATAGCATCACATTGAATCACATCAGATAACATCACATAGAATAACATCACATAACATCACATAGAATAACATCACATAACATCACATCACATAACATCACATAGAATAACATCACATAACATTACATAACATCACATAGAATAACATCACATAACATCACATCACATAACATCACATAGAATAACATCACATAACATTACATAACATCACATAGAATAACATCACTTCACATAGAATAACATCACATAGAATAACATCACATAGAATAACATCACATAACATCACATAGAATAACATCACATCAGATAACATAACATCACATCACATAGAATAACATCACATAACATCACATAGAATAACATCACATAGAATAACATCGCATAACATAATATCACATAGAATAGCATCACATAGAATAACATCGCATAACATAATATCACATAGAATAGCATCACATAGAATAACATCCCATAACATAATATCACATAGAATAGCATCACTTCACATAGAATAACATCACATAGAATAACATCCCATAACGTCACATCACATCACATCACATAGAATAACATCACATCACATAGAATAACATCACATAGAATAACATCACATAACATCACATGACATCACATCACATAGAATAACATCATATCACATAGAATAACATCACATAGAATAACATCCGATCACATCACATCACATAGAATAACATCACATAGAATAACATCACATAACATCACATAGAATAACATCACATAACATCACATAGAATAACATCACATATCACATTACATAGAATAACATCACATCACATAGAATAACATCACATAGAATAACATCACATAACATCACTTCACATATCACATCACATAGAATAACATCACATCACATAGAATAACATCACATAGCATAACATCATTGGGTTTGGCATAGTAGTGGTTATATCAGCTGAGAGACAACAGAGTCACATGTCTATTTTCACCTCCATGTGTATAAATGGGAGAAGAAAGAGCTGGGACCATAACAAAGCATATGATTGGCAGGTTATGCGTCGCCATTTAGCAGGGTCGCCAATAGCAGGGTTACTAGTGAATGAATCATATTGGGCCAATATCAGGGTTACTAGTGAATTATTTATATTAGACCAATAGCAGGGTTACTAGTGAATTAATTATATTGGGCCAATAGCAGGGTTACTAGTGAATGAATCATATTGGGCCAATATCAGGGTTACTAGTGAATTATTTATATTAGACCAATAGCAGGGTTACTAGTGAATTAATTATATTGGGCCAATAGCAGGGTTACTAGTGAATGAATCATATTGGGCCAATAGCAGGGTTACTAGTGAATGAATCATATTGGGCCAATAGCAGGGTTACTAGTGAATTATTTATATTAGACCAATAGCAGGGTTACTAGTGAATTAATTATATTGGGCCAATAGCAGGGTTACTAGTGAATTAATAATATTGGGCCAATAGCAGGGTTACTAGTGAATGAATCATATTGGGCCAATAGCAGGGTTACTAGTGAATGAATCATATTGGGCCAATAGCAGGGTTACTAGTAAATTAATCATATTGGGCCAATAGCAGGGTTACTAGTGAATTAATTATATTGGGCCAATAGCAGGGTTACTAGTGAATTAATTATATTGGGCCAATAGCAGGGTTACTGAACTCTAACGGTTCAAGAGTTACCTATGGCAAGTTATTTTATTCAAATTTTGAAAGTTTATGCAGATTTATATAGTTATAAAGTTTATCAAAGTTTTTAAGAATTGGAAGTTAGGATAGCCTGAAAATGTTTAAGTTGGTTTGGTGTCTCTAGCTTGAAAAAAATGAAGAGTTACTGTTTTTGAGTTATTTTATGCAAATGTAAGCACATTTATATAGTTATAGTTGATAAATAGTCAAAAGATGTTGAAGTTAGGATAGCCTAAACATGTGAAAATGTGTTTGGTGTCTCTAGATTCAAAGGTTCCAGAGTTACTGTTTAATGATTTTATGCACATTTATGTAGTTTATAGTTGATAGAAGTTTGTTTGAATTTGAAGTTGGGATAGCCTGAATGTTTTCAAGCTGGTCTTGTAGCTTAATTGGTCAAGGAGCAGGACCAACTTGAAAAGCTACCCCTGTATTCCCGTGATTTAAAATCATCTTAATTTATGCAAATTGAAATCGTTATAGTTCAAAAAGTATACATAATATAACAACTGATTTGACGAGCAATCTAAATCAGGCCAGTCTTAACATCTGAACAGTGGTTTGGAGCTGATAACTTACTTAAATGGTGAAAGAGGAGATAGGTCTAAAAATAAATATATATATTTTAATGTACCTTTCCACTCTATGGCCTCAGAGTTCCCTGATTTGTGTTACATGCCAGGAAATGCCATGAAAGTGAATGAAGCATTGACCAAAAGAAGGACTAAACTAAATGTATAACTTGAAAAGTATAAAAGATATCAACAAATTTTAAACATTTCAGCCTAAACAATATAGGAGTTGAGTGATAAAGAATAAGAAGAAGAAGAAGTATGTTGAAGATGTAACTGGGAGATTATGCTTTGCAAGCGGCACAATAATCTGTCGTTCTGCCCCCTGAACAAGGCAGTTTTAACCCCACTGTTCCTAGGCCGTCATTGTAAATAACAATTTGTTCTTAACTGACTTGCCCAGTTAAACAAAGGTTAAATAAAATAACATGAACATGTAAGAAAGCTAGATTTGTGCTTTGTCTTCAGCAAGCACACCTAATACATCACGAAAGAGCGTTTTTATTGACATGGGTTTTGCGTGATGGCAAGGCAGACCAACAAATTGATGGACTGTCACTTTAAGAGAATTGATTTCCATATTTTATTCGCCTTGTCTGGGCGGACCGATTTGTCACTGGTACTTGAGAGAGAGAAAAAACACTTGTACAGAAACGGCAAACGTTCATCTGAGAGACTGTAATGCAAGAGGTTGAAGGATACGCAGCTCTATTTAATTCTGGAGAATCAGTAACGACAAGTTGACAAGATACCACCAATCACAACGAAAGTAACTTACTTAACTGGCGGTGAGTCCTACATATGATTCAGTTCGTAGGGTTGTTTATAAAATGACATTTGTAGGTTTTGGTTGATGTTGTCAGCGCGCTGCCGGGTCACCCAGTTTGTAAACAAATGCGGTGAACATGCTCGGTCATCGGGTTGTGTGTGATGGATTGTCTGTCAACCGCTTTCTGTTTACAAGGAAATAGCCTCCAGGCAGCGCAATCAAGGAGGGCCTTTAAACGAGTTAATTAATGCATTTTTGAATCAATTAAAATTAGCCTATTTAGCGGATAATTAATTGATTGAGTGACTGAATAGAATGAAAGTGCGGATCAGTTGTTCTGCTTCTTACCTTGTTTCCACACACCACTGTTGTTTAGAAAATCTGATTTTAGATGATATTTTGTGTTGTGGTTGACATTTAGTAAGAATGTTTTGGACTAATGTCTGAAATTGATAGGCCAAATACAATCCGACAACAAGGGAGTTGAGCGTGACTGATATCAAATTGAGATGGGAATGATTTCGCTGCACGGGATAAATTAATGACGTTTTCCTCATAATTAACCATGGCAGTGTGTGTGTACTGTCTGTCGCACTGTCATTTATTGTTTTCGCTACAATGTTCAAAGCTAAATCAATATGTAATTTACACGAAACTATGTTTATCGCACGTCAGTATCACGTTATAACATATTTGTTACGCACGCAGAACCATAAACGGTTTGTTTACTTGGAGAGTGACGGCCCATGGCAGCCTGCTTGCCACGCGAACCTCAACCAGCCTGGTCTCATAGACTAGACATGTTGGGCGGTAGGTAGCATAGCGGTTAAGAGTTTTGGGCCAACAACCGAACGGCTGCTGGTTCGAATCTCTGAGCCGACTAGGGGGGGGGGGGGGGTCTGTTGATGTGCCCTTGAGTAAGGCACTTTACCTAAATTGCTCCTGTAATTACGTAAATGTACATAACATATTAAACATAAATCCGGGACACTCAAATTAGTATGATATAGTGCGCTGAAAATACTGGACCCATATCGCACATCACTGTCACATCATTAAAAAAAAAAGTACAATGTACTAAGCTTTGAACACTTCATCAGATTTGCAAACGTGAAGCCAGTCTATAAAGGTGTCTCGATGGTCTTCCCCTGAATCCCTGACCAGAAGCTGCAACGGACTGGAATGTCCACCATGGGAAAAGGCAGGGTCCCTCTACATATAAACCTCTATAGGCCAGTCCTAGACCTTCAGAGGTGCACATGCATGGAACATTCTATCAGAAGAACACAAACGGTTGGAATCTTTTTTAGTACATTCTAAATAAACACCCAAAACTGGTTACTACAGCTCCAACAGTACAATCCTCTATGAACTATGGTGTGTTATGCTATGTTATTTTATTATAATTGTTTGATTATGTATTTATTTAGTTATTTTTCCCCTGTTTCCCTTCAAGTCCATCTAAGGATGAGTGTGTAACTTTTTGTTGTTGCGTGAGCTAGAAACGCTATAGTGCAATGCGTCAGACGATCGTTTGCTCAATGTGTCAATGTGTTTGTACTTGTCCCTATCCAAATAAGCAAAAACAGAAGTAGTGTAGTTCGTTGGGGTGGATGGGTAGGCATGTAAGGCTAATGTCTAGCAAGCCAAAGTTTGCGTGTTCAAATCTTATCACGGTCAACATTAGCGTTTTTTTTTTAAATATATAATTAGCAACTTTGAAACTACTTACTACTTTTTTTTAGCTACTTTGCAACTATTTAGCATGTTAGCTAATGTTAGCTTTAGCCACCTAGCTAACATTAGCCACAACAAATTGGAATTCGTAGCATATCGTACGTTTCCAAATTCATAATATATTGTATGATTTGCCATTAATAATATCATACGAATTGTAATTCGTAACGTATAATACCTAATGTATAATGGACATCCACAAATGAATACATACAATACGAAACGTAACATATCATACTAATTTGAGTGTCCCGGATATACATTTACTATGTTACGTCGACCCCTGAACCCAGGTTGCCTCAACAGATGAATGTAGGCTAATGGGGTTCCCCAGACTAGCACCACATGCCCCCAAATTCACCCCGATTTCTAGGATGACTTTGAATTATGAAGAAAAACGTTTTTAAAAGCCATTTTGTTTAGATTGTAACCTATTTCATATCCAATAATTAGACATGATTAGGAATTATATATATATTTTTTTCAAACCAATTTCATGGTAATTAGAAAATACACACATTTAGACAGGCTGTGCTGTGCCAATGATGCCTAGTACTGCATTCTCCCATAGCCTGTCACAATAGCAGGTGCCTGGGTATACAGCCCACCTTGTGCCTTGACCTTCTGCCAATAAAGGGAGAGAGGTGGAAGACAGAGAGAGAGAGATGTGGAAGAGAGCCCAGTGCACAGACTGAACAGCAGAGGGAACTACTCTCCTCTGCAGTCTCAGCCCCTGTGACCGTGCAGTAGAAGTTGGCATGCCTGTGGGGTGTGTGTGTGTGTGTGCGTGTGAAACCCTGTGCCAGCCTTCTGCCCACTGCCAGCGTGGTTTACTTACTAGTTGTGTCATGTTCATAGTATCTGAAGTTCCACTTGCTGTAGCATACCATAGGAAAGTGCCTAGTAGTGCTTCATCGGGTATCATTTGCCTAAGTACGCATTGCGCCACCGCCCTGCCAAAGACAGATATCCAGGTGAAACACTGCCCAGTGTGACTGCTCATCATCATCAAACTATTTGGAAATGTCTTGTAAAATATTTCCCGACATAAATAAATACAAAATGTTTACATTTAAATGTATGGCAAACTAAAATAATTGGCCAAATCATATTGTATTTTTATTTGTTTTATTCATTACAATATGATTTGGCCAATTATTTTAGTTTGCCATACATTTA
>NC_048572.1:4467328-4502328 GCF_013265735.2 Oncorhynchus mykiss
AGAGAGGGAGGGAAGGGGGAGAGAGGGAGGGAAGGGGGAGAGAGAGAGAGGGAAGGGGGGAGAGAGAGTGGGAAGTGGGGGGGAGAGAGAGTGGGAAGTGTGGGGGGAGAGGGAAGGGGGGAGAGAGAGAGGGAAGGGGGGGGGGAGAGAGAGAGGGAAGGGGGGGGGAGAGAGAGTGGGAAGGGGGGGAGAGAGAGTGGGAAGGGGCGGAGAGAGAGAGGGAAGTGGGGGGGAGAGAGAGTGGGAAGGGGGGGGAGTGTCCAGTGAAACTTGTTTTGTTTTTCTTTCTGCTCCATGGAGCTCGTGTCTTTTGTTGTGGCGGACGCTTGGAGTTTCAGCAGGAACTGTGGTTTCACCCTGGGAAGGCAGCGTTGGGTACCGTTAGGCAGCTTTACGCCAGATCTGTTGGCTGACACTTATCAGGAGCAGCTCTGCTCGTGTGTGTGTGTGTGTGTGTGTGTGTGTGTGTGTGATGAGCGATGGCATATTGAGAGCAGCCTTTCCAGGCGTACGCTACGTCTCCATACTCTGTGACTGCTGCCTCATGACACCGATGTGAAAGGGAACTCACAAACTCCAAAAATCAGGCTGATTTTTTTAAACTGACTTTTGAGAAATTGTGTGTTTTTTTTGTTGTTGCAGTGATTGTGGTGTGGTATTACCACACATCCCCATGTGTGTTTTTTTTTTTGCACCTGTTATGAATGTCAAATGATGAATCATTCCATCCACTTCCTCAAGTTCAGCAGCTCTGTTATTACTACAGCTTTGATTGCTATTAAGACTTCTTCTTTTTTTTTTCTCCCAAAGAATTGCTGGTCGCCAAAGTGAAGTTCCACGTGATTTACAGTAACTTCATCCAATGTTTCCCCCATGTCTCTGTCACAGACACTAAAGAGGAGGGCCTTTATCTCACTCACTCACACACTCTCACACTCTCACACTCTCACACTCTCACACTCTCACACTCTCTCACACTCTCACACACTCACTCACTCACTCACTTACTCATCCTGTTCTAATGTGTCCCTCTCTCCTGTAGGGAGACTACCGCTGAGGCTCCTAATGGATGATGAGGAGGAGGACCTGTCTCTTCAGCATCCTGCCTCACAGTGCTGTTGCACCCCCTTCAGGGACATCAAGTTCCACACCATGGACAGCAGAGGGTCCAGAGACGCCGGGGACAGAGGGGACACCCGGGACAGGTCTACACAGATGTCGACCGGACCCAATGCCATTGTCCCGCGGTCAGAGGGACACAACATCATGGTTCCACAAGGGCACAACAACAACACTTTGCCCTGTGGGTTACAGGACAATCGCCAGGCCATAATGCGTCTCCATGGTAACAACCACTAACACACATAACATCAAACCTACACTGAGTTTATAAAACATTAAGAACTCCTGCTCTTTCCATGACAGACTGACCAAGTGAAAGATATGAAACCCTTATTGATGTCACTTGTTAAATCCACTTCAATCAGTGTAGATGAAGGGGAGGAGATGGGTTAAAGAAGGATTTTAAAGCCTTGAGACAATTGAGACATGGATTGTGTGTGTGTGCCATTCATAAGGTGAATGGGAAAGACAACAGATTGAAGTGTCTTTGAACAGGGTAGGTAGTAGGTGCCAGGCACACCAGTTTGTGTCAAGAACTGCAACGCTGCTGGGTTTTTCCAAGCTCAACAGTTTCCTGTGTGTGTATCAAGAATGGTCCACCACCCAAAAGACATCCAGCCAACTTGACACAACTGTGGGAAGCATTAGAGTCAACATGGGCATCCCTGTGGAACGCTTTCGACACCTTGTAGAGCCCCATGACCCGACGAATTGAGGTGTTTCTGAGGGCAAAAGTGGGGTGTTAGTAAGGTGTTCCTAATGTTTGGTTTACTCAGTGTATTTCAAATGCATGAATCAAACACAGTGTGGTTAGGTCTGACCAGAGGACAGTGGTAGTGTGGTTAGGTCTGACCAGAGGACAGTGGTAGTGTGGTTAGATCTGACCAGAGGACAGTGGTAGTGTGGTTAGATCTGACCAGAGGACAGTGGTAGTGTGGTTAGGTCTGACCAGAGGACAGTGGTAGTGTGGTTAGGTCTGACCAGAGGACAGTGGTAGTGTGGTTAGGTCTGACCAGAGGACAGTGGTAGTGTGGTTAGGTCTGACCAGAGGACAGTGGTAGTGTGGTTAGGTCTGACCAGAGGACAGTGGTAGTGTGGTTAGGTCTGACCAGAGGACAGTGGTAGTGTGGTTAGGTCTGACCAGAGGACAGTGGTAGTGTGGTTAGGTCTGACCAGAGGACAGTGGTAGTGTGGTTAGGTCTGACCAGAGGACAGTGGTAGTGTGGTTAGGTCTGACCAGAGGACAGTGGTAGTGTGGTTAGGTCTGACAGTCGTCTCATGTTTTTTTTTTACATGTTTCATACACATTCTTACAGTTTCTCATTCAGGAGAAAAAAACAGACAGAGGCTGGAAAATACACACACACACACACACACACACACACACACACAGACACACAGACACACACACACACACACACACGCACATTTGAATAGAAGGTTGCGTGATGTAATGTCAGTGTGACATCACTCTAACAGCGTAAAACCGTTGAGTAACGCAGTCTGACTGCCGCCTGTTTATCAGACCAGTGAGAGGTGACCATTTTGTTCTCAACGTCTGGGTCAAAGTTCAGACACGTAAACACAGCCTACTGTTCTAACCTGCAGGCTGCAATTATTATGATCCGTGACTTGTCGTAGACACTAGACACTTTTTCCCCCATTTATTCATTTATTTATTTATTTATTTATTATTTTATTATTTTATTTATTATTTTTTTATAGTGTGTGACCTTTTACCTCTCTCACCGACATCCAGTTTAGGACTCTGTTCCCCGTCTCCAGCCTTCTCCATCTCTTTGTGTTCCTGTCCATCCCTCACTGTGGACTAAGAAACATCCAGATCTATTTTTGTTACACAAAGATAATTGTTTTCTTAATGGCTTTGACAATGGAAGGTAAAGGGTGCCAATGGTCGGTGACTAAACTGCCAGAGTGCTCTGACTTGTGGCTCTTCTAGGGAGGGTGTCATTAAGGTTGTTGTTGGTTTAACTTTAATGTTTGAGTTTCTACCGGTTACCGACACGCTCGTATAGAGGGAGTTTCTACAGACACGCTCGTACAGAGGGAGTTTCTACCGACACGCTCGTATAGAGGGAGTTTCTACCGACACGCTCGTATAGAGGGAGTTTCTACCGACACGCTCGTATAGAGGGAGTTTCTACCGACACGCTCGTATAGAGGGAGTTTCTACCGGTTACCAACACGCTCGTATAGAGGGAGTTTCTACCGGTTACCGACACGCTCATATAGAGGGAGTTTCTACCGACACGCTCGTATAGAGGGAGTTCCTACCGACACGCTCGTATAGAGGGAGTTTCTACCGACACGCTCGTATAGAGGGAGTTTCTACCGACACGCTCGTACAGAGGGAGTTTCTACCGACACGCTCGTATAGAGGGAGTTTCTACCGGTTACCGACACGCTCGTATAGAGGGAGTTTCTACCGACACGCTCGTATAGAGGGAGTTTCTACCGACACGCTCGTATAGAGGGAGTTTCTACCGACACGCTCGTATAGAGGGAGTTTCTACCGGTTACCGACACGCTCGTATAGAGGGAGTTTCTACCGACACGCTCGTATAGAGGGAGTTTCTACCGACACGCTCGTATAGAGGGAGTTTCTACCGACACGCTCGTATAGAGGGAGTTTCTACCGACACGCTCGTATAGAGGGAGTTTCTACCGACACGCTCGTATAGAGGGAGTTTCTACCGACACGCTCGTATAGAGGGAGTTTCTACCGACACGCTCGTATAGAGGGAGTTTCTACCGACACGCTCGTATAGAGGGAGTTTCTACCGACACGCTCGTATAGAGGGAGTTTCTACCGACACGCTCGTATAGAGGGAGTTTCTACCGACACGCTCGTATAGAGGGAGTTTCTACCGACACGCTCGTATAGAGGGAGTTTCTACCGACACGCTCGTATAGAGGGAGTTTCTACCGACACGCTCGTATAGAGGGAGTTTCTACCGACACGCTCGTATAGAGGGAGTTTCTACCGACACGCTCGTATAGAGGGAGTTTCTACCGACACGCTCGTATAGAGGGAGTTTCTACCGACACGCTCGTATAGAGGGAGTTTCTACTGACACGCTCGTATAGAGGGAGTTTCTACTGACACGCTCGTATAGAGGGAGTTTCTACCGACACGCTCGTATAGAGGGAGTTCCTACTGTTTCATTACTCTATAATTTGACTGTAAGAAACTAGAACCAGTTTAGTGTTACTGGCGCCGGTACAGCGGCGTCATGCTAAAGTAAACACCGTGAGTCACCTAGCCTGCCAGCCGCTCTTTGGTGACAGACAAAAGGAGCATTGTGTTTTCTGTTCCTGGCACATAAACACAACCACCAGTAAATCTAGAAAGATTAGCTGCTTGTCACGAGACCAGAGTCGAGGGCCAGTTCTAACTCAAGTCCCCATACTAATCTGTACACTTCAAATAGGGGGAAGAGATCTGTTGTCTCCCTAATCCCTACACCCTTCTCCCCAAAATCATTATTAAAACCCAATTGCAAAACGCTTTGGTTTATTATGATTGGGTCAGCCGCTTATCTCACTAACCGATGGGGAATCGGAGGCTAAATCCAGCCATTATAAAACAACTGAACAATATAAGTTTTTCTTCCCACAGGCAACGCTGGATTCTGTTTGCACTTCCCAGCTCAGTTTGAGCCTATGGACGATCAGGGTGAGAGGCAGAACGATGAGGGGGAGGGTAGGAGAGAGGAGGACGACGACGATGAGGAGGAGAGAAGGAGAATGGAGGAGAGACTAGATGAAGAGCGGGTGGAGGATAGCACGGAGGTCAGGATCGGACGTAAGCTCCGGGAGATCGGAGACCAGTTCCACCAGGACCATGTTCAACTGGTAAGGGTCAAAGGTTAACTATCTGTGTCTGTGTGTTTGGTTGGGTATGGTGCTGGGGCCACCCACTGCCAGACTGCTCTGGCTTGTGGCTCTTCTAGGCCGTCATTGTAAATAAGAATTTGTTCTTTAACTCATTTGCCTAGTTAAATAAAGGTTAAATAAAATAATTCACTGTGAAAAGAAAAGTCCAGACATTTTGCCAACTGGGGTGGCCACAAATAAGCCTGCTAAAAATAGAGCCTTGTCACCGATTCAACCACATTCTGAGCTAGAACCATTTAATATAACCATTCAATAGAACCATTTAATAGAACCATTCAATAGAACCATTCAATAGAACCATTTAATAGAACCATTTAATAGAACCATTTAATAGAACCATTCAATAGAACCATTCAATAGAACCATTCAATAGAACCATTCAATAGAACCACCCCCCCCCCCCAACCCAACACCACAAATTACCAAGCAGATATGCTAGAGGGTGGAGCCTGGTCACAAAATATAATATAATATAATATACTCATAAAGTACTATTATTTACACTTCTGAAGTACAGTGAACATCAGGATCGACTACTCTTTCCATGACACAGACTGACCAGGTGAATCCAGGTGAAAGTTATGTTCCGTCATTGATGACACCTGTTCAATCAGTGTAGATGAAGGGGGGTTAGACGGGTTAAACATCCTTAAGAGAAGCACCGGTGCGTCAATCAAAAGTAAAATTATAGAAAAAATATTTTAAAAATCCCCATTTAAAATCCATCAATTTAACCTAGACATATATCTGCTTTTCTGCTTTTCTGCATCTTATTCCACTACATCGACCTATCGGTGGCCTTCTGCATCTGGAAGGCGGCTTGGCTGCATCTCATTCCACTACATCGACCTATCGGTGGCCTTCTGCATCTAGAAGGGGGCTTGGCTGCATCTCATTCCACTACATCGACCTATCGGTGGCCTTCTGCATCTGGAAGGCGGCTTGGCTGCATCTCATTCCACTACATCCACCTATCGGTGGCATTCTGCATCTGGATGGGGGCTTGGCTGCATCTCATTCCACTACATCGACCTATCGGTGGCCTTCTGCATCTGGAAGGCGGCTTGGCTGCATCTCATTCCACTACATCCACCTATCGGTGGCATTCTGCATCTGGATGGGGGCTTGGCTGCATCTCATTCCACTACATCGACCTATCGGTGGCCTTCTGCATCTGGAAGGCGGCTTGGCTGCATCTCATTCCACTACATCGACCTATCGGTGGCCTTCTGCATCTGGAAGGCGGCTTGGCTGCATCTCATTCCACTACATCGACCTATCGGTGGCCTTCTGCATCTGGAAGGCGGCTTGGCTGCATCTCATTCCACTACATCGACCTATCGGTGGCCTTCTGCATCTGGAAGGCGGTTTGGCTGCATCTCATTCCACTACATCGACCTATCGGTGGCCTTCTGCAGCTGGAAGGCGGCTTGGCTGCATCTCATTCCACTATATCCACCTATCGGTGGCCTTCTGCATCTGGAAGGCGGCTTGGCTGCATCTCATTCCACTACATCGACCTATCGGTGGCCTTCTGCATCTGGAAGGCGGCTTGGCTGCATCTCATTCCACTACATCGACCTATCGGTGGCCTTCTGCATCTGGAAGGCGGCTTGGCTGCATCTCATTCCACTACATCGACCTATCGGTGGCCTTCTGCATCTGGAAGGCGGCTTGGCTGCATCTCATTCCACTACATCGACCTATCGGTGGCCTTCTGCATCTGGAAGGCGGCTTGGCTGCATCTCATTCCACTACATCGACCTATCGGTGGCCTTCTGCATCTGGAAGGCGGCTTGGCTGCATCTCATTCCACTACATCGACCTATCGGTGGCCTTCTGCATCTGGAAGGCGGCTTGGCTGCATCTCATTCCACTACATCGACCTATCGGTGGCCTTCTGCATCTGGAAGGCGGCTTGGCTGCATCTCATTCCACTACATCGACCTATCGGTGGCCTTCTGCATCTGGAAGGCGGCTTGGCTGCATCTCATTCCACTACATCGACCTATCGGTGGCCTTCTGCATCTGGAAGGCGGCTTGGCTGCATCTCATTCCACTACATCGACCTATCGGTGGCCTTCTGCATCTGGAAGGCGGCTTGGCTGCATCTCATTCCACTACATCGACCTATCAACGGCCGAGCTACAGCGTTTGTTTTTTGTCAGACCTTGAGACATCCTGAAAATCAGTCTTCTTCTACAAACGTGTGTAGCATCCAAACTATTATGAGAAGGGGAGTCTCTCACAAACACGAAGGGGTCAGGAAATTCAAAATCAAATGGCTAAAATAATCCATTGTATGACCTTCTCCAAATCTGTCTGAGCTGGGCCTCTCTGAGCTGGGCCTCTCTGAGCTGGGCCTCTCTGAGCTGGGCCTCTCTGAGCTGGGCCTCTCTGAGCTGGGCCTCTCTGAGCTGGGCCTCTCTGAGCTGTGCCTCTCTGAGCTGTGCCTCTCTGAGCTGGGCCTCACTGAGCTGGGCCTCTCTGAGCTGGGCCTCTCTGAGCTGGGCCTCTCTGAGCTGGGCCTCTCTGAGCTGGGCCTCTCTGAGCTGGGCCTCACTGAGCTGGGCCTCTCTGAGCTGGGCCTCTCTGAGCTTGGCCTCTCTGAGCTAACTGTTGTGTAATAAAAATAATAATAAACACTTGTTCTCCGTTAAAAGCTGACGTTTATCTCAAAAATACAACGGGAAATAGAACCATATTGCCGAGTCATTTACCATTAAAAAAAAAAAACATATACCTGTAAACCAAAATAGACTGTCCAACCGATGATATGAATCATGGACGCTATACTAGACAATCGTTGATGAACATAAACACTGACGTGTGTTTGTGTGTTTTTTGAAGGATGTCTATGGTGTCTGTAGTATATGTAGGCACCTGATCTGAGCCATAAGGGAGACTATCAACCACTGAAGTAGTGAACGCATCAGTTGTCACAAAATATGAGGTCTTTTCGGGAAGGTAGAAAGAATGTAATACAAGCAAAACATTTGAGTAAATCTGATTTGAACCGATGCCACATGCTACAACTGAACAGAAAATGTAAACGCAACATGTGAAGGTAAAGATCCCAGAAAGTTTATTTCTCTCAAATGTTGTTGCACAAATTTGTTTACATCCCTGTTAGTGAGCATTTCTCCTTTGCCAAGATAATCCATCCACCTGACAGGTGTGGCATATCATGAAAGCTGATTTAAACATCATGATCATTACACAGGTGAACCTTGTGCTGGGGAAAATATAAGGCCACGTTATAATGTACAGTTTTGTCACACAAAAAAAATTGGCATGCTGACTGCAGGAATGTCCACCAGACCTTTTGCCAGAAAAATGATTGTTAATTTCTCTATCATAAGCCACCTCCAACATCGTTTTAGAGAATTTGGCAGTACGTCCAACCGGCTTCACATGCTCAGACAACGTGGAACCACTCCAGCCCAGGACCTCCACATCCAGCTTCACATTCTCAGACAACTTGTAACCACGCCAACCCAGGACCTCCACATCCAGCTTCACATCCTCAGACAAGGTGTAACCACGCCAACCCAGGACCTCCACATCCAGCTTCACATCCTCAGACAACGTGTAACCACGCCAACCCAGGACCTCCACATCCAGCTTCACATCCTCAGACAACGTGTAACCACGCCAACCCAGGACCTCCACATCCAGCTTCACATCCTCAGACAACGTGTAACCACGCCAACCCAGGACCTCCACATCCAGCTTCACATCCTCAGACCAGGTGTAACCACGCCAACCCAGGATCTCCACATCCAGCTTCACATCCTCAGACCAGGTGTAACCACGCCAACCCAGGACCTCCACATCCAGCTTCACATCCTCAGACAACGTGTAACCACGCCAACCCAGGACCTCCACATCCAGCTTCACATCCTCAGACAACGTGTAACCACGCCAACCCAGGACCTCCACATCCAGCTTCACATCCTCAGACAACGTGTAACCACGCCAACCCAGGACCTCCACATCCAGCTTCACATCCTCAGACAACGTGTAACCACGCCAACCCAGGACCTCCACATCCAGCTTCACATCCTCAGACAACGTGTAACCACGCCAACCCAGGACCTCCACATCCAGCTTCACATCCTCAGACAACGTGTAACCACGCCAACCCAGGACCTCCACATCCAGCTTCACATCCTCAGACCAGGTGTAACCACGCCAACCCAGGATCTCCACATCCAGCTTCACATCCTCAGACCAGGTGTAACCACGCCAACCCAGGACCTCCACATCCAGCTTCACATCCTCAGACAACGTGTAACCACGCCAACCCAGGACCTCCACATCCAGCTTCACATCCTCAGACAACGTGTAACCACGCCAACCCAGGACCTCCACATCCAGCTTCACATCCTCAGACAACGTGTAACCACGCCAACCCAGGACCTCCACATCCAGCTTCACATCCTCAGACAACGTGTAACCACGCCAACCCAGGACCTCCACATCCAGCTTCACATCCTCAGACAACGTGTAACCACGCCAACCCAGGACCTCCACATCCAGCTTCACATCCTCAGACAACGTGTAACCACGCCAACCCAGGACCTCCACATCCAGCTTCACATCCTCAGACAACGTGTAACCACGCCAACCCAGGACCTCCACATCCAGCTTCACATCCTCAGACAACTTGTAACCACGCCAACCCAGGACCTCCACATCCAGCTTCACATCCTCAGACAACGTGTAACCACGCCAACCCAGGACCTCCACATCCAGCTTCACATCCTCAGACCAGGTGTAACCACGCCAACCCAGGACCTCCACATCCAGCTTCTTCACCTGCCGCATCGTCTGAGACCAGCCACCCGGACAGCTGATGAAACTGTGGGTTTGCACAACCGAAGAAGTTCTGTACAAACTGTCAGAAACCGTCTCAGGGAAGCTCATCTGCGTGCTCGTCGTCCTCACCAGGGTCTTGGCCACTGGCACGCTGGAGAAGCTCTTCATTAATGAATCCCAGTTTCAACTGTACCGGCCAGAAAGCGTGTATTGCGTCGTGTGGGTGAGTGGTTTGCTGATGTCAAAGTTGTGGGGTTATGCTATTAGCATAAGCAAATTTATTTCAATTGACTGACTTCCTTATATGGGGTGGCAGGGTAGCCTAGTGGTAGAGCGTTGGGCTAGAAGCTTTTGTCATGTAGCCTGAATTAGCCTAGCCCCGCCTAGCCTAGCTAGCTATCTTATCTAGCTTCCTTCTCTCGGTTTGATGCCAAGTCTTTTTTAATTAGATAGGATGATAAATAACTGGTAAGAAGAACTCTACTTGGGTGAGTCAATATTCCGTGCTTGTTTTCTCTCTCTCCCAGTCTGTGCCTGTTCCAGCGCTCCCACTCCCACACATTGACACAGTCGGCCGCTCCCCACTCGCTCTCAAGCTTCACTCCGTTGATCGATATGCACATTTTTATTTAACTTGGCAAATCAGTTAAGATCTATCACACCACACTGTCTCTGCTATCACACCACACTGTCTCTGCTATCACACCACACTGTCTCTGCTATCACACCACACTGTCTCTGCTATCACACCACACTGTCTCTGCTATCACACCACACTGTCTCTGCTATCACACCACACTGTCTCTGCTATCACACCACACTGTCTCTGCTATCACACCACACTGTCTCTGCTATCACACCACACTGTCTCTGCTATCACACCACACTGTCTCTGCTATCACACCACACTGTCTCTGCTATCACACCACACTGTCTCTGCTATCACACCACACTGTCTCTGCTATCACACCACACTGTCTCTGCTAGCACACCACACTGTCTCTGCTATCACACTACACTGTCTCTGCTATCACACCACACTGTCTCTGCTAGCACACCACACTGTCTCTGCTATCACACTACACTGTCTCTGCTAACACACTACACTGTCTCTGCTATCACACTACACCGTCTCTGCTATCACACCACACTGTCTCTGCTATCACACCACACTGTCTCTGCTAGCACACCACACTGTCTCTGCTAGCACACCACACTGTCTCTGCTATCACACCACACTGTCTCTGCTAGCACACTACACTGTCTCTGCTATCACACCACAATGTCTCTGCTATCACACCACACTGTCTCTGCTATCACACCACACTGTCTCTGCTATCACACCACACTGTCTCCGCTATCACACCACACTGTCTCTGCTAGCACACCACACTGTCTCTGCTATCACACCACACTGTCTCTGCTAGCACACCACACTGTCTCTGCTATCACACTACACTGTCTCTGCTAACACACTACACTGTCTCTGCTATCACACTACACCGTCTCTGCTATCACACCACACTGTCTCTGCTATCACACCACACTGTCTCTGCTAGCACACCACACTGTCTCTGCTAGCACACCACACTGTCTCTGCTATCACACTACACTGTCTCTGCTAACACACTACACTGTCTCTGCTATCACACTACACCGTCTCTGCTATCACACCACACTGTCTCTGCTATCACACCACACTGTCTCTGCTATCACACCACACTGTCTCTGCTAGCACACCACACTGTCTCTGCTAGCACACCACACTGTCTCTGCTATCACACCACACTGTCTCTGCTAGCACACCACACTGTCTCTGCTAGCACACCACACTGTCTCTGCTATCACACCACACTGTCTCTGCTAGCACACCACACTGTCTCTGCTAGCACACCACACTGTCTCTGCTAGCACACCACACTGTCTCTGCTAGCACACCACACTGTCTCTGCTAGCACACCACACTGTCTCTGCTAGCACACCACACTGTCTCTGCTAGCACACCACACCGTCTCTGCTATCACACCACACTGTCTCTGCTATCACACCTCAATCATTACAGCGTAGTCATCTCTATTGTGAGGAAGAGGGAATCATTTGCATAGTTTCATAGAAGCACATTTACACAATGGGGCGGTGAGTGGGTACTAGTGTCCACTTGAAAAATAACTCAATTCAACTCTTTCTTTTCTTCTTTAAACATTCCTCTGTTAATGAGTAAAAACCCTGGGACCCCATATGTTGTACCCTTCCTTATCTGTGGTGTAAGTATTAGGCCATGCATGGGGTCTGTTTGCTAAGGTGAGGTGTGGCTGACTGATTATCAGTCTGATTAGTTTGGGAGAGCGAGAGTTCGACAGACAAAGAGATACGGAGGATGTGCAGTGTTCAGCGTGTGAGAGCTACTTCTGACTCTGGGTAGATCTGTGCCGGCTGTTTTATAAGAGGAACTAAAAATAGAACTGTGACTCACTAGCTACAGATACTGCCAGTAACGTGACGATTACCCCCTCTGGCTGGATGTGTCTGTGTGTGTGTGTGTGTGTGTGTGTGTGTGTGTGTGTGCGTGTGTGCGCGCGCGACAGAGAGAGAGATAAGAGGGGCTTTTATCTAAAAGAGACAGCAGAGACAGTTCTTTTTATTTGGAAAGATCTGATAATATTGTCAACACAAAGCCTGTCGCAGTAGTGCTGAAACACAGGATCTGCTGCTCAGGACACGTGACATCCACACTGTTTCTGTGTGGCCTCTGTCACACACTTCCACATGACGTGAGGCTGTGTGAGCTAATGTTTAGCTCCAATTAGCTGTCAAGTCCGTCTGTCTGTCGAAGGTGCGATCATGTCTAACTTGGCAGGTAGCCTAGTGGTTAGAGTGTTGGGCTAGTAACCAAAAAGTTGTTGGGTTAAATTGCCCCAAGATGACAAGGTAAAAATCTGTCGTTCTTTCCCCTGAACAAGGCAGTTAACTCACTGTTCCCCGGTAGGACTGTCATTGTAAATAAGAATTTGCCTAGTTAAATAAAGGTTTAAAAAAAAAACTAATGTTTGATGAGGTAGGGGGCGGGGGAGTGGGTTTAGGTGTTACCCATCTGTTTTTAGGAGGGCAGTAGACAAGTCCTTATTGTATTTGGTTACCATGTGTGACCACACACACACACACACACACACACACACACACACACACACACACACACCAAGTGTGACTGAAAATGAAGCACTTCACTATTGTTCCTTTCAAGAAAGCAGTGTCCAAAACCCTCCTTATACAACAAATAAAGTACTTTCAGAATGTATTGGACTTTAATTAAACTCTTGACTTTTTCCTAATTGTGTTGTGTTACAGCCTGAATTTCAAATGGATTACATTTAGATGTGTGTCACTGGCCTCTACACACAATGCCCCCATAATGTCCAAGTGGAATTATGTTAAAAAAAAATAATAATTACAAATCAATTCAAAATTGAAAACTGAAATGTCTTGAGTCAATAAGTATTCAACACCTTTGTTATGTCAAACCTAAATAAGTTCAGGAGTAAAAAAAAAATGTGCTTAACAAGACACATAATAAGTTGCATGAACTCACTCTGTGTGCAATAATCGTGTGTAACTTGATGTTTGAATGACTACCTCATCTCTGTACACCACACATACAATTATCTGTAAGGTCCCTCAGTCGAGCAGTGAATTTCAACCACAAAGACCAGGGAGGCTTTCCAATGCCTAGCGAAGGGCACCTATTGGTAGATGGGTTTTTAAAAAAAGCAGATCTTGAATATCCCTTTGATCATGGTGAAGTTGTTAATTACACTTTGGATGGTGTATCAATACACCCAGTCACTAGAAAGATACAGGCATCCTTCCTAACTCAGTTGCCGGAGAGTAAGGAAACTGCTCAGGGATTTCACCATGAGGCCAATGGTGACTTTAAAACAGTTACAGAGTTTAATGGCTGTGATAGGAGAAACCAGAGGATGGATCAACAACATTGTAGTTGCTCCACAATACTAACCTAAATGACAGAGTGAAAAGAAGGAAGCTTATAAAAAAATATATTTCAAAACATGCATCCTGTTTGCAATAAGGCACCAAGGTAAAACTGCAAAAGAAATGTGGCAAAGAAATTAACTTCATGTCCTGAATATAAAGCGTCATGTTTGGGGCAAATCCAACACAAAACTGAGTACCACTCTCCATATTTTTAAGCATGGTGGTGGCTTTTTCTTAAATAAATAGAAACGGAATAGAGCTCAGCACAGGCAAAATCCTAGAGGAAAACCTGGTTCAGTCTGCTTTCCAACAGACACTGGGAGACAAACGCACCTTCCAGCTGGACAATAACCTAAAACACAAGACCAAATCTACACTGGAGTAGATTACCAAGACGACAGTGAATGTTCCTGAGTGGCCCAGTTACAGTTTGGACTTAAATAGGCATGAAAATCTATGGCAAGACTTAACATAGCTTGAATATTTTTTTGTTGTAAGAATAGTGTGCAAATATTGTATGATCCAGGTGTGCAAAGCTCTTAGAAACTTACCCAGAAAGACTCACAGCTGTAATCGATGCCACAGATGATTCTAACGTGTATTGACTCAGGGGTTGTGATTAAGGAAATTAGATAATTCCGTATTTCAATTTCCAAAAAATTCTTAAAACATGTTTTCACTTTGTCATTATGAGGTAGATGGGTATGAAATACTTTCTGTATCTGAGGGACAAATGCCTGCCTTGGAATCCATCCCCTTTTTTTATATTGCATTCTGGGAAAAATGTACACCCATTGTTACAGAACATTTTAAAATGGCATCAAAACAGGTGCTTATTGTAATCAATGGTCTAAATAAACAGTGAAAGCAGTTTCTCCACTGGCCTCGTGGGAGTAAAACAGGCACTGCAACATAACATTAAGACGCTCAATTAGGTTTGTGTTCAGTAGCACTGGTTCAACTAATTTCAGACAGCCTACTACTCTGTGGAGAGAGAGAGGGAGAGAGACACAGACAGACATACTACTACTCTGTGGATGGAGAGAGACACACAGACAGACTACTACTCTGTGGAGAGAGAGAGGGAGAGAGACACACAGACAGACATACTACTACTCTGTGGAGGGAGAGAGACACACAGACAGACTACTACTCTGTGGAGAGAGAGAGGGAGAGAGACACACAGACAGACATACTACTACTCTGTGGAGGGAGAGAGACACACAGACAGACTACTACTCTGTGGAGAGAGAGAGGGAGAGAGACACAGACAGACAGACTACTACTCTGTGGAGAGAGAGAGGGAGAGAGACACACAGACAGACAGACAACTACTCTGTGGAGAGAGAGAGGGAGAGAGACACACAGACAGACAACTACTCTGTGGAGAGAGAGAGAGAGAAACACACAGACAGACTACTACTCTGTGGAGAGAGAGAGAGGGAGAGAGACACAGACAGACAGACTACTACTCTGTGGAGAGAGACAGACAGACAGACAGACAACTACTCTGGAGAGAGTGAGACAGACAGTATGACTGATGCTTATGCAACCTGCTGAAATACCCAGCTTGACTTTTCAGTTAGAAAGCCAACAGGAGACGCGCTTGAACAGAGATGAGGGAAGGAAGAGGAGGCTTTTAGTGGTGGGATAGATGCAGCTCCTGGAGGGAAGGAAGTGGAGGAAGAGAGGCTTTAGTGGTGTGATAGATGCAGATCCTGGAGGGAAGGAAGTGGAGGAAGAGAGGCTTTAGTGGTGGGATAGATGCAGCTCCTGGAGGGAAGGAAGTGAGGCTTTAGTGGTGTGATAGATGCAGCTCCTGGAGGGAAGGAAGAGGGGGAAGAGAGGCTTTAGTGGTGTGATAGATGCAGCTCCTGGAGGGAAGGAAGTGGAGGAAGAGAGGCTTTAGTGGTGGGATAGATGCAGCTCCTGGAGGGAAGGAAGTGGAAGAAGAGAGGCTTTAGTGGCGGGATAGATGCAGCTCCTGGAGGGGAGGAAGTGAGGCTTTAGTGGCGGGACAGATGCTGCTCCTGGAGATGGGAGGTTGAGGAGGGAGACTAGTAACTTGTTCACTCCTTGCGGGCTCCAAGACAGCCCTTAGTGACAGAGCCCAGTTCTGTTGCACACCAAACACAAAAATAACTGAGACAGAACTGCTGTTGTGGAAATATCCGATCTGCTCCGGTGTTGTGTCTAGACAGCTGGTTTACCACCAGTTACTGTGTTATTTCACCTCAACCATGATGTCATATTGAACTCAGGAAGCACCACAGACGGTGTCATTCGTGGTTTCCAATAACTTGTTGCTGATGGCAACGTCTGTGATGATAGTTATGGTGGTGGACAGGTTACTTACTGTAAGGCACTATGTAAAAAAAAAAACTATAGAACTAATTCTGCTTGATATTTATCTTCCTCCCGCTCTCTTGTCTTCCTCACAGTTCCTGCGGCATCAGAGGGATGTCCTGCCAGTCTGGATGCATCTCACGATGGCCCTCTATGGCTTCCTGTTTAACAGAGGGCCTCCTGCCATTCCCCGTCTGAGAGGACAGGAGAGATGAGGGAGTACCTCGCACAAAAAAACCCTCCACCCGTCTCAGAGGGCCCCCCGCCCCCCCCCCCCCCCCCCCCCCCCCCCCCCCCCCCCCTTTTAGATGGCACTGTATGACGGGACACGGGTTAGGGTTCCTTTTTTGTTGTTTTTTTAAAATCAAAGATGAAGAAGAGAAGAACTGGTTCCTGCTGGATGGAGACCTAGAATCATCTCTCCGTCCCTCTCTCTCTCTCAGCCATGCTGTTAGAAGACAGATATTTTCTAAAATAACTGTAAAATATAAAACAATTATTATAATTTTTTTTTTTTTATATATATATATATATATATATATATAGATGAGAGAGGTCCCTTCAAGAGAAGACTTTATGGTGAACTTCTACTCACTCACTCACTCAACCACGAACTTGACAAACTTCCAATGTATTTTCTGAACTGGCAAAACTCCACGTATCTCGATGTTTCACACTGGTCTATATTTAAAGGAGAAAAAAAAAGGTTGTGATTTAATGACTCTGGTGGTGGGGTCGTCAAGACGAGCGCTGTCAGCATACGTGACTTGTCGATCTCTGGTGTAGATTGAGCTACGTTGTTTTATCCTATGTCTTTCAATGGTGCCGTCCACCAGCAACTCAGTCTGAAGTGGTTTTAAGATTCAGTCTGAATGAGATGAATGACCGGTCTGTTTTTTATTTAAATGATCAACAGGATGAATGCATGTATAATTTAACATATGTGTTCTGAAAGATCCTAAGATTATATAGGTCTGTCAAAGTTGAGGACAACTTTTGATAAACTCTGACAGAGACAAGATTGGATTTTCAGGATTTTCTTTACCTGGCAGAATTGACAATCACAAACAACAGACCCTGTGATGATACAAATGGTAGTCTCTTGTTGCCCTATGGGTCTGCTGGGTGGGGGAGGTGGGGGGGGGGGGGGGGGGGTTGTACAATCAACGATTTGAGCAATACTGTAAAGATGAACCCGTTTGGAAGGCACTAAAGAAACCTTAGGAATCTAATTGCAGTTACAATCCAATTTGCATGCCCGGGACAACGTACTGTATATCTAATAATGCAATCAATCAATCAATCAATCAATGATGCTTAATGAAGGCTAGATTTGCTGCCGTCACTCAGGTCAATCGAAAGAGACCTCCTAACTCTTTTTATAACTCTTATCTTAGCCTGAATCCGTTTGGCATCGACACAGGTACAATTGAAACGGTTTCATGAAATAGACAAGGAAAATGTATTCCTGTGCTGGTATGGCTCAATATGTTCAACAGAGGAACGAATGTACACAGAGCTGTCGACCAGCTGTCTCGGTACTGAAGGGTTGAGTCCTATATGACAACTGTCCCATTTTTTTAAATTTTTTTTTCCCCAGAAAGGTTTTGTACAAAGTCGTTTTTTATTTAACAATACACACTGACACCGTGCCACCATTGGTCTTTTACTGGGGGAGGGGGCTCAGTTCTAGTGAGTCCTCACCTCCACCATGTCTACTCCTAAAGTCCCATAGGATCCAATATGTCAGCATTTTGATATGAAACCAACGACCACTGAGTGAACAGGTTCTTATTCGAGTACATTTTTAAAAGTGGTTTTAAAAATGATGATATCAACAAAAGACAGGATTTTAAATCTAAAAAAAAAAGTTAAAAAAAAAGACAATTATAATATGAATGTAATTAATGAAGACTTTGATGGGTTAAATCTTTTTTTTATTTTTATTCTTGTCTTTTTCAGGGAGTAGTTGCTGAGTCATTCAAGGCCTTCCTTAATGAGTGTTTCTATTCTACATTAACATGATGCGCATATGCAAATTCCTAATGAGAATAACAAGCTGTGCGTGCGTTTAGTACTGTTGGTTCTAGAACATCCTTCTTCCCGCATGACGTCACCCGATCAACAGACTATTGTTTCTGTTCCTATACGTCCCAAATGACACCTTGATCCCTACGTGTATATAGTGCTCCACTTTTTAACCAGAGCCCATAGAGAATAGTGTATCATTTGGGATGCATGTGTGTTCTTTGATGGTTATCTGTGATGTCATTGACAGAAGGTTAAAATGCCAGATTTCACCACAGACGCTGTTATGTTTTTTGACATTTCACAATACATTTGAATATTTAAAACACCTCGAAACAAGCAAGATGACAAGACCAGGGAAAGAGAAAGTTTGAGCCCTTTGGCTCAGAGAGACCGGTCTCTTTGAAAGTAGTGCCGAAAGGTTTCCTGCAAACCACCGAACACTGAGCCGGTCGAAGTAGTCTCTCTCTCTCTCAGCCATCTCTCTCTCTCAGCCATCTCTCTCTCTGAGCCATCTCTCTCTCTGAGCCATCTCTCTCTCTGAGCCATCTCTCTCTCTCTCAGCCATCTCTCTCTCTCTCTCAGTCATCTCTCTCTCTCTCTCTCTCTCTCTCAGTCATCTCTCTCTCTCTCAGTCATCTCTCTCTCTCTCAGCCATCTCTCTCTCTCACTCATCTCTCTCTCTGTCATCTCTCTCTCTCTCAGCCATCTCTCTTTCTGTCATCTCTCTCTCTCAGCCATCTCTCTCTCTCAGTCATCTCTCTCTCAGCCATCTCTCTCTCTCTCAACCACCGAACACTGAGCCGGTCGAAGTAGTCTCTCTCTCTGTCATCTCTCTCTCTCAGCCATCTCTCTCTCTCTCAGCCATCTATATCTCTCTCTCTCTCGCTCAGCCATCTATCTCTCTCTCTCTCTCAGTCATCTCTCTCTCAGCCATCTCTCTCTCAGCCATCTCTCTCTCTCTCTTTCTCTCTCTCAGCCATCTCTCTCTCTCTCAGCCATCTCTCTCTCTCTCTCAGCCATCTCTCAGCCATCTATCTATCTCTCTCTCTCTCAGCCATCTCTCTCTCTCTCTCAGCCATCTCTCTCTCTCTCTCAGCCATCTCTCAGCCATCTCTCTCTCTCTGTTCCAGATCTCTCTCTTTCTGTCATTACAACTCCTCCCTCGCTCAATCATCAACTACTCCCTTGCCTTTTCCACAATAGTTTTAATTTTTGACCCATTTTTTTACGTTCCTTTTCAAAAAGTAATTTATTTTAATTTATTTTTGTCTATATTCACTCAGTGCTACTGTATGTGTACACATGTGGATGTGTACAGTTTGTGTACAGTTTGTGTACAGTTTCTTCTCCTAGTTGATGGAACAGTCGGGCCAGGACAGTTAGTAACAGTACTGTGTGTGTTTTTAGAATCCCAAATGCAACCCTATTCCCTATATAGTGCACTACTTTAGACCAGAGACCTATTCCCTATATAGTGCATAGGGTTCTGATCAATGGTAATACAGTATGTAGGGAATAGGGTACCATTTGTGTGTTAGCTGGGCCTGTGGGTCGAGAGGGCAGACGGACTAATAGCCATGTGTCTCCTCTCACTTAGCTGTGTGTGTGACACCAATGAACAGACAATCAAATGTGCTACATGTGCCTTGTGTGAGTATGAGACCAGCCACACCAACCATCATCCATCACAAAAGTCTGGTCGTGGTTATCTATAGATGATGGTCACAGATCTACTAGTTCAGTCTGGTCGTAGTTATCTATAGATGATGGTCACAGATCTACTAGTTCAGTCTGGTCGTAGTTATCTATAGATGATGGTCACAGATCTACTAGTTCAGTCTGGTCGTAGTTATCTATAGATGATGGTCACAGATCTACTAGTTCAGTCTGGTCGTAGTTATCTATAGATGATGGTCACAGATCTACTAGTTCAGTCTGGTCGTAGTTATCTATAGATGGTCACAGCTCTACTAGTTCAGTCTGGTCGTAGTTATCTATAGATGATGGTCACAGATCTACTAGTTCAGTCTGGTCGTAGTTATCTATAGATGATGGTCACAGATCTACTAGTTCAGTCTGGTCGTAGTTATCTATAGATGGTCACAGCTCTACTAGTTCAGTCTGGTCGTAGTTATCTATAGATGATGGTCACAGATCTACTAGTTCAGTCTGGTCGTAGTTATCTATAGATGATGGTCACAGATCTACTAGTTCAGTCTGGTCGTAGTTATCTATAGATGGTCACAGCTCTACTAGTTCAGTCTGGTCGTAGTTATCTATCGATGGTCACAGCTCTACTAGTTCAGTCTGGTCGTAGTTATCTATAGATGATGGTCACAGATCTACTAGTTCAGTCTGGTCGTAGTTATCTATAGATGGTCACAGCTCTACTAGTTCAGTCTGGTCGTAGTTATCTATCGATGGTCACAGCTCTACTAGTTCAGTCTGGTCGTAGTTATCTATAGATGGTCACAGCTCTACTAGTTCAGTCACACAGGGTTCCATTTGACCAGGGCCTAGAGAGAACAGGGATCCATTTGACCATGGCCTATAGAAAACAGGGTCCATTTGACCAGGGCCTAGAGAGAACAGGGATCCATTTGACCAGGGCCTATAGAGAACAGGCTCCATTTGACCAGGGTCTATAGAGAACAGGGATCCATTTGACCATGGCCTATAGAAAACAGGGTCCATTTGACCAGGGCCTAGAGAGAACAGGGATCCATTTGACCAGGGCCTATAGAGAACAGGGTTCCATTTGACCAGGGCCTATAGAGAACAGGCTCCATTTGACCAGGGTCTATAGAGAACAGGCTCCATTTGACCAGGGCCTATAGAGAACAGAGTTCTATTTGACCAGGGCCTATAGAGAACAGAGTTCTATTTGACCAGGGCCTATAGAGAACAGAGTTCTATTTGACCAGGGCCTATAGAGAACAGGGTTCTATTTGACCAGGGCCTATAGAGAACAGGGATCCATTGGGGACACAACCATATCCACCCTCTAGGGCACATGCCTGATCTATGCCCTTTTATCCCTGACCCCTCTCAACCCTGACCCCTCTCAACCCTGACCCCTTTCAACACACACAGTCCCGGCTCATCACCTCAAAACTCAAATATCCAAACGACTGTTGGCAATCAATGTGCACTAGAAGTAATGTTTTATTTGTGTGTTTTTTTTATTTTTTATATGTGCCTCTCTTTTTATACTCCTGTACTGAACCTTAACCTCTAGATCCATATGTCTTTAAAGATGTGTTTATATTCTGGATTGGCCTAGCTCGACAGAACTGTGTTCCTGTGCTGTCTTTGAAACCTATTCACACTGCTTTTGACCAGGGCCCATTGGGCTCAAAAGTAGTTTACAATAAGGAGTAGGGTACCAGTTGGTGAGGCATCCTAGTAGGGATACAGGCTGAGGGTACAAGGAGGAGTGATGCACGGCGGTACCGAGTATTATTTGGAAGGAGGAGGGGTTGTGGTCATCCTATAGGTTGGTGTTGCCGTCAAACCCTTAGGAACCAACCGTTGGTGTTGACGACAAACCCATCGGAACCAACCGTTGGTGTTGACGACAAACCCATCGGAACCAACCGTTGGTGTTGACGACAAACCCATCGGAACCAACCGTTGGTGTTGACGACACACCCATCGGAACCAACCGTTGGTGTTGACGACACACCCATCGGAACCAACCGTTGGTGTTGACGACAAACCCTTAGGAACCAACCGTTGGTGTTGACGACACACCCATCGGAACCAACCGTTGGTGTTGACGACACACCCATCGGAACCAACCGTTGGTGTTGACGACAAACCCTTAGGAACCAACCGTTGGTGTTGACGACAAACCCTTAGGAACCAACCGTTGGTGTTGACGACAAACCCATCGGAACCAACCGTTGGTGTTGACGACACACCCATCGGAACCAACCGTTGGTGTTGACGACACACCCATCGGAACCAACCGTTGGTGTTGACGACAAACCCTTAGGAACCAACCGTTGGTGTTGACGACAAACCCATCGGAACCAACCGTTGGTGTTGACGACAAACCCATCGGAACCAACCGTTGGTGTTGACGACAAACCCATCGGAACCAACCGTTGGTGTTGACGACACACCCATCGGAACCAACCGTTGGTGTTGACGACACACCCATCGGAACCAACCGTTGGTGTTGACGACAAACCCTTAGGAACCAACCGTTGGTGTTGACGACACACCCATCGGAACCAACCGTTGGTGTTGACGACAAACCCTTAGGAACCAACCGTTGGTGTTGACGACACACCCATCGGAACCAACCGTTGGTGTTGACGACACACCCATCGGAACCAACCGTTGGTGTTGACGACAAACCCTTAGGAACCAACCGTTGGTGTTGACGACAAACCCTTAGGAACCAACCGTTGGTGTTGACGACAAACCCATCGGAACCAACCGTTGGTGTTGACGACACACCCATCGGAACCAACCGTTGGTGTTGACGACACACCCATCGGAACCAACCGTTGGTGTTGACGACAAACCCTTAGGAACCAACCGTTGGTGTTGACGACAAACCCTTAGGAACCAACCGTTGTCTCAAACTCACTTCCAGGTTAAAATGTATATAATATGTTCAACCTTCAGTGTCTTGAATATCAAGTCCAATTCTTTTCATTTTTTATTTTCATTTCCTAAGACAGTGTGAATCTTAACTGTTAAGTGCTGTGATTATGTGTTTTATATAAACAAAAACAACAATTTGTCACAGCTGATTCTTAACTTTTTTTTAAAACTTTCTAAGCAAAAATAAAAAGTTTCCATACTTTCTTTTGTATAAAAAAAATAAATAATAATGTAAATGAAATCTGAAAACAGAATTTCTTGCTTTTTAAGATCGCTTTTTCAATGTTGTGACATGATTCTTGTTTTTTACCAATTAAGTCTGCTCAGTTCTCAGTTCAAGGGCTGTTTTTGATATTTGATCATTCTGTATATGGAGTAAAAATGCATGTCCCAGCATTCCTGAAATCTGTATCTTAAGGGGTTTGAATGTAAATTTCATTGAGAGGAAAAACCACAGTCTCTTTTTGAAATACTATCTGAACTGAAACAGTGAAACCTTCCGTCGAACTCCTGCTCTGTTGAATTGGGACTCTTATTTGCCATTGTCTAAAAATCACACATCATTAGAGCTCTCAGAACCATCTTCAAATCACACATCACTCTAGAACACCTCATTAGAGCTCTCAGAACCATCTTCAAATCACACATCACATCACTCTAGAACACCTCATTAGAGCTCTCAGAACCATCTTCAAATCACACATCACTCTAGAACACCTCATTAGAGCTCTCAGAACCATCTTCAAATCACACATCACTCTAGAACACCTCATTAGAGCTCTTTAGAACCGTCTTCAAATCACACATCACATCACTCTAGAACACCTCATTAGAGCTCTCAGAACCATCTTCAAATCACACATCACTCTAGAACACATCATTAGAGCTCTCAGAACCATCTTCAAATCACACATCACTCTAGAACACCTCATTAGAGCTCTTTAGAACCGTCTCAAGAATTCCGCGTCGGTTGGTCGGTGTGTTCTACGAAGTCTGGCCCAGTCTCTATGTAGCAGAACTATGCGTCAGTCATGGCGCCCTGTTCCCTATATAGTGCACTACTTTTGACCAGAGCTTTATGGTCCTTGGTCAAAAGTAGGGCACTATATAAGGGAATAGGGTGCCATTTTAGGTGCAACCTGTGTTATCTCAGATGCTCCTGAAAGCCCTGCACGGTTTTCAAACTGTGTGGAACACGGCGAGAGGGAGGGAGGGAGGAAGATATGTTTTTCTAGTGCAATATGCTGTACATAAAGAGCTTGGCTCTACAAAGTCTACAAATCTTTCCTCACTAAACATTTTCTCACTGAAACGTCCTTTTTGTTGTATAATGGGTACATTGTTATTTTTTTCATTAAAATGTTTTGAACGTTTCAAACGGCTCGTGTTTTCGCTTTGACGGATTTGTTCACATAGACACGATAATGAGAATGTCCTTCTACAAACACATCACACACTGAATACATCACACACTGAATACATCACACACTGAATACATCACACACTGAATATATCACACACTGAATACATCACACACTGAATACATCACACACTGAATACATCACACACTGAATACATCACACACTGAATATATCACACACTGAATACATCACACACTGAATACATCACACACTGAATACATCACACACTGAATACATCACACACTGAATACATCACACACTGAATACATCACACACTGAACACATCACACACTGAATATATCACACACTGAATATATCACACACTGAACACATCACACACTGAATACATCACACACTGAATATATCACACACTGAATATATCACACACTGAACACATCACACACTGAATATATCACACACTGAATACATCACACACTGAATATATCACACACTGAATATATCACACACTGAATACATCACACACTGAATACATCACACACTGAATATATCACACACTGAATATATCACACACTGAATACATCACACACTGAATACATCACACACTGAACACATCACACACTGAATACACTGAATATATCACACACTGAATATATCACACACTGAACACATCACACACTGAACACATCACACACTGAATACATCACACACTGAATATATCACACACTGAATATATCACACACTGAATACATCACACACTGAATATATCACACACTGAATACATCACACACTGAATATATCACACACTGAATACATCACACACTGAATATATCACACACTGAATACATCACACACTGAATATATCACACACTGAATATATCACACACTGAATATATCACACACTGAATACATCACACACTGAATATATCACACACTGAACATATCACACACTGAATACATCACACACTGAATATATCACACACTGAATATATCACACACTGAATATATCACACACTGAATATATCACACACTGAATATATCACACACTGAATATATCACACACTGAATATATCACACACTGAATACATCACCACTGAATACATCACACACTGAATATATCACACACTGAATATATCACACACTGAATACATCACACACTGAATATATCACACACTGAATATATCACACACTGAATATATCACACACTGAATACACTGAATATATCACACACTGAATATATCACACACTGAATATATCACACACTGAATACATCACACACTGAACACATCACACACTGAATACATCACACACTGAATATATCACACACTGAATATATCACACACTGAATACATCACACACTGAATATATCACACACTGAATATATCACACACTGAATACATCACACACTGAATACATCACACACTGAATATATCACACACTGAATACATCACACACTGAATACACTGAATACATCACACACTGAATACATCACACACTGAATATATCACACACTGAATACATCACACACTGAATATATCACACACTGAATACATCACACACTGAATACATCACACACTGAATACATCACACACTGAATACATCACACACTGAACACATCACACACTGAATATATCACACACTGAATATATCACACACTGAATATATCACACACTGAATACACTGAATATATCACACACTGAATATATCACACACTGAATATATCACACACTGAATACACTGAATACATCACACACTGAATACATCACACACTGAATATATATCACACACTGAATATATCACACACTGAATACATCACACACTGAATATATCACACACTGAATACATCACACACTGAATATATCACACACTGAATATATCACACACTGAATATATCACACACTGAATACACTGAATATATCACACACTGAATATATCACACACTGAATATATCACACACTGAATACACTGAATACATCACACACTGAATACATCACACACTGAATATATATCACACACTGAATATATCACACACTGAATACATCACACACTGAATATATCACACACTGAATACATCACACACTGAATACATCACACACTGAATACATCACACACTGAATACATCACACACTGAACACATCACACACTGAATATATCACACACTGAATATATCACACACTGAATATATCACACACTGAATATATCACACACTGAATATATCACACACTGAATATATCACACACTGAATACACTGAATATATCACACACTGAATATATCACACACTGAATATATCACACACTGAATACACTGAATACATCACACACTGAATACATCACACACTGAATATATCACACACTGAATACATCACACACTGAATACATCACACACTGAATATATCACACACTGAGTATATCACACACTGAATATATCACACACTGAATATATCACACACTGAATACACTGAATATATCACACACTGAATATATCACACACTGAATACATCACACACTGAATATATCACACACTGAATATATCACACACTGAATACATCACACACTGAATACATCACACACTGAATATATCACACACTGAATACATCACACACTGAATACACTGAATACATCACACACTGAATACATCACACACTGAATATATCACACACTGAATACATCACACACTGAACACATCACACACTGAATACATCACACACTGAATATATCACACACTGAATATATCACACACTGAATACATCACACACTGAATATATCACACACTGAATATATCACACACTGAACACATCACACACTGAACACATCACACACTGAATACATCACACACTGAATATATCACACACTGAATATATCACACACTGAATACATCACACACTGAATATATCACACACTGAATACATCACACACTGAATATATCACACACTGAATATATATCACACACTGAATACATCACACACTGAATATATCACACACTGAATATATCACACACTGAATATATCACACACTGAATACATCACACACTGAATATATCACACACTGAATATATCACACACTGAATACATCACACACTGAATATATATCACACACTGAATACATCACACACTGAATACATCACACACTGAATATATCACACACTGAATATATCACACACTGAATACATCACACACTGAATATATATCACACACTGAATATATCACACACTGAATATATCACACACTGAACACATCACACACTGAATACATCACACACTGAATATATCACACACTGAATATATCACACACTGAATATATCACACACTGAATATATCACACACTGAACACATCACACACTGAATACATCACACACTGAATATATCACACACTGAATACATCACACACTGAATACATCACACACTGAATACATCACACACTGAATACATCACACACTGAATATATCACACACTGAATACATCACACACTGAATATATCACACACTGAATATATCACACACTGAATACACTGAATATATCACACACTGAATATATCACACACTGAACACATCACACACTGAACACATCACACACTGAATACATCACACACTGAATACATCACACACTGAATACATCACACACTGAATACATCACACACTGAATACACTGAATACATCACACACTGAATACATCACACACTGAACACATCACACACTGAATACATCACACACTGAACACATCACACACTGAATACATCACACACTGAATACACTGAATACATCACACACTGAATACATCACACACTGAACACATCACACACTGAATACATCGCACACTGAATACACTGAATACATCACACACTGAATACATCACACACTGAATACATCACACACTGAACACATCACACACTGAATACATCACACACTGAATACACTGAATACATCACACACTGAATACACTGAATACATCACACACTGAATACACTGAATACATCACACACTGAACATATCACACACTGAATACATCACACACTGAATACATCACGCACTGAACACATCACGCACTGAATACATCACACACTGAATACATCACGCACTGAATATATCACACACTGAATACACTGAATACATCACATACTGAATACACTGAATACATCACACACTGAATATATCACGCACTGAATACATCACACACTGAACACACTGAATACATCACACACTGAATACATCACGCACTGAACACATCACGCACTGAATATATCACACACTGAATACATCACACACTGAATATATCACGCACTGAACACATCACACACTGAACACACTGAATACATCACACACTGAATATATCACGCACTGAACACATCACACACTGAACACACTGAACACATCACACACTGAACACACTGAACACATCACACACTGAACACACTGAATACATCACACACTGAATACATCGTGCACTGAACACACTGAATACATCACACACTGAATACATCACACACTGAATACATCACGCACTGAACACACTGAATACATCACACACTGAATACGTCACACACTGAACACACTGAATACATCACACACTGAATACGTCACACACTGAACACACTGAACAAATCACACACTGAATACATCACACACTGAACACATCACACACTGAATACGTCACACACTGAACACACTGAACAAATCACACACTGAACACATCAAACACTGAATATATCACACACTGAACACACTGAATACATCACACTCTGAATACAACACACACTGAACACACTGAATACATCACACACTGAACAAATCACACACTGAATACATCACACACTGAATATATCACACACTGAATACATCACACACTGAACACACTGAATACATCACACACTGAACACACCACACACTGAATACATTACACACTGAACAAATCACACACTGAACACAACACACTGAACACACTGAATACATCACACACTGAACACACCACACACTGAATACATCACACTGAATACATCACACACTGAATACATCACACACTGAATACATCACACACTGAACACATCACACACTGAACACACTGAATACATCACACACTGAACACACCACACACTGAACACACCACACACTGAACACACCACACACTGAATACATCACACACTGAATACATCACACACTGAATACATCACACACTGAATACATCACACACTGAACACACTGAATACATCACACACTGAATACATCACACACTGAACAAATCACACACTGAATACATCACACACTGAATACATCACACAGTGAACAAAACACACACTGAACACACAGAATACATCACACACTGAATACATCACACACTGAACACACCACACACTGAATACATCACACACTGAACACACCACACACTGAATACATCACACTGAATACATCACACTGAATACATCACACACTGAATACATCACACACTGAATACATCACACACTGAATACATCACACACTGAATACATCACACACTGAACACATCACACACTGAACACACTGAATACATCACACACTGAATACATCACACACTGAACAAATCACACACTGAACACACTGAATACATCACACACTGAACACACCACACACTGAATACACCACACACTGAACACACCACACACTGAATACATCACTGAATACATCACACACTGAACACACCACACACTGAATACACCACACACTGAATACACCACACACTGAATACATCACTGAATACATCACACACTGAAAACATCACACACTGAATACATCACTGAATACATCACACACTGAATACATCACACACTGAACACATTACACACTTAACACATGACACACTGAACACATGACACACTGAACACACCACAAACTGAATACACTGAATACATCACACACTGAATACATCACACACTGAAAACACTGAATACATCACACTGAGTACATCACGCACTGAATACATCACACACTGAACACACTGAATACATCACACACTGAAAACACTGAATACATCACACACTGAATACATTACACACTGAATATATCACACACTGAATACACTGAACACATCACACACTGAATACATCACACACTGAATACACTGAATACATCACCACTGAACACAACACACACTGAATACATCACCACTGAATACATCACACACTGAATACACTACACACATCACACACTGAACACATCACACACTGAACAGAACACACACTGAACACAACACACTGAACACATGACACACTGCACACACTGAATACACTGAACACATTACACACTGAACACATTACACACTGAACACATTACACACTGAACACATTACACACTTAACACATGACACACTGAACACATTACACACTTAACACATGACACACTGAACACATGACACACTGAACACACCACAAACTGAATACACTGAATACATCACACACTGAACACAACACACACTGAACACAACACACTGAACACAACACACACTGAACACAACACACTGAATACATCACACACTGAATACATCACACACTGAATACACTGAATACATCACACACTGAACACATCACACACTGAACACAACACACACTGAACACAACACACTGAACACATGACACACTGAACACAACACACACTGAACACAACACACTGAACATAACACACACTACACACATCACACACTGAACACATCACACACTGAACACATCACACACTGAATACACTGAACACATCACACACTGAACACAACACACACTGAACACAACACACTGAACACAACACACACTACACACATCACACACTGAACACATCACACACTGAACACATCACACACTGAACACAACACACACTGAACACAACACACTGAACACATGACACACTGCACACACTGAATACACTGAAAACATCACACACTGAACACAACACACACTGAACACAACACACTGAACACAACACACACTGAACACAACACACTGAACACATCACACACTGAATACATCACACACTGAATACATCACACACTGAATACACTGAATACATCACACCCTGAACACAACACACACTGAATACATCACACACTGAACACATCACACACTGAACACAACACACACTGAACACAACACACTGAACACAACACACTGAACACATCACACACTGAACACAACACACACTGAATACATCACACACTGAATACACTGAATACATCACACCCTGAACACAACACACACTGAATACATCACACACTGAACACATCACACACTGAACACATCACACACTGAACACAACACACACTGAACACATCACACACTGAACACAACACACACTGAATACATCACACACTGAACACACTGAATACATCACACACTGAACACAACACACACTGAACACATCACACACTGAACACAACACACACTGAATACACTGAATACATCACACCCTGAACACAACACACACTGAATACATCACACCCTGAACACAACACACACTGAACACATCACACACTGAACACAACACACACTGAACACAACACACTGAACACATCACACACTGAACACAACACACACTGAATACAGCACACACTGAACACATCACACACTGAACACATCACACACTGAACACAACACACTGAACACATCACACACTGAACACAACACACACTGAACACAACACACTGAACACATCACACACTGAACACATCACACACTGAACACATCACACACTGAACACAACACACTGAACACATCACACACTGAACACAACACACACTGAACACAACACACTGAACACATCACACACTGAACACAACACACCCTGAACACAACACACTGAACACATCACACACTGAACACAACACACACTGAATACATCACACACTGAAGCCACTGAACAGACCTGTTTGTTATTGCTAATGCAACCAACTGAGACTCAGATTTCCAAGACCTACATGAGATTTTTTTTTAACCTTTATTTAACTAGGTAAGTCAGTTAAGAAACAAATTCTTATTGTCAACGACGGCCTACCGGGGAACAGTGCCTTGTTCAGGGGGGAGCAGAACAACAAATTTGTACCTCATCAGCTTGGGGATGCGACCTAGCAACCTTTCGGTCCAACAGTCTAACCACCAGGCTAACTGCCACCCCAGATGCACACACACTGAACACACTGAATACATCACACACTGAACACAACACACACTGAACACACTGAATACATCACACACTGAACACATCACGCACTGAATATATCACACACTGAACACACTGAATACATCACACACTGAATACATCACGCACTGAACACATCACACACTGAATACATCACACACTGAATATATCACGCACTGATAACATCACACACTGAACACACTGAATACATCACACACTGAATATATCACACACTGAATACATCACACACTGAATATATCACGCACTGATAACATCACACACTGAACACACTGAATACATCACACACTGAATATATCACGCACTGAACACATCACACACTGAACACACTGAACACATCACACACTGAACACACTGAACACATCACACACTGAACACACTGAATACATCACACACTGAATACATCGTGCACTGAACACACTGAATACATCACACACTGAATACATCACACACTGAATACATCACGCACTGAACACACTGAATACATCACACACTGAATACGTCACACACTGAACACACTGAATACATCACACACTGAATACGTCACACACTGAACACACTGAACAAATCACACACTGAATACATCACACACTGAACACATCACACACTGAATACGTCACACACTGAACACACTGAACAAATCACACACTGAACACATCAAACACTGAATATATCACACACTGAACACACTGAATACATCACACTCTGAATACAACACACACTGAACACACTGAATACATCACACACTGAACAAATCACACACTGAATACATCACACACTGAATATATCACACACTGAATACATCACACACTGAACACACTGAATACATCACACACTGAACACACCACACACTGAATACATTACACACTGAACAAATCACACACTGAACACAACACACTGAACACACTGAATACATCACACACTGAACACACCACACACTGAATACATCACACTGAATACATCACACACTGAATACATCACACACTGAATACATCACACACTGAATACATCACACACTGAACACATCACACACTGAACACACTGAATACATCACACACTGAACACACCACACACTGAACACACCACACACTGAACACACCACACACTGAATACATCACACACTGAATACATCACACACTGAATACATCACACACTGAATACATCACACACTGAACACATCACACACTGAACACACTGAATACATCACACACTGAATACATCACACACTGAACAAATCACACACTGAATACATCACACACTGAATACATCACACAGTGAACACAACACACACTGAACACACAGAATACATCACACACTGAATACATCACACACTGAACACACCACACACTGAATACATCACACACTGAACACACCACACACTGAATACATCACACTGAATACATCACACTGAATACATCACACACTGAATACATCACACACTGAATACATCACACACTGAATACATCACACACTGAACACATCACACACTGAACACACTGAATACATCACACACTGAATACATCACACACTGAACAAATCACACACTGAACACACTGAATACATCACACACTGAACACACCACACACTGAATACACCACACACTGAACACACCACACACTGAATACATCACTGAATACATCACACACTGAACACACCACACACTGAATACACCACACACTGAATACACCACACACTGAATACATCACTGAATACATCACACACTGAAAACATCACACACTGAATACATCACTGAATACATCACACACTGAATACATCACACACTGAACACATTACACACTTAACACATGACACACTGAACACATGACACACTGAACACACCACAAACTGAATACACTGAATACATCACACACTGAATACATCACACACTGAAAACACTGAATACATCACACTGAGTACATCACGCACTGAATACATCACACACTGAACACACTGAATACATCACACACTGAAAACACTGAATACATCACACACTGAATACATTACACACTGAATATATCACACACTGAATACACTGAACACATCACACACTGAATACATCACACACTGAATACACTGAATACATCACCACTGAACACAACACACACTGAATACATCACCACTGAATACATCACACACTGAATACACTACACACATCACACACTGAACACATCACACACTGAACAGAACACACACTGAACACAACACACTGAACACATGACACACTGCACACACTGAATACACTGAACACATTACACACTGAACACATTACACACTGAACACATTATACACTGAACACATTACACACTTAACACATGACACACTGAACACATTACACACTTAACACATGACACACTGAACACATGACACACTGAACACACCACAAACTGAATACACTGAATACATCACACACTGAACACAACACACACTGAACACAACACACTGAACACAACACACACTGAACACAACACACTGAATACATCACACACTGAATACATCACACACTGAATACACTGAATACATCACACACTGAACACATCACACACTGAACACAACACACACTGAACACAACACACTGAACACATGACACACTGAACACAACACACACTGAACACA
>NC_048572.1:4507328-4659828 GCF_013265735.2 Oncorhynchus mykiss
GAATCAACGTGGGAAAAATCAAATCAGCAACCAGTACTGTTTTCATCTGATTTCAATCAGCATTGAAAATGTTTAAATTAGGGTAAAAAAAATTTTTTAACTCAAATATAATGACTTAACCTTGACTAATAGGTTGTTAGGATATAACAAAATTGAGAATATCCAAACGTAAAGGTTTATTATTAATTTCATGAATTTGGCATCGTATTTATAGGGCTAATGGTAACTACTTCTAAACTTCAAAAGATCAGTCATGAATGAATGATAGTAAACTTAGCTTCACGTTGAAATGATGGTGTCCTTTGGGTAAATCAGATGTCAATGTAGCCAACATAAACCCAACCTCACTCCGAATTCACTTTCACATACAGCTTGTTTAAGAAAAGAAGAAGGAGTTACTTTTAACCTGTCAACCTTATTCGGGTAGTCTATTGGTCATCGCAAAGGAGTATGGACGCGCATCAGTATCCATAGGTGTTGACATGACAGCTCAGAAGAAACGAACGCTGCTTGTTTCCAAAGCTAAACAGGGTACATAGAGGTAGGCATCTGGATGGTACAGTAGACTAGTTCTCACTGAGGCGGCAGGTATCCTAGTGGTTAGAGCTGTTGGACTAGTAACCAAAATGTTTGCAAGATCGAATCCCCGAGCTGACATGGTACAAATCTGTCTTTCTGCCCCTGAATAAGGCAGTTAACCCGCTGTTCCTAGGCCGTCATTGAAAATAAGAATTTGTTCTTAACTGACTTGCCTAGTTAAATAAAGATTAAAAAACTGAAATACATTACCCCTCGTACACCAGTAGGAGTCACTGTTCAGGCAGAAATTGTTTGACTGTGGCGTCACATTATATTTCAATATAGGTAGGTACAGTGGGGGGGAAAAGTATTTGATCCCCTGCTGATTTTGTACGTTTGCCCACTGACAAAGAAATGATCAGTCTATCATTTTAATGGTAGGTTTATTTGAACAGTGAGAGACAGAATAACATTTTAAAAAATAACATGTAAAAAATGTTATAAATTGATTGGCATTTTAATGAGGGAAATAAGTATTTGACCCCTCTGCAAAATATGACTTAGTACTTGGTGGCAAAACCCTTGTTGCACACATCTCAGGAGGGATTTTGTCCCACTCCTCTTTGCAGATCTTCTCCAAGTCATTAAGGTTTCGAGGCTGACGTTTGGCAACTCGAACCTTCAGCTCCCTCCACAGATTTTCTATGGGATTAAGGTCAGGACCTTTAATGTGCTTCTTCTTGAGTCACTCCTTTGTTGCCTTGGCTGTGTGTTTTGGGTCATTGTCATGCTGGAATACCCATCCACAACCCATTTTCAATGCCCTGGCTGAGGCAAGGAGTAATCCATTGTAATCCAGTTGTGGAGTCGACACATTGACTTGGCCAGGTGGAGTCGACACATTGACTTGGCCAGGTGGAGTCGACACATTGACTTGGCCAGGTAGAGAAGACACATTGACTTGGCCAGGTGGAGTCGACACATTGACTTGGCCAGGTGGAGTCGACACATTGACTTGGCCAGGTAGAGTCGACACAATGACTTGGCCAGGTGGATTCGACTTGGTTCGGCTGTAAAAAATAATGGACCAGCAAAGCTCTCCTCTCTGACTCTCTGGCCCTTTGACCTCTGACCTCTGACTCTCTGGCCTCCTGACCTGGCATCGGTCACAATTGCACAAAGCAATAAGCATAGTATCAGTCTGTTGGAGGTATTAAGTCAGTAACTCATAGAATTATCTGTCTATGGAAGTCAGGCAGGTCAGTGAGGCAGAGAGTTAAACAGCTAACCTGTAAGGAGAGAGGAGAGCTGGGTTAGAGTTTCTCTCTCTACCCATCTCCCCTTACTCTCTCCCCCTCTCCCCACCCTCTCTCTCTCTACCCATCTCCCCTTACTCTCTCCCCCTCTCCCCACCCTCTCTCTCTCTCTACCCATCTCCTCTTACTCTCTCCCCCTCTCCCCACCCTCTCTCTCTTCCCACTATCCCACCAAACCACCCACCCACCCTATCTCTCTTTCTCCCCCCTACCACACCCACCCACCCACCACCCTCTCTCTTTCTCTCTCCTCTCTCTCCCCCCTACTACACCCACCCACCCACCACCCTCTCTCTCTCTCTCTCTACTCTCTCCTCTCTCTCCCCCCTACTACACCCACCCACCACCTGCTCTCTTTCTCTCTCCTCTCTCTCTCTCCCCCCTACTACACCCACCCACCACCCACCACCCTCTCTCTCTCCCCCCTACTACACCCACCCACCACCCTCTCTCTTTCTCTCTCCTCTCTCTCTCTCCCCCCTACTACACCCACCACCCTCTCTCTTTCTCTCTCCTCTCTCTCTCTCCCCCTACTATACCCACCCACCCACCACCCTCTCTCTTTCTCTCTCCTCTCTCTCTCTCCCCCCTACTACACCCACTCACCCACCCACCACCCTCTCTCTTTCTCTCTCCTCTCTCTCTCTCCCCCCTACTACACCCACCCACCCACCACCCTCTCTCTTTCTCTCTCCTCTCTCTCTCTCTCCCCTACTACACACACCACCCTCTTTCTCTCTCCTCTCTTTCTCTCCCCCTACTACACCAACCCACCCCCCACCCTCTCTCTTTCTCTCTCCTCTCTCTCTCTCCCCCCTACTACACCCACCCACCCACCCACCACCCTCTCTCTTTCTCTCTCCTCTCTCTCTCTCTCCCGGGTGAGATCTCTGCCAGTTGTTGACTGTTCTAATCCTGCAGACACAAAGCGTGATAAATAACATTAGGTTTTATCAGTGAAACCCAACCCAATTTTACTCTCATTCTCTTCCACTCGGTTTTAATCAGTTTGAACAATACGTAGCCAATGAACTTTGAACCCGGTTCACTAGTTGCACAACCCGTGGGTGGTGAAAGAAAAAGGTCTGTCTGGCATCGTAATGAGAGCGTAGTACAGTACACAGTCGTAGTACAGTACACAGTCGTAGTACAGTATACAGTCGCAGTACACTACACAGTCGCAGTACACTACACAGTCGCAGTACACTACACAGTCGCAGTACACTACACAGTCGCAGTACACTACACAGTCGTAGTACAGTACACAGTCGCAGTACACTACACAGTAATAGTACACTACACAGTAATACTACACTACACAGTCGCAGTACACTACACAGTCGCAGTACAGTATACAGTCGCAGTACACTACACTACACAGTCGTAGTACAGTATACAGTCGCAGTACAGTACACAGTCGCAGTACAGTATACAGTCGCAGTACACTACACAGTCGCAGTACACTACACAGTCGCAGTACAGTATACAGTCGCAGTACACTACACAGTCGTAGTACACTACACAGTCGTAGTAGAGTACACAGTCGTAGTACAGTACACAGTCGCAGTACACTACACAGTCGCAGTACAGTATACAGTCGTAGTACACTACACTACACAGTCGTAGTACAGTATACAGTCGTAGTACACTACACTACACAGTTGTAGTACACTACACAGTCGTAGTACACTACACAGTCGGACTACACTACACAGTCGTAGTACAGTACCACAGTCGTAGTACAGTATACAGTCGCAGTACACTACACAGTCGCAGTACACTACACAGTCGCAGTACACTACACAGTCGCAGTACACTACACAGTCGCAGTACACTACACAGTCGCAGTACACTACACAGTCGCAGTACACTACACAGTCGTAGTACAGTACACAGTCGCAGTACACTACACAGTAATAGTAATAGTAGCCAATGAACTTTGAACCCGGTTCACTAGTTGCACAACCCGTGGGTGGTGAAAGAAAAAGGTCTGTCTGGCATCGTAATGAGAGCGTAGTACAGTACACAGTCGTAGTACAGTACACAGTCGTAGTACAGTATACAGTCGCAGTACACTACACAGTCGCAGTACACTACACAGTCGCAGTACACTACACAGTCGCAGTACACTACACAGTCGCAGTACACTACACAGTCGTAGTACTGTACACAGTCGCAGTACACTACACAGTAATAGTACACTACACAGTAATACTACACTACACAGTCGCAGTACACTACACAGTCGTAGTACAGTACACAGTCGCAGTACACTACACAGTAATAGTACACTACACAGTAATACTACACTACACAGTCGCAGTACACTACACAGTCGCAGTACAGTATACAGTCGCAGTACACTACACTACACAGTCGTAGTACAGTATACAGTCGCAGTACAGTACACAGTCGCAGTACAGTATACAGTCGCAGTACACGACACAGTCGCAGTACACTACACAGTCGCAGTACAGTATACAGTCGCAGTACACTACACAGTCGTAGTACACTACACAGTCGTAGTAGAGTACACAGTCGTAGTACAGTACACAGTCGCAGTACACTACACAGTCGCAGTACAGTATACAGTCGTAGTACACTACACTACACAGTCGTAGTACAGTATACAGTCGTAGTACACTACACTACACAGTTGTAGTACACTACACAGTCGTAGTGCACTACACAGTCGGAGTACACTACACAGTCGTAGTACAGTACCACAGTCGTAGTACACTACACAGTAATAGTACAGTACACAGTCGTAGTACAGTACAGTACACAGTCGTAGTACAGTACCACAGTCGTAGTACAGTACACAGTCGTAGTACACTACACAGTCGTAGTACAGTACAGTACACAGTCGTAGTACAGTACACAGTCGTAGTACACTACACAGTCGTAGTACAGTACACAGTCGTAGTACAGTACACAGTCGTAGTACACTACACAGTCGTAGTACAGTACCACAGTCGTAGTACAGTATACAGTCGTAGTACAGTACCACAGTCGTAGTACAGTACCACAGTCGTAGTACAGTACACAGTCGTAGTACACTACACAGTCGTAGTACAGTACACTACACAGTCGTAGTACAGTACAGTACACAGTCGTAGTACACTACACAGTCGTAGTACAGTACCACAGTCGTAGTACAGTATACAGTCGTAGTACAGTACCACAGTCGTAGTACAGTACCACAGTCGTAGTACACTACACAGTCGTAGTACAGTACCACAGTCGTAGTACAGTATACAGTCGTAGTACAGTACATAGTCGTAGTACAGTACCACAGTCGTAGTACAGTACCACAGTCGTAGTACAGTACACAGTCGTAGTACAGTACACAGTCGTAGTACAGTACACAGTCATAGTACACTACACAGTCGTAGTACAGTACACAGTCATAGTACAGTACAGTACACAGTCGTAGTACAGTATACAGTCGTAGTACAGTACCACAGTCGCAGTACAGTATACAGTCGTAGTACACTACCCAGTCGTAGTACAGTATACAGTCGTAGTACACTACCCAGTCGTAGTACACTACACAGTCGTAGTACAGTATACAGTCGTAGTACACTACACAGTCGTAGTACACTACACAGTCGTAGTACAGTATACAGTCGTAGTACACTACCCAGTCGTAGTACACTACACAGTCGTAGTACAGTATACAGTCGTAGTACAGTATACAGTCGTAGTACAGTATACAGTCGTAGTACACTACCCAGTCGTAGTACACTACACAGTTGCTTGACCACATATTACGTGTAGCGTTGATTAGCATTGCCTTGGATTGCATTGGTGTCCCTGGTAACATCTTTCTCAAATACCCCTAAAGGTGTACATGAAGTTGTATTGAATTGACCTCTTAGTGTAGCCCAATTGTGCTTTTTATAGCCGTTTGAGACAAACGTGGATCGTCCATTGCGGAGAAGATTCATGGAGGGGTTTGTTTCAGGGTTAGACTCCAACATCCAGGAAGAGTGAGCTGACCCAGACAGAAGAGTGAGCTGACCTAGACAGAAGAGTGAGCTGACCCAGACAGAAGAATGAGCTGACCCAGACAGAAGAGTGAGCTGACCCAGACAGAAGAGTGAGCTGACCCAGACAGAAGAGTGAGCTGACCCAGACAGAAGAGTGAGCTGACCCAGACAGAAGAGTGAGCTGACCCAGACAGAAGCGTGAGCTGACCCAGACAAAAGAGTGAGCTGACCCAGACAGAAGAGTGAGCTGACCCAGACAGAAGAGTGAGCTGACCCAGACAGAAGAGTGAGCTGACCCAGACAGAAGTGTGTTGTGACCCAGACAGAAGAGTGAGCTGACCCAGACAGAAGAGTGAGCTGACCCAGACAGAAGAGTGAGCTGACCCAGACAGAAGAGTGAGCTGACCCAGACAGAAGAGTGAGTTGACCCAGACAGAAGAGTGAGCTGACCCAGACAGAAGAGTGAGTTGACCCAGACAGAAGAGTGAGCTGACCCAGACAGAAGAGTGAGCTGACCCAGACAGAAGAGTGAGCTGACCCAGACAGAAGAGTGAGTTGACCCAGACAGAAGAGTGAGCTGACCCAGACAGAAGAGTGAGCTGACCCAGACAGAAGAGTGAGCTGACCCAGACAGAAGAGTGAGTTGACCCAGACAGAAGAGTGAGTTGACCCAGACAGAAGAGTGAGCTGACCCAGACAGAAGAGTGAGCTGACCCAGACAGAAGAGTGAGCTGACCCAGACAGAAGAGTGAGTTGACCCAGACAGAAGAGTGAGCTGACCCAGACAAAAGAGTGAGCTGACCCAGACAGAAGAGTGAGCTGACCCAGACAGAAGTGTGTTGTGACCCAGACAGAAGAGTGAGCTGACCCAGACAGAAGTGTGTTGTGACCCAGACAGAAGAGTGAGCTGACCCAGACAGAAGAGTGAGCTGACCCAGACAGAAGAGTGAGCTGACCCAGACAGAAGAGTGAGCTGACCCAGACAGAAGAGTGAGCTGACCCAGACAGAAGAGTGAGTTGACCCAGACAGAAGAGTGAGCTGACCCAGACAGAAGAGTGAGTTGACCCAGACAGAAGAGTGAGTTGACCCAGACAGAAGAGTGAGCTGACCCAGACAGAAGAGTGAGCTGACCCAGACAGAAGAGTGAGCTGACCCAGACAGAAGAGTGAGCTGACCCAGACAGAAGAGTGAGCTGACCCAGACAGAAGAGGGAGTTGACCCAGACAGAAGAGTGAGTTGACCCAGACAGAAGAGTGAGCTGACCCAGACAGAAGAGTGAGCTGACCCAGACAGAAGAGTGAGCTGACCCAGACAGAAGAGTGAGTTGACCCAGACAGAAGAGTGAGTTGACCCAGACAGAAGAGTGAGCTGACCCAGACAGAAGAGTGAGCTGACCCAGACAGAAGAGTGAGCTGACCCAGACAGAAGAGTGAGTTGACCCAGACAGAAGAGTGAGCTGACCCAGACAGAAGAGTGAGCTGACCCAGACAGAAGAGTGAGTTGACCCAGACAGAAGAGTGAGTTGACCCAGACAGAAGAGTGAGCTGACCCAGACAGAAGAGTGAGCTGACCCAGACAGAAGAGTCCTGATAAATTATGATCACAGACAGGAACCAAAGATAGGATCAATAAATTCCAGTAAAAATGTCAACTGGTTATTGTCTGAAGGTTTTAATGTGAGACATTATGTTTTTTGGGATTAACCAATCGAGTAATCCAAACATCTTTGGTGTTGTATACCCATCTCAGGCAATATTACTGTTCATCACCGATCCTGCTACTTCAATACCCAAAACATTAACCCACAAGGCTCATCAATTCTCCATCTTCCACACCCTGCCTCCACACAGACCCAGACAACGGCACTCACATGGCCCCTGCTGGCCCAGTACAGACACACATTAACAAAGGAATACAGTTCAGCATTAAAACAGTGTTACTGGCCCAGTCCATCATTAATACTGTGTTACTGACCCAGTTCAGCATTAATACAGTGTTACTGACCCAGTCAGACATTAAAACAGTGTTACTGACCCAGTCAGACATTAATACAGTGTTACTGACCCAGTCAGACATTAAAACAGTGTTACTGACCCAGTCAGACATTAAAACAGTGTTACTGACCCAGTCAGACATTAAAACAGTGTTACTGACCCAGTCCATCATTAATACAGTGTTACTGACCCAGTCAGACATTAAAACAGTGTTACTGACCCAGTCAGACATTAAAACAGTGTTACTGACCCAGTTCAGCATTAAAACAGTGTTACTGACCCAGTCCATCATTAATACAGTGTTACTGACCCAGTCAGACATTAATACAGTGTTACTGACCCAGTCAGACATTAAAACAGTGTTACTGACCCAGTCAGACATTAAAACAGTGTTACTGACCCAGTCCATCATTAAAACAGTGTTACTGACCCAGTCAGACATTAATACAGTGTTACTGACCCAGTCAGACATTAAAACAGTGTTACTGACCCAGTCAGACATTAAAACAGTGTTACTGACCCAGTCAGACATTAAAACAGTGTTACTGACCCAGTCCATCATTAATACAGTGTTACTGACCCAGTCAGACATTAAAACAGTGTTACTGACCCAGTTCAGCATTAAAACAGTGTTACTGACCCAGTCCATCATTAATACAGTGTTACTGACCCAGTCAGACATTAAAACAGTGTTACTGACCCAGTCCATCATTAAAACAGTGTTACTGACCCAGTCAGACATTAAAACAGTGTTACTGACCCAGTCCATCATTAAAACAGTGTTACTGACCCAGTCAGACATTAATACAGTGTTACTGACCCAGTCAGACATTAAAACAGTGTTACTGACCCAGTCAGACATTAAAACAGTGTTACTGACCCAGTCCATCATTAAAACAGTGTTACTGACCCAGTCAGACATTAATACAGTGTTACTGACCCAGTCAGACATTAAAACAGTGTTACTGACCCAGTCAGACATTAAAACAGTGTTACTGACCCAGTCCATCATTAAAACAGTGTTACTGGCCCAGTCCATCATTAAAACAGTGTTACTGACCCAGTCCATCATTAAAACAGTGTTACTGACCCAGTCCATCATTAAAACAGTGTTACTGACCCAGTCAGACATTAATACAGTGTTACTGACCCAGTCAGACATTAAAACAGTGTTACTGACCCAGTCAGACATTAAAACAGTGTTACTGACCCAGTCAGACATTAAAACAGTGTTACTGACCCAGTCAGACATTAAAACAGTGTTACTGACCCAGTCAGACATTAATACAGTGTTACTGACCCAGTCAGACATTAAAACAGTGTTACAGGCCCAGTTCAGCATAAAAACAGTGTTACTGACCCAGTTCAGCATTAAAACAGTGTTACTGACCCAGTCCATCATTAATACAGTGTTACTGACCCAGTCAGACATTAATACAGTGTTACTGACCCAGTTCAGCATTAAAACAGTGTTACTGACCCAGTCAGGCATTAAAACAGTGTTACTGACCCAGTCCATCATTAATACAGTGTTACTGACCCAGTCAGACATTAATACAGTGTTACTGACCCAGTTCAGCATTAAAACAGTGTTACTGACCCAGTCAGACATTAAAACAGTGTTACTGACCCAGTCAGACATTAAAACAGTGTTACTGACCCAGTCCATCATTAATACAGTGTTACTGACCCAGTCAGGCATTAATACAGTGTTACTGACCCAGTTCAGCATTAAAACAGTGTTACTGACCCAGTCCATCATTAATACAGTGTTACTGACCCAGTTCAGCATTAAAACAGTGTTACTGACCCAGTCCATCATTAATACAGTGTTACTGACCCAGTCAGGCATTAATACTGTGTTACAGGCCCAGTCAGACATTAAAACTGTGTTACTGACCCAGTCCATCATTAATACAGTGTTACAGGCCCAGTCAGGCATTAAAACTGTCAGGCACATTAGTGAAGTATGATCTGGGGCTTAGGGGATGGGACTGGCTCTGTGCCCTGGCAGCAGTTCAAGACAGCAGGCTGAGAGAGGCTTGAAAACATGACGAGGGTTTCTCCTTCATGAAAATGGCGCCGGAGGAAATGTCAGCAGTTTTATGGGCGCCCAACCAATGGTGTTATTATCACGCCACACCAAGCAGACTGTCAATCAATCGTGTTCACATTGTCCCGCTGTGTCACGCAATCCCTTCTCAAAATCAGTTAATATATCCAGAAACGTGTCTATCTTCCTTGATAGTACGTAATGTTTAAATTCCAAAGCTATACGATACTACAGATAGAGTGGATGGAGACGTTGTACTTCTTGTTGGCGAAATTTGTGCTAATGTAGGGTTTCTGAGCAAGAGCTCCAATAGGCTCCCGTTCACTCCTTGAAGGAGAGTGCTCCTTGTCCCAGAATGCACCACGCAGCCCGTTGACGTAGCACGGGCAACGTTTCCCACCTCCTCAAAAGTATATCTGCCGTTGCGAATGTCCGACTCCACTCTGTGAGGTACATCGATCTGCAGGTCGAACGTCACAGGGGGTTGGTGGCACCTTTATTGGGGAGGACAGGCTGGTGGTAATGAGTGGAATGATATCAAATACATCAAAAACAAAAAATGTTCCCATTCACTCCTTTCCGGACATTATTATGAGCCGTCCTCCCCTCAGCAGCCTCCTCTGGTGAACATGGTAAGATTGTAGACTCCTAAATTGATAGTGCAGTTTGTTTAGGCAATTTAAAAAAAAAAAAAATGTTTTCACTTGCTGATATTGTCTTTGGTATTATTGTGTCTAGCTACGTATGCTAACTAGCTAACCTAGCTAATTAGCCAGCTAACCTAGCTAATTAGCCAGCTAACCTAGCTAATTAGCCAGCTAACCTAGCTAATTAGCCAGCTAACCTAGCTAATTAGCCAGCTAACCTAGCTAATTAGCCAGCTAACCTAGCTAATTAGCCAGCTAACCTAGCTAATTAGCCAGCTAACCTAGCTAATTAGCCAGCCCCATAGAGAGAGCATTGCAGTTTTCATTTCGCAGTCGACATATTTCAACAACGATATTCCATGTTGCTACCGTTCTTCATTACTAACATCAAAATTAAACATTTGTTCCCCCCAAAAAAATATTATTCTCACATATTAGTGTTATTTAAACACTGTAAATTAAAGGATTGAGTGGGTTTTGGCGGCGGATTTTTCCTTTAGGAAATAAGAGGTAGTCCTTCCTGTTTGACAGACGACGTCAGGCTTATAGGCTGATATATCCATAGATTTGTTGGTCAATTCCTCCACCCACCATACACTCTTTAAATAGCCTCCCTCCGTGTCAGTGAAGGGCTGTTTAGTTCAAGCCAAGACTTGAATTGAGGTGGTATGACATAGGCTTTTTATTAAATAAAATGCATTGTTAGCTTTAGACTTTGAAGGAAATAAAACTGATCAGATTGTATGAAGTGATCTAGAAAAGCACTTTGGTCCGTGATGCTTTAAGCTAGAAACAAGCTGTAGAATACCTGGGAAAGTCGTGACTCCGATGCATTATGGGTGATATCATTGTTTCATTTCTTTGACTTTCAGAGGCTGAGCTACAACCTTCTATGTGTTCTCAACTTGCCTACCTGGTTAAATAAAGGTGAAATAAATAAATAAAATAAGAGGCTGAGCTACAACCTTCTATAGCCAAGAAGACAGAAAAATTGACTTTGCTTGGGAAGCAATCTAACTCTGTCATTATCAACTGATTAAGCGATTCACTTTCTGTACAATAGAATCACGTACGCCGAATACAACATGTGTTACAGTGAAATGCTGACTGACAGGCTCTAACCAATAGTGCAAAAAGGGAACTAGGTGAACAATAGTTAAGTAAAGAAATAAAACAGTAAAAAGACAGTGAAAAATAACAGAAGTGAGGCTATATACAGTAGAGAGGCTATATACAGTAGAGAGGTTATATACAGTAGAGAGGCTATATACAGTAGAGAGGCTATATACAGTAGAGAGGCTATATACAGTAGAGAGGCTACATACAGTAGAGAGGCTATATACAGTAGAGAGACTATATACAGTAGAGAGGCTATATACAGTAGAGGGGCTATATACAGTAGAGGGGCTATATACAGTAGGGAGGCTACATACAGTAGAGAGGCTATATACAGTAGGGAGGCTATATACAGTAGAGAGGCTATATACAGTAGAGAGGCTATATACAGTAGGGAGGCTATATACAGTAGAGAGGCTATATACAGTAGAGAGGCTATATACAGTAGAGAGTCTATATACAGTAGGGAGGCTATATACAGTAGAGAGGCTATATACAGTAGGGAGGCTATATACAGTAGAGAGGCTATATACACTAGAGAGGCTATATACAGTAGGGAGGCTATACACAGTAGGGAGGCTAGATACAGTAGAGAGGCTATATACAGTAGAGAGGCTATATACAGTAGAGAGGCTATATACAGTAGAGAGGCTATATACAGTAGAGAGGCAATATACAGTAGAGAGGCTATATACAGTAGAGCGGCTATATACAGTAGAGAGGCTAGATACAGTAGAGAGGCAATATACAGTAGAGGCTATATACAGTAGAGAGGCTATATACAGTAGAGAGGGTATATACAGTAGAGAGACTATATACAGTAGAGGCTATATACAGTAGAGGCTATATACAGTAGAGAGGCTATATACAGTAGAGAGGGTATATACAGTAGAGAGGCTATATACAGTAGAGAGGGTATATACAGTAGAGGCTATATACAGTAGAGAGACTATATACAGTAGAGGCTATATACAGTAGAGAGGCTATATACAGTAGAGAGGGTATATACAGTAGAGAGGCTATATACAGTAGAGAGGGTATATACAGTAGAGGCTATATACAGTAGAGAGATTATATACAGTAGAGGCTATATACAGTAGAGAGACTATATACAATAGAGAGGCTATATACAGTAGAGAGGCTATATACAGTAGAGAGGGTATATACAGTCGAGAGGCTATATACAGTAGAGAGGCTATATACAGTAGAGAGGGTATATACAGTAGAGGCTATATACAGTAGAGAGACTATATACAGTAGAGAGGCTATATACAGTAGAGAGGCTATATACAGTTGCCTTGTGAATGTTGACCTGTTTAAAGGTCTTACTCACATCGGCTACGGAAAGCGTGATCACACAGTCGTCCGGAACAGCTGATGCTCTCATGCATGCCTCAGTGTTGCTTGCCTCGAAGCGAGCATAGAAGTGATTTAGCTCGTCTGGTAGGCTTGTGTCACTGGGCAGCTCGCGGCTGTGCTTCCCTTTGTAGTCTGTAATGCCACATAAGACGAGTGTCGGAGCCGGTGTAGTAGGATTCAATCTTAGCCCTGTATTGGCGCTTTGCCTGTTTGATGGTCGCAGGGCCCAGCGGGCTTTCTTATAAGCTTCTGTGTTGGAGTCCTGCACCTTGAAAGTGGCAGCTCTACCCTTTAGCTCAGTGCGAATGTTGCCTGTAATCCATGGCTTCTGGTTGGGGTATGTACGTACAGTCACTGTGGGGACGACGTCGATGCACTTATTGATAAATCCAGTGACTGATGTGGTGTACTCCTCAATGTCATCGGAAGAATCCCGGAACATGTTCCAGTCTGTGATAGCAAAACAGTTCTGTAGTTTAGCATCTGCTTCATCTGACCACTTTTGTATAGAGCGAGTCACTGGTTCTTCCTACTTTTTGCTTGTTTGCAGGAATCAGGAGGATAGAGTTGTGGTCGGATTTACCAAATGGAGGGTGAGGGAGAGCTTTGCATGCGTCTCTGTGTGTGGAGTACAGGTTATCCCCTCTGGTTGCAGGTGTTTTTAAGCGTTCAGGGAGGGATTAGGTCAAATATATTTTGCTGAAGGGAGGGCCATCCATTTTCATTACAGAGAGGTCCGATTTCTACATGTAACCCTTATTATAAATCATGTTCACTCCCTAAGTGGTTTTATTATATGTCCTGGGTCGTAGGTAGAGAATGATGGGAGAGGGAGAGAGAGAGGGGAGAGCAGGGAGACAGAGAGGGGAGAGCAGAGAGACAGAGAGGGGAGAGCAGGGAGACAGAGAGGGGAGAGCGGGGTGACAGAGAGGGGAGAGCAGGGAGACAGAGAGGGGAGAGCAGAGAGACAGAGAGGGGAGAGCAGGGAGATAGAGAGGGGAGAGCAGGGAGACAGAGAGGGGAGAGCAGGGAGACATTGTCATGTGCCACTCATTGTCATGTGCCACTATTATTACAGACTCTACGCCATGCTTTTGCCCCTTAGGCCTGTTATCCTGCTAAGACATGTGTTTTATAGTTGAACAGTCCTTACTCCATCAGACAAACAGTGAGGAGACATATGAGAAAAGACATGGGCTTGGACATTCTATTTTTTGGGAGAGAAAAAAACATTCCCCACAATGAATCAAACACAGAGATAGAGTAAATACGCTTGAATCATTTAGATCTCTAACACCATGTTGGTTCCCTGTTGACGCTTGAATCGTTTAGATCTCTAACACCATGTTGGTTCCCTGTTGACTCTTGAATCGTTTAGATCTCTAACACCATGTTGGTTCCCTGTTGACTGAGGGAGGGAGGGAGGGAGGGAGGGAGGGAGGGAGGGAAGGAGGGAGGGAGGGAGGGAAGGAGGGAGGGGATGGAGGGAGGGAGGGAGGGAAGCAGGGGATGGAGGGAGGCAGGGAGGGAAGCAGGGGATGGAGGGAGGCAGGGGATGGAGGGAGGGGATGGAGGGAGGGAGGAAGGGAGGGAGGCAGGGGATGGAGGGAGGCAGGGGATGGAGGGAGGGAGGGAGGGAGGGAGGGAGGGAGGGAGGGAGGGAGGGAGGGAGGGAGGGAGGGAGGGAGGTGTCTTCGCCTCCAATAAAGATAATCTAACACGGAAAATATAACCTAACAGGACCGTTACTGCAAACGGTAGTGAGTGAAACACTGAGTTGTCGTCAGTCACACCAAAAAACAGTATTGGTTTCCTTTGGTGCATAGTGCTGAGTGATTAACTTAGGCAGTAAACTGAAAACCCCCTCTATGTCAGTTCAGTTGGTCTTGACCAACGTGGTGTTGAAATTCACATAGCTGTTTTTTTTGTCATAGTCTCTGTTATGTGTCAGGGGGAGACACAGTGAACTGGCCCGTCTTTAGAGGTGAGAACAGAACAGAACAGAACAGCATCTGGACTTTAGATCTATATATTGGCTCAGTGGAATAACAGCACAGAGTGTGATGGAGTGGATGTCCCGGACGTACAGGGAGGGAGGATGGGAGGGAGGGAGGGAGGGAGGGAGGGAGGGAGGGAGGGAGGGAGGGAGGGAGGGAGGGAGGGAGGGAGGGAGGGAGGGAGGGAGGGAGGGAGGGAGGGAGAGATACACACAACACACGGTTCGTCACCTTGGCTCATTCTTATTTAACGTGAGTAACAATTCAATTACAGTAATTTAATATTGGGTCACAAATGGCACCATATTCCCTATACCAGGTGTTTTCAACTCTTACCCTATGGTGTCCAGAGCCTGCCGTTTTTTTGTTCTACCTGATAACGAATCGGACAGACCCTGATCAGTCCCTGATCAGAGGGGAACACAGGGGAAGACGATTACAGGCCAAAGGGGAAGCAGTACACACAGGGAGAAGAGTACACACAGGGAGAAGAGTACACACAGGGAGAAGGGTACACACAGGGAGAAGTGTACACACAGGGAGAAGAGTACACACAGGGAGAAGTGTACACACAGGGAGAAGTGTACACACAGGGAGAAGTGTACACACAGGGAGAAGAGTACACACAGGGAGAAGTGTACACACAGGGAGAAGTGTACACACAGGGAGAAGTGTACACATGGAGAAGAGTACACACAGGGAGAAGAGTGCACACAGGGAGAAGAGTACACAGGGAGAAGAGTACACACAGGGAGAAGAGTACACACAGGGAGAAGAGTACACAGGGAGAAGAGTACACAGTGATACCATGGTTGCTATAGGTTACAGTGATACTATGGTTGCTATAGGTTACATTGATACTATTGATTGTTATACTGTAGGAACATTGATACTATGGATGCTATAGGTTAAAGCGATTCTATGGTTGCTATTCAGTAGGTTACAGTGATTCTATGGTTACTATAGGTTACATTGATACTATGGTTGCTATAGGTTACATTGAGACTATGGTTGCAATACAGTAGGTTACAGTGATACTATGGTTGCTATAGGTTACATTGATACTATGGTTGCTATAGGTTACATTGAGACTATGGCTGTTATACTGTAGGTTACATTGATACTATGGTTGCTATACTGTAGGTTACAGCGATACTATGGTTGCTATAGGTTACAGTGATACTATGGTTGCTATTCAGTAGGTTACAGTGATTCTATGGTTACTATAGGTTACATTGATACTATGGTTGCTATAGGTTACATTGAGACTATGGTTGCAATACAGTAGGTTACAGTGATACTATGGTTGCTATAGGTTACAGTGATACTATGGTTGCTATAGGTTACAGTGAAACTATGGTTGCTGTAGGTTACAGTGATACTAAGGTTGCGATAGGTTACATTGATACTATGGTTGCTATAGGTTACATTGAGACTATGGCTGTTATACTGTAGGTTACATTGATACTATGGTTGCTATACTGTAGGTTACAGCGATACTATGTTTGCTATAGGTTACAGTGATACTATGGTTGCTATAGGTTGCATTGATACTATGGTTGCTATAGGTTACATTGATACTATGGTTGCTATACTGTAGGTTACAGTGATACTATGGTTGCTATAGGTTACAGTGAAACTATGGTTGCTGTAGGTTACAGTGACACTAAGGTTGCGATAGGTTACATTGATACTATGGTTGCTATAGGTTACATTGATACTATGGTTGCTATAGGTTACATTGATACTATGTTTGCTATACTGTAGGTTACAGTGAAACTATGGTTGCTATAGGTTACAGTGATAATATGGTTGCTATAGTTTACATTGATACTATGGTTGCTATACTGTAGGTTACAGTGATACTACGGTTGCTATAGGTTACAGTGATACTGTGGTTGCTATAGGTTACATTGATACTATGGTTGCTATACAGTAGGTTACAGTGATACTATGGTTGCTATACAGTAGGTTACAGTGATACTATGGTTGCTATAGGTTACAGTGATACTATGGTTGCTATAGGTTACAGTGATACTAAGGTTGCGATAGAATAGGTCAGAGTTATACGAGGGATTTGAGATGACAGAATAAGAGGTATTTAATTTCCAGTGTCAGCTGAGAGAGGGGAGTTAGGTATGGAGGGGTGGACACCGTTAAGTCTGAGGGGCACGTAAACACACACTTGCACACACAATACACTCACAATACACACACAATACACATACAATACACACACAATACACGCACAAAAAAACACACACAATACACACACAATACACACACAATACACACACAATACACGCACAATACACACACAATACACACACAATACACACACAATACACAATACACACACAATACACACACAATACACAATACACAATACACACACAATACACAATACACAATACACACAATACACACACAATACACGCACAATACACACGCAATACACACACAATACACACACAATACACACACAATACACAATACACACACAAGACAGACACAATACACACACAATACACACACAATACACGCACAATACACACACAATACACAATACACAAACAATACACACACAATACACACACAATACACACAATACGCGCACAATACACACACAATACACACACAATACACACACAATACACACACAATACACACACAATACACAATACACACACAATACACGCACAATACACGCACAATACACACACAACACACAATACACACACAACACACAATACACGCACAATACACACACAATACACACACAATACACGCACAATACACACACAATACACTCACAATACACGCACAATACACACACAATACACACACAATACACGCACAATACACGCACAATACACACACAATACACGCACAATACACGCACAATGCACGCACAATACACACACAATACACACACAATACACGCACAATACACGCACAATACACACACAATACACACACAATACACAATACACACACAATACACACACAATACACACACACAATACACACACAATACACACACAATACACACACAATACACACAATACACAATACACACACAATACACACACGATACACACACAATACACACACAATACACAATACACACACAATACACAAGACACACACAGTACATTCACACTCCTATGGCCCGGGGGCACCAGCTTGGTTTCTGTGGGGAATCCTGGTCCATACACAGAGCTGACAGTGTAACTCACAGCCCGGGTAACACGAGACATGACCGAGGAAAGATTGAGGAGGGAGGGAGGGAGGGAGGGAGGGAGGGAGGGAGGGAGGGAGGGAGGGAGGGAGTTGAGACTGTATGCAGAAACAGCCTTCGTGTGCAACTCAAAGCCACAAACAATTGCATGCAGAGCCCCAGGACAGCGACAACATCTCTATGTCAAGGCCATCAGACTGTTAAAACAGCCATTACTAACACAGAGAGGCCGATGGCTAGATACAGACTTGAAATCATTGGTCACTTTAATAAATGGATCACTAGACACTTTAATAATGTTTACATATCTTGCATTACTCATCTCATCTCATGTATAGACTGTATTTTATACCATCTACTGCATCTTGCTGTCACGTTCTGACCTTTCTTTCCTTTGTTTTGTCTTTATGTAGTATGGTCAGGGCGTGAGTTGGGGTGGGCAGTCTATGTGTGTTTTTCTATGTTTTTCCATTTCTATGTTTGGCCTGATTTGGTTCTCAATCAGAGGCAGCTGTTAATCGTTGTCCCTGATTGAGAACCATATTTAGGTAGCCTGGGTTTCACTGTTGGTTTGTGGGTGTTTGTTTCCGTGTCTGTGTTTGACGCCACGCGGTACTGTTTCGGTTATTTCACATATTCGTTTATTGTTTTTGTATTGCATAGTGTTCAGTGCTTTTGTTATTAAAATCGTCATGAACACTTTCCACGCCGCATCTTGGTCCGATCCTTCCTCCTCTTCAGACGAAGAGGAGGAAATCTGCCGTGACACTTACCTATGCCCCTCTGCCATCGCTCATCCATATATTTACATATCCTACATTACTCATCATATAAATATAATATATATTATTATTTCATCTATGCCAGTCTGTCATTGCTCATCATATATATATATATATTTATATATTCTTATTCCACTCCTTTACTTAGATCTGTGTGTATTAGGTAGTTGTAGTTGTTGTGGAATTTGTTAGATTAATATGTTAGATATTGCTGTACGGTCGGAACTAGAAGCACAAGCATTTCACTCCACTCGCATTAACATCTGCTAACCACATTTATGTGACCAATAACATTTGATTTGATTTAATTAGATCCAACTAAATGATGAGAAAACTGAAAAAAAAGACAACTATGTGACACAGGGGAACTACTTTACCCCCCAAAAAAACACTGAGCAAACTGAAACGCTCTCTGTCCATAAACGTGGTTCCCCTGTGGCTCTGTTGGTAGAGCATGATGCTCGTCACGACAGTTTTGTGGGTTCGATAACCACAGGGGGACCGGTATGAACATTTGTACACTCGCTACTGTAAGTTGCTCTGGTGAGAGATTCTACTAAATTACTCAAATCTACAGTAAACTACTGTAAGTTGCTCTGGTGAGAGATTCTACTAAATGACTCAAATCTACAGTAAACTACTGTAAGTTGCTCTAGTGAGAGATTCTGCTAAATGACTAAAATCTACAGTAAACTACTGTAAGTTGCTCTGGTGAGAGATTCTACTAAATTACTCAAATCTACAGTAAATGTAATTACTGTAAGTTGCTCTGGTGAGAGATTCTGCTAAATGACTAAAATCTACAGTAAACTACTGTAAGTTGCTCTGGTGAGAGATTCTGCTGAATGACTAAAATGTACAGTGAACAGAAAATGCACAATACCTGACCACTGTGACTTAACAATCCTCGACTATGTACAGACTCAGTGAGCATAGCCTTGCTATTGAGAGAGGTTACCCGAGGAAGAACCTGGCTCTCGAGAGAACAAAGGCTTTGTGCCCACAAAATGAGGTGGAGACTGAGCTGCATTTCCTAACCTCCTCCCAAATGTATGACCATAGAGACAGACCCACAAAGATTTTGAAATCAAATATTGATAAACTCCCATATCTGCTAGGCGAAATACCGCGAAGTTCAATCACAGCAGTGAAGCACAAACAACATAAAACCAATATACTGTATACAGTGCCTTGCGAAAGTATTCGGCCCCCTTGAACTTTGCGACCTTTTGCCACATTTCAGGCTTCAAACATAAAGATATAAAACTGTATTTTTTTGTGAAGAATCAACAACAAGTGGGACACAATCATGAAGTGGAACGACATTTATTGGATATTTCTAACTTTTTTAACAAATCAAAAACTGAAAAATTGGCCGTGCAAAATTATTCAGCCCCTTTACTTTCAGTGCAGCAAACTCTCTCCAGAAGTTCAGTGAGGATCTCTGAATGATCCAATGTTGACCTAAATGACTAATGATGATAAATACAATCCACCTGTGTGTAATCAAGTCTCCGTATAAATGCACCTGCACTGTGATAGTTTCAGAGGTCCGTTAAAAGCGCAGAGAGCATCATGAAGAACAAGGAACACACCAGGCAGGTTCGAGACAAAAAAATACAGTTTTATATCTTTATGTTTGAAGCCTGAAATGTGGCAAAAGGTCGCAAAGTTCAAGGGGGCCGAATACTTTCGCAAGGCACTGTATCTGTTTACGTGTCTTCCCCTACTATTCATACTACAACTATTTTACACATTGTTAAAAACACTGTACATGGCTTATGAGAAAACATCTGAAACGTCTTTATCCTTTTGAAACAGTTATTATTGCAATGTTTACTGTAATTGTCATGTATTGTCATGTTGTGTCTTGTTTCTGTCCTTTCCCTTCACCCTGTCTCCCTCTGCTGGTCGTTATTAGGTTACCTTTTCTCCCCCTCTTTCCCCCAGCTGTTCCTTGTCTCCTCCTAACTACCTCGTCACCCCTTTTCCCACCTGTTCCCTTTTTCCCTCTGATTAGTCCTCTATATCTCTCTCTGTTTTTGCTCCTGTCTTTATCGGATTCTTGTTTGTGTTATTCATGCCTGAACCAGACTATCGTCATGTTTGCTGCAACCTTGTCCTGTCCTGTCGGAATCTGCCGGTCCATCTGAGCCTACCTATGTTTTGTCATTAAAGAAGCTCTGTTTAAGTTAATTCGCTTTTGGGTCCTCATTCACGCACCGTAACAGAAGAATCCGACCAAGAATGGACCCAGCGACTTCGGATCCTCTCCACTCGGCCGTCGAGATCCAGGGAGCGATGCTAGGCAGACACGAGCAGGAATTGTCTGCTGCTCGACATGCCGTTGAGACCCTGGCCACCCAAGTCTCCAACCTCACAGAACAGGTTCACCATCTCCGCCTCGATCCACCGGCCACTTCCAGGGCTTTCGAATCTCCGGAGCCCAGAATCAATAACCCGCCGTGTTACTCTGGGGAGCCCACTGAATGCCGCTCGTTCCTCACCCAGTGTGATATTGTGTTTTCTCTCCAGCCCAACACTTACTCCAGGAGCACTGCTCGTGTCGCCTACGTCATATCTCTCCTTACTGGACGGGCTCGTGAGTGGGGCACGGCAATCTGGGAGGCAAGGGCTGAGTGTACTAACCAGTATCAGGACTTTAAGGAGGAGATGATACGGGTTTTTGATCGATCTGTTTTTGGGGAGGAGGCTTCCGGGGCCCTGTCTTCCCTATGTCAAGGTAATCGATCCATAACAGACTACTCTATTGAGTTTCGCACTCTTGCTGCCTCCAGTGGCTGGAACGAGCCGGCTTTGCTCGCTCGTTTTCTGGAGGGTCTCCGCGCAGAGGTAAAGGATGAGATTCTCTCCCGGGAGGTTCCTTCCAGCGTGGATTCCTTGATTGAACTCGCTATTCGCATTGAGCGACGGGTTGATCTTCGTCACCGAGCTCGTGGAAAGGAGCTCGCGTTCTCCGTTGCCCCCCTCTCCGCATCACTACCATCTTCCTCTGCCGGCTCGGGTGCTGAGCCTATGCAGCTGGGAGGTATCCGCATCTCGACTAAGGAGAGGGAACGGAGAATCACCAACCGCCTCTGTCTCTATTGCGGTTCTGCTGGTCATTTTGTCACTTCATGTCCAGTAAAAGCCAGAGCTCATCAGTAAGCGGAGGGCTACTGGTGAGCGCTACTACTCCTGTCTCTCCTTCAAGATCCTGCACTACCTTGTCGGTCCATCTACGCTGGACCGGTTCGTCAGCTTCCTGCAGTGCCTTAATAGACTCTCGGGCGGAGGGCTGTTTTATGGACGAGACCTGGGCTCGGGAACATGACATTCCTCTCAGACAGTTAAGGGAGTCCACGGCCTTGTTCGCCCTGGATGGTAGTCCTCTCCCCAGGATTCAGCGTGAGACGCTACCTTTAACCCTCACTGTTTCTGGTAATCATAGCGAAACCATTTCTTTTTTAATTTTTCGTTCACCTTTTACACCTGTTGTTTTGGGCCATCCCTGGCTAGTTTGTCATAATCCTTCCATTAATTGGTCTAGTAATTCTATCCTCTCCTGGAACGTCTCTTGTCATGTGAAATGTTTAATGTCTGCTATCCCTCCTGTTTCCTCTGTCTCTTCTTCACAGGAGGAGCCTGGTGATTTGACGGGGGTGCCGGAGGAGTATCACGATCTGCGCACGGTGTTCAGTCGGTCCAGGGCCGCCTCTCTTCCTCCGCACCGGTCGTATGATTGTAGTGTTGATCTCCTTCCGGGAACCACTCCCCCCCGGGGTAGGCTATACTCTCTGTCGGCTCCCGAACGTAAGGCTCTCGAAGATTATTTGTCTGTAGCTCTTGCCGCCGGTACCATAGTCCCCTCCTCCCCTCCCGCCGGAGCGGGGTTTTTTTTTGTTAAGAAGAAGGACGGGTCCCTGCGCCCCTGCATAGATTATCGGGGGCTGAATGGCGTAACAGTGAAGAATCGTTATCCGCTTCCTCTTGTGTCTTCGGCCTTCGGGATCCTGCGGGGAGCCAGGTTTTTCACTAAGTTGGACCTTCGTAACGCTTACCATCTCGTGCGCATCAGGGAGGGGGACGAGTGGAAGACGGCGTTTAACACTCCGTTAGGGCACTTTGAATACCGGGTTCTTCCTTTCGGCCTCGCTAACGCTCCAGCTGTCTTTCAGGCATTAGTCAATGATGTCCTGAGAGACATGCTGAACATCTTTGTTTTCGTTTACCTTGACGATATCCTGATTTTTTCACCGTCACTCCAGATTCATGTTCAGCACGTTCGACGTGTCCTCCAGCGACTTTTAGAGAATTGTCTTTTTGTGAAGGCTGAGAAGTGCTCTTTTCATGCCTCCTCCGTCACATTTCTCGGTTCTGTTATTTCCGCTGAAGGCATTAAGATGGATCCCGCTAAGGTCCAAGCTGTCATTGATTGGCCCGTCCCTAAGTCACGCGTCGAGCTGCAGCGCTTTCTCGGCTTCGCGAACTTCTATCGTCGTTTCATCCGTAATTTCGGTCAGGTGGCAGCTCCTCTCACAGCCCTTACTTCTGTCAAGACGTGCTTTAAGTGGTCCGTTTCCGCCCAGGGAGCTTTTGATCTCCTCAAGAATCGTTTTACATCCGCACCTATCCTTGTTACACCTGACGTCACTAGACAGTTCGTTGTCGAGGTTGACGCGTCAGAGGTGGGCGTGGGAGCCATTCTTTCTCAGCGCTCCCTCTCTGACGACAAGGTCCACCCTTGCGCGTATTTTTCTCATCGCCTGTCGCCGTCGGAACGTGACTATGATGTGGGAAACCGCGAACTGCTCGCCGTCCGCTTTGCCCTAGGCGAATGGCGACAGTGGTTGGAGGGGGCGACCGTTCCTTTTGTCGTTTGGACTGACCATAGGAACCTTGAGTACATCCGTTCTGCCAAACGACTTAATGCGCGTCAGGCGCGCTGGGCGCTGTTTTTCGCTCGTTTCGAGTTCGTGATTTCTTATCGTCCGGGCTCTAAGAACACCAAGCCTGATGCTTTATCTCGTCTCTTCAGTTCTTCAGTAGCCTCCACTGACCCCGAGGGGATTCTCCCTGAGGGGCGTGTTGTCGGGTTGACTGTCTGGGGAATTGAGAGGCAGGTAAAGCAAGCACTCACTCAAACTCCGTCGCCGCGCGCTTGTCCTAGGAACCTTCTTTTCGTTCCCGTTTCTACTCGTCTGGCCGTTCTTCAGTGGGCTCACTCTGCCAAGTTAGCCGGCCACCCTGGCGTTCGGGGTACGCTTGCTTCCATTCGCCAGCGGTTTTGGTGGCCCACCCGGGAGCATGACACGCGTCGCTTCGTGGCTGCTTGTTCGGTCTGCGCGCAGACTAAGTCCGGTAACTCCCCTCCTGCCGGCTGTCTCAGGCCGCTTCCCATTCCCTCTCGACCGTGGTCTCACATCGCCTTAGATTTTGTCACCGGACTGCCTTCGTCAGCGGGGAAGACTGTTATTCTTACGGTTGTCGACAGGTTCTCTAAGGCGGCTCATTTTATTCCCCTTGCTAAGCTTCCTTCTGCTAAAGAGACGGCACAAATCATCATCGAGAATGTTTTCAGAATTCATGGCCTTCCGTCAGACGTCGTTTCGGACAGAGGTCCGCAATTCACGTCTCAATTTTGGAGGGAGTTTTGCCGTTTGATTGGGGCTTCCGTCAGTCTCTCTTCCGGCTTTCACCCCCAGTCTAACGGTCAAGCAGAACGGGCCAATCAGACTATTGGTCGCATCTTACGCAGTCTTTCTTTTCGCAACCCTGCGTCTTGGTCAGAACAGCTCCCCTGGGCAGAATACGCCCACAACTCGCTTCCTTCGTCTGCGACCGGGCTATCTCCTTTTCAGAGTAGCCTCGGGTACCAGCCTCCGCTGTTCTCATCTCAGTTCGCCGAGTCCAGCGTCCCCTCCGCTCAGGCTTTTGTCCAACGTTGCGAGCGCACCTGGAAGAGGGTCAGGTCTGCACTTTGCCGTTATAGGGCGCAGACTGTGAGAGCTGCTAATAAGCGTAGAACTAAGAGTCCTAGATATTGTCGCGGTCAGAGAGTTTGGCTCTCCACTCAGAACCTTCCCCTTAAGAATGCTTCTCGCAAGTTGACCCCGCGGTTCATTGGTCCGTTCCGTATTTCTCAGATCATTAATCCTGTCGCAGTTCGACTTCTTCTTCCGCGATATCTTCGTCGCGTCCACCCGGTCTTCCATGTCTCCTGTATCAAGCCCGTTCTTCGCGCCCCCGCTCGTCTTCCCCCCCCCCCATCCTTGTCGAGGGCGCACCCATCTACAGGGTCCGTAGGATTTTGGACATGCGTCCTCGGGGCCGTGGTCATCAGTACCTAGTAGATTGGGAGGGGTACGGTCCTGAGGAGAGGAGTTGGGTTCCCTCTCGGGACGTGCTGGACCGTGCGCTGATCGAGGATTTCCTCCGTTGCCGCCAGGTTTCCTCCTCGAGTGCGCCAGGAGGCGCTCGGTGAGTGGGGGGGTACTGTCATGTATTGTCATGTTGTGTCTTGTTTCTGTCCTTTCCCTTCACCCTGTCTCCCTCTGCTGGTCGTTATTAGGTTACCTTTTCTCCCCCTCTTTCCCCCAGCTGTTCCTTGTCTCCTCCTAACTACCTCGTCACCCCTTTTCCCACCTGTTCCCTTTTTCCCTCTGATTAGTCCTCTATATCTCTCTCTGTTTTTGCTCCTGTCTTTGTCGGATTCTTGTTTGTGTTATTCATGCCTGAACCAGACTATCGTCATGTTTGCTGCAACCTTGTCCTGTCCTGTCGGAATCTGCCGGTCCATCTGAGCCTACCTATGTTTTGTCATTAAAGAAGCTCTGTTTAAGTTAATTCACTTTTGGGTCCTCATTCACGCACCGTAACAGTAATTATGTGTGCAATGTTTACTGTAATTATGAGTGAAACGTTTACTGTAATTTTGAGCGTAATGTTTACTGTAATTATGAGTGATATGTTTACTGTAATTATGAGTGAAATGTTTACTGTAATTATGAGTGAAATGTTTACTGTAATTATGAGTGCAATGTTGTTGTTTTTCACTTGCTTTGACAATGTAAACATATGTTTCCCATGACAACCAAGCCCTTTGAATTGAAAGAAAGAAAGACAGAAAGAAAGAAAGAAAGACAGACAGAAAGACAGAAAGAAAGAAAGAAAGAAAGAAAGACAGACAGAAAGAAAGAAAGAAAGAAAGACAGAAAGAAAGAAAGACAGAAAGAAAGAAAGAAAGAAAGACAGACAGAAAGAAAGAAAGACAGACAGAAAGACAGAAAGAAAGAGAGAAAGAAAGAAAGAAAGACAGACAGAAAGAAAGAAAGAAAGAAAGAAAGAAAGAAAGAAAGAAAGAAAGACAGAAAGAAAGAAAGACAGAAAGAAAGAAAGAAAGAAAGAAAGACAGAAAGAAAGAAAGACAGAAAGACAGAAAGAAAGAAAGAAAGAAAGAAAGAAAGACAGACAGAAAGAAAGAAAGAAAGAAATAAAGACAGAAAGAAAGAAAGAAAGAAAGAAAGACAGACAGAAAGAAAGAAAGAAAGAAATAAAGACAGAAAGAAAGAAAGACAGACAGAAAGAAAGAAAGACAGAAAGACAGAAAGAAAGAAAGAAAGAAAGAAAGAAAGAAAGAAAGACAGAAAGAAAGAAAGAAAGAAAGAAAGACAGAAAGAAAGAAAGACAGAAAGAAAGAAAGACAGAAAGACAGAAAGAAAGACAGACAGAAAGACAGAAAGACAGAAAGACAGAAAGAAAGAAAGAAAGAAAGACAGACAGACAGAAAGAAAGAAAGACAGAAAGACAGAAAGACAGACAGAAAAAAATAAAGACAGACAGAAATAAAGAAAGAAAGAAAGAAAGAAAGACAGACAGACAGAAAGACAGACAGACAGAAAGAAAGAAAGAAAGAAAGAAAGAAAGACAGACAGAAAGAAAGAAAGAAAGACAGAAAGACAGACAGAAAGACAGAAAGAAAGACAAAGAAAGACAGAAAGACAGAAAGAAAGACAAAGAAAGACAGAAAGACAGAAAGAAAGACAGAAAGAAAGAAAGAAAGAAAGAAAGACAGAAAGAAAGACAGAAAGAAAGAAAGACAGAAAGACAGACAGAAAGAAAGAAAGAAAGACAGACAGAAAGAAAGAAAGAAAGAAAGACAGACAGACAGACAGAAAGAAAGAAAGAAAGACAGAAAGACAGACAGAAAGACAGAAAGAAAGAAAGAAAGACAGAAAGACAGACAGAAAGAAAGAAAGAAAGAAAGAAAGACAGAAAGAAAGACAGAAAGAAAGAAAGAAAGAAAGAAAGACAGACAGAAAGAAAGAAAGAAAGAAAGAAAGAAAGAAAGAAAGAAAGAAAGACAGAAAGACAGACAGAAAGACAGAAAGAAAGACAAAGAAAGACAGAAAGACAGAAAGAAAGACAAAGAAAGACAGAAAGACAGAAAGAAAGACAGAAAGAAAGAAAGAAAGAAAGAAAGACAGAAAGAAAGACAGAAAGAAAGAAAGACAGAAAGACAGACAGAAAGAAAGAAAGAAAGACAGACAGAAAGAAAGAAAGAAAGACAGACAGACAGACAGAAAGAAAGAAAGAAAGACAGAAAGACAGACAGAAAGACAGAAAGAAAGAAAGAAAGACAGAAAGACAGACAGAAAGAAAGAAAGAAAGAAAGAAAGACAGAAAGAAAGACAGAAAGAAAGAAAGAAAGGAAGAAAGAAAGAAAGAAAGACAGACAGAAAGAAAGAAAGAAAGAAAGAAAGAAAGAAAGAAAGAAAGAAAGACAGAAAGACAGACAGAAAGACAGAAAGAAAGAAAGAAAGAAAGACAGAAAGAAAGAAAGAAAGACAGAAAGACAGACAGAAATAAAGAAAGAAAGAAAGAAAGAAAGACAGAAAGAAAGAAAGAAAGGAAGAAAGAAAGACAGAAAGAAAGAAAGAAAGAAAGACAGAAAGAAAGACAGAAAGAAAGAAAGAAAGTAAGAAAGGAAGAAAGAAAGAAAGGAAGAAAGACAGACAGACAGAAAGAAAGGAAGACAGAAAGACAGAAAGAAAGTAAGAAAGGAAGAAAGAAAGAAAGGAAGAAAGACAGACAGACAGAAAGAAAGGAAGACAGAAAGACAGAAAGAAAGAAAGAAAGGAAGACAGAAAGAAAGGAAGAAAGACAGACAGACAGAAAGGATGAAGTTGTGTATCCAGAAACAAAGGGAAGGGAAGAGAAGGTTATAAGGAGGGATTTAGAAAAGGAGAGAGGATGTGAAAAGAAAAGGGGGAGGGACTGTTAAACTGCTGTGGTTCTCGTGTTGTTACGAGTCTTTTCTATTTTAAGTCAGTTAAGAAAAAAAAATAGTCTTATTTACAATGACAGCCTACCCAGGTGACACTGGGCCAGTTGTGCATCACCCTATGGAATTCCCAATCACAGCCGTATGTGATGCATTCTGGATTCGAACCAGGTACTGCAGTTACGCCTCTTACACTAAGATGCAGCGTCTTAGACCACGGCACCACTCGGGACCTTCAGTCATGCGTCTACATCTGCATTGCTTACTGTTTGGGGTTTTAGGCTGGGTTTCTGCATAAACGCCTTGGGACATCTGCTGATGTGAAAAGGGCTTTAAAAATACATGTGATTGATTGATCGATCGATTGATGCTAGGATACTGGAGCTATCAATTGCACCGGCAACGACCTCCAGCTTGACCCCCAATGACCTTTTGACCTCCCTCTAGGTGAGACAGACCCTGGGGAAAAAAATAGTTACTCACTCCAAATCTCACTGCTGGAGAGAGTTAATCTCAATCAATAATTGCCCTAAATAATACTGATGCATGTTGAATTGCATGACTGCCTCTGAAACCATCTCCTCACACACAGACATACCAGCAGCAACACCAACAGAGTGGGACATCCTGTTTTTCCAGGCCACGGTCCTCCAAGAATAGCATAGAGGCATGTTGTTAACGTTACCCACAGCGTCATGGACTGACTGTAGGGCAGCAAGGAAACCTCCCTGACTGTCGTGTTTCTCTGGTTTCCTCTCAGACAGTGGCACCACTCCTGTGGTGTGTGTGTGTGTGTGTGTGTGTGTGTGTGTGTGTGTGTGTGTGTGTGTGTGTGTGTGTGTGTGTGAGAGAGAGAGAGAGAGAGAATCTCTAGCTAGTGTTACAGCAGCTATACTCTACAGTCCCTCACTGGTGAAGAGGACTGTGTATGACAGGGAGTACACACACAGTATCTACTCTTACAGTCTGTCAACAGTGGAGAGGTATGTGTTCAAGTATTATCATGCATACAGTGTATATGAGATACACAGTTCCTTCGGAAAGTATTCAGACCCCTTGACTTCTTCTACATTTTGTTACGTTACAGTCTTATTCTAAAATTGATTAAATAAATGTTTCACCCTCAGATCGTGAGTAGCGCTGTAGTCTAAGGCACTGCGTCGCAGTCCAAGAGGGGTCACCTCTGTGGTGTCAGGTTAGACCTCCCTTGTCTGTCTGTCTGAGGTGTCAGGTTAGACCTCCCCTGTCTGTCTGTCTGTGGTGTCAGGTTAGACCTCCCCTGTCTTTCTGTCTGTGGTGTCAGGTCAGACCTCCCCTGTCTTTCTGTCTGTGGTGTCAGGTTAGACCTCCCCTGTCTGTCTGTCTGTGGTGTCAGGTTAGACCTCCCCTGTCTTTCTGTCTGTGGTGTCAGGTTAGACCTCCCCTGTCTGTCTGTCTGTGGTGTCAGGTTAGACCTCCCCTGTCTTTCTGTCGGTGGTGTCAGGTTAGACCTCCCCTGTCTGTCTGTGGTGTCAGGTTAGACCTCCCCTGTCTTTCTGTCTGTGGTGTCAGGTTAGACCTCCCCTGTATTTCTATCTGTGGTGTCAGGTTAGACCTCCCATGTCTTTCTGTCTGTGGTGTCAGGTTAGACCTCCCCTGTCTTTCTGTCTGTGGTGTCAGGTTAGACCTCCCCTGTCTTTCTGTCTGTGGTGTCAGGTCAGACCTCCCCTGTCTGTCTGTCTGTGGTGTCAGGTCAGACCTCCCCTGTCTTTCTGTCTGTGTGTAGTGTCAGGTTAGACCTCCCCTGTCTTTCTGTCTGTGTGTAGTGTCAGGTTAGACCTCCCCTGTCTTTCTGTCTGCGGTGTCAGGTCAGACCTCCCCTGTCTTTCTGTCTGTGGTGTCAGGTTAGACCTCCCCTGTCTGTCTGTCTGTGGTGTCAGGTTAGACCTACCCTGTCTTTCTGTCTGTGGTGTCAGGTTAGACCTCCCCTGTCTGTCTGTCTGTGGTGTCAGGTTAGACCTCCCCTGTCTGTCTGTGGTGTCAGGTTAGACCTCCCCTGTCTTTCTGTCGGTGGTGTCAGGTTAGACCTCCCCTGTATTTCTGTCTGTGGTGTCAGGTTAGACCTCCCCTGTCTTTCTGTCTGTGGTGTCAGGTTAGACCTCCCCTGTCTTTCTGTCTGTGGTGTCAGGTTAGACCTCCCCTGTCTTTCTGTCTGTGGTGTCAGGTCAGACCTCCCCTGTCTGTCTGTCTGTGGTGTCAGGTCAGACCTCCCCTGTCTTTCTGTCTGTGTGTAGTGTCAGGTTAGACCTCCCCTGTCTTTCTGTCTGTGTGTAGTGTCAGGTTAGACCTCCCCTGTCTTTCTGTCTGCGGTGTCAGGTCAGACCTCCCCTGTCTTTCTGTCTGTGGTGTCAGGTTAGACCTCCCCTGTCTGTCTGTCTGTGGCGTCAGGTTAGACCTCCCCTGTCTTTCTGTCTGTGGTGTCAGGTTAGACCTCCCCTGTCTGTCTGTCTGTGGTGTCAGGTTAGACCTCCCCTGTCTGTCTGTGGTGTCAGGTTAGACCTTCCCTGTCTTTCTGTCGGTGGTGTCAGGTTAGACCTCCCCTGTCTGTCTGTGGTGTCAGGTTAGACCTCCCCTGTATTTCTGTCTGTGGTGTCAGGTTAGACCTCCCCTGTATTTCTGTCTGTGGTGTCAGGTTAGACCTCCCATGTCTTTCTGTCTATGGTGTCTGGTTAGAACTCCCCTGTCTTTCTGTCTGTGGTGTCAGGTTAGACCTCCCCTGTCTTTCTGTCTGTGGTGTCAGGTCAGACCTCCCCTGTCTGTCTGTCTGTGGTGTCAGGTCAGACCTCCCCTCTCTTTCCGTCTGTCTGTGGTGTCAGGTCAGACCTCCCCTGTCTTTCTGTCTGAGTGTAGTGTCAGGTTAGACCTCCCCTGTCTTTCTGTCTGTGGTGTCAGATCAGACCTCCCCTGTCTTTCTGTCTGTCTGTGGTGTCAGGTTAGACCTCCCCTGTCTGTCTGTCTGTGGTGTCAGGTTAGACCTCCCCTGTCTTTCTGTCTGTGGTGTCAGGTTAGACCTCCCCTGTCTGTCTGTCTGTGGTGTCAGGTTAGACCTCCCCTGTCTGTCTGTGGTGTCAGGTTAGACCTTCCCTGTCTTTCTGTCGGTGGTGTCAGGTTAGACCTCCCATGTCTGTCTGTGGTGTCAGGTTAGACCTCCCCTGTCTTTCTGTCTGTGGTGTCAGGTTAGACCTCCCCTGTATTTCTGTCTGTGGTGTCAGGTTAGACCTCCCCTGTCTTTCTGTCTGTGGTGTCAGGTTAGACCTCCCCTGTCTTTCTGTCTGTGGTGTCAGGTTAGACCTCCCCTGTCTTTCTGTCTGTGGTGTCAGGTCAGACCTCCCCTGTCTGTCTGTCTGTCTGTGGTGTCAGGTCAGACCTCCCCTGTCTTTCTGTCTGTCTGTAGTGTCAGGTTAGACCTCCCCTGTCTTTCTGTCTGTGGTGTCAGGTCAGACCTCCCCTGTCTTTCTGTCTGTCTGTAGTGTCAGGTTAGACCTCCCCTGTCTTTCTGTCTGTGGTGTCAGGTCAGACCTCCCCTGTCTTTCTGTCTGTCTGTGGTGTCAGGTTAGACCTCCCCTGTCTGTTTATCTGTGGTGTCAGGTCAGACCTCCCCTCTCTTTCTGTCTGTGGTGTCAGTTCAGACCTCCCCTGTCTTTCTGTCTGTCTGTGGTGTCAGGTCAGACCTCCCCTGTCTTTCTGTCTGTCTGTGGTGTCAGGTTAGACCTCCCCTGTCTTTCTGTCTGTGGTGTCAGGTTAGACCTCCCCTGTCTTTCTATCTGTGGTGTCAGGTTAGACCTCCCCTGACTGTCTGTCTGTCTGTGGTGTCAGGTCAGACCTCCCCTGTCTTTCTGTCTGTGGTGTCAGGTTAGACCTCCCCTGTCTGTCTGTGGTGTCAGGTCAGACCTCCCCTGTCTTTCTGTCTGTGGTGTCAGGTCAGACCTCCCCTGTCTGTCTGTGGTGTCAGGTTAGACCCCCCTGTCTTTCTGTCTGTGGTGTCAGGTTAGACCTCCCCTGTCTTTCTGTCTGTGGTGTCAGGTTAGACTTCCCCTGTCTTTCTGTCTATGGTGTCAGGTCAGACCTCCCCTGTCTTTCTGTTTGTGGTGTCAGGTCAGACCTCCCCTGTCTGTCTGTCTGTGGTGTCAGGTCAGATCTCCCCTCTCTTTCTGTCTGTCTGTGGTGTCAGGTTAGACCTCCCCTGTCTTTCTGTCTGTGGTGTCAGGTTAGACCTCCCATGTATTTCTGTCTGTGGTGTCAGGTTAGACCTCCCCTGTCTTTCTGTCTGTGGTGTCAGGTTAGACCTCCCCTGTCTTTCTGTCGGTGGTGTCAGGTCAGACCTCCCCTGTCTTTCTGTCTGTCTGTAGTTTCAGGTTAGACCTCCCCTGTCTTTCTGTCTGTGGTGTCAGGTCAGACCTCCCCTGTCTTTCTGTCTGTCTGTGGTGTCAGGTCAGACCTCCCCTGTCTTTCTGTCTGTCTGTGGTGTCAGGTTAGACCTCCCCTGTCTTTCTGTCTGTGGTGTCAGGTTAGACCTCCCCTGTCTTTCTATCTGTGGTGTCAGGTTAGACCTCCCCTGACTGTCTGTCTGTCTGTGGTGTCAGGTCAGACCTCCCCTGTCTTTCTGTCTGTGGTGTCAGGTTAGACCTCCCCTATCTGTCTGTGGTGTCAGGTCAGACCTCCCCTGTCTTTCTGTCTGTGGTGTCAGGTCAGACCTCCCCTGTCTGTCTGTGGTGTCAGGTTAGACCCCCCTGTCTTTCTGTCTGTGGTGTCAGGTTAGACCTCCCCTGTCTTTCTGTCTGTGGTGTCAGGTTAGACCTCCCCTGTCTGTCTGTGGTGTCAGGTTAGACCTCCCCTGTCTTTCTGTCTGTGTTGTCATGTTAGACCTCCCCTGTCTTTCTTTCTGTGGTGTCAGGTTACACCTCCCCTGTCTTTCTGTCTGTGGTGCCAGGTTAGACCTCCCCTGTCTGTCTGTGGTGTCAGGTCAGACCTCCCCTGTCTGTCTGTGGTGTCAGGTTAGACCTCCCCTGTCTTTCTGTCTGTGGTGTCAGGTTAGACCTCCCCTGTATTTCTGTCTGTGGTGTCAGGTTAGACCTCCCCTGTCTTTCTGTCTGTGGTGTCAGGTTAGACCTCCCCTGTCTTTCTGTCGGTGGTGTCAGGTCAGACCTCCCCTGTCTTTCTGTCTGTCTGTAGTTTCAGTTTAGACCTCCCCTGTCTTTCTGTTTGTGGTGTCAGGTCAGACCTCCCCTGTCTGTCTGTCTGTGGTGTCAGGTCAGATCTCCCCTCTCTTTCTGTCTGTCTGTGGTGTTAGGTTAGACCTCCCCTGTCTGTCTGTCTGTGGTGTCAGGTCAGACCTCCCCTGTCTTTCCGTCTGTCTGTGGTGTCAGGTCAGACAGCCCCTGTCTGTCTGTCTGTGGTGTCAGGTCTGACCTCCCCTGTCTTTCTGTCTGTGGTGTCAGGTCAGACCTCCCCTGTCTTTCTGTCTGTCTGTGGTGTCAGGTTAGACCTCCCCTGTCTGTCTATCTGTGGTGTCAGGTCAGACCTCCCCTCTCTTTCTGTCTGTGGTGTCAGGTCAGACCTCCCCTGTCTTTCTGTCTGTCTGTGGTGTCAGGTCAGACCTCCCCTGTCTTTCTGTCTGTCTGTGGTGTCAGGTTAGACCTCCCCTGTCTTTCTGTCTGTGGTGTCAGGTTAGACCTCCCCTGTCTATCTATCTGTGGTGTCAGGTTAGACCTCCTCTGTCTGTCTGTCTGTCTGTGGTGTCAGGTCAGACCTCCCCTGTCTTTCTGTCTGTGGTGTCAGGTTAGATCTCCCCTATCTGTCTGTGGTGTCAGGTCAGACCTCCCCTGTCTTTCTGTCTGTGGTGTCAGGTCAGACCTCCCCTGTCTGTCTGTGGTGTCAGGTTAGACCCCCCTGTCTTTCTGTCTGTGGTGTCAGGTTAGACCTCCCCTGTCTTTCTGTCTGTGGTGTCAGGTTAGACCTCCCCTGTCTGTCTGTGGTGTCAGGTTAGACCTCCCCTGTCTTTCTGTCTATGTTGTCATGTTAGACCTCCCCTGTCTTTCTTTCTGTGGTGTCAGGTTAGACCTCCCCTGTCTTTCTGTCTGTGGTGCCAGGTTAGACCTCCCCTGTCTGTCTGTGGTGTCAGGTCAGACCTCCCCTGTCTGTCTGTGGTGTCAGGTTAGACCTCCCCTGTCTTTCTGTCTGTGGTGTCAGGTTAGACCTCCCCTGTCTTTCTGTTTGTGGTGTCAGGTCAGACCTCCCCTGTCTGTCTGTCTGTGGTGTCAAGTCAAACCTCCCCTGTCTTTCTGTCTGTGGTGTCAGGTCAGACCTCCCCTGTCTTTCTGTCTGTGGTGTCAGGTCAGACCTCCCCTGTCTTTCCGTCTGTCTGTGGTGTCAGGTCAGACAGCCCCTGTCTGTCTGTCTGTGGTGTCAGGTCAGACCTCCCCTGTCTGTCTGTCTGTGGTTTAAGGTCAAACCTCCCCTGTCTTTCTGTCTGTGGTGTCAGGTTAGACCTCCCCTGTCTTTCTGTCTGTGGTGTCAGGATAGACCTCCCCTGTCTTTCTGTCTGTGGTGTCAGGTTATACCTCCCCTATCTTTCTGTCTGTGGTGTCAGGTTAGACCTCCCCTGTCTTTCTGTCTGTGGTGTCAGGTTAGACCTCCCCTGTCTGTCTGTGGTGTCAGGTTAGACCTCCCCCGTCTGTCTGTGGTGTCAGGTTAGACCTCCCCTGTCTGTCTGTGGTGTCAGGTTAGACCTCCCCTGTCTGTCTGTGGTGTCAGGTTAGACCTCCCCTGTCTGTCTGTGGTGTCAGGTTAGACCTCCCCTGTCTGTCTGTGGTGTCAGGTCAAACCTCCCCTGTCTTTCTGTCTGTGGTGTCAGGTCAGACCTCCCCTGTCTTTCTGTCTGTGGTGTCAGACAGACACTGGACAGAGACAGACAGACAGACAGACTGACAGACAGACAGACAGACAGACACTGGACAGAGACAGACAGACAGACACTGGACAGAGACAGACAGACAGACACTGGACAGACAGACAGACACTGGACAGAGACAGACAGACAGACACTGGACAGAGACAGACAGACAGACACTGAGCAGACAGACAGACACTGGACAGAGACAGACAGACAGACAGTGAATAGTTATCCTTTATTTTGATGGATAACGCTGGCCCACTCTGTACCACGTCTACCCACAGTAGTTCACTTTTAGTTAACTAGGCCAGTCAGCCTACAATGACAGCCTACACCGGCCAAAACCCAGACAGCGCTGGGCCATTCTGTACCACGTCTACCCACAATGCATTCAATCAACACGATCAAATGTATTTATAAAGCCAGATGTCACAAAGTGCTTATACAGAAACCCAGCCCAAAACCCCCCAAAACAGCAAGCGATGCTGATGCAGAAGCACGACACCATGTCAACCTACCCACAATACCCCATGTCTACTACCCACAGTACACCATGTCTACTATCCACAGTACACCGTGTCTGGACAGCTGACGGTGTGAAGGTGTGAAACTGAACTATGTGTGTAAACGTAGGAGGGAAGCGACAATCGTGCAGAGATCCTCATTAAGGCAGAGAGAAAGCGTGAGAATGAGTGGTGTTGTGGTTTAAACGTCATGAGGAGGTGCGATCGGGCCTGCTGCTCCAAGCTGTCACGCTGAGTTGTTTATGAAATGGATCTGATATTAAAGGGGAATTTCAAAGGGGAGGTTGTGTGTGTGGGGGGGGGGGGGTAAATAGATGTCTTTAGACAACATCAAAAAACATCATGGGACTGAGATGAAAGAATAGCTTTGTGAGAGATTCACTGTATCGTGGTTATGTGAGAGATTCAGAGTATTGTGTTTATGTGAGAGATTCACCGTATCGTGGTTATGTGAGAGATTCAGAGTATCGTGGTTATGTGAGAGATTCACCGTATCGTGGTTATGTGAGAGATTCACCGTATTGTGGTTATGTGAGAGATTCACCGTATCGTGGTTATGTGAGAGATTCAGAGTATCGTGGTTATGTGAGAGATTCAGAGTATCGTGTTTATGTGAGAGATTCACCGTATCGTGGTTATGTGAGAGATTCACTGTATCGTGGTTATGTGAGAGATTCAGAGTATCGTGGTTATGTGAGAGATTCAGAGTATTGTGTTTATGTGAGAGATTCACCGTATCGTGGTTATGTGAGAGATTCAGAGTATCGTGGTTATGTGAGAGATTCACCGTATCGTGGTTATGTGAGAGATTCACCGTATTGTGGTTATGTGAGAGATTCACCGTATCGTGGTTATGTGAGAGATTCACCGTATCGTGGTTATGTGAGAGATTCACCGTATCGTGGTTATGTGAGAGATTCACCGTATCGTGGTTATGTGAGAGATTCACCGTATCGTGGTTATGTGAGAGATTCACCGTATCGTGGTTATGTGAGAGATTCACCGTATCGCGGTTATGTGAGAGATTCACCGTATCGTGGTTATGTGAGAGATTCACCGTATCGTGGTTATGTGAGAGATTCACTCATACAAATGACATGAAACATCGGTGCAGTAAGTATGTTACATACATGGCTAAAACACAGGAGGCTGCTGAGATGAGGACGGCTGAAAATATGGGAAATGGAGGAAATGGAATGACATCTAACACCCGGAAACCGTGGAAACCATGCGTTTGATACCATTCCACTGATTCCGCTCCAACCGTTACCACGACGACGTTCTCCCCCAAAATTAAGGTGCCGCCAACCTCCTGTGGCTTAAAAACAATATCCTACGAGAGGAAGATTAAGCCTCGTTTCCCGAGTCCTCATAATAACCAACAGCTACAGTATATAACGGATATATTAACCCTTAGTAGGGATTCTGGTCTGTTATCATCGGAGAGGTTGTTTTTTGCTTTTTCTTCTTCGATAAGTTTAACTGAGGTTGCAGATTAAACACTGTAGAAGTAGGTCAAACAACTTGACCACTTCTTCACCACAGGTGTCCGTTTAAGAGCCTTTTCTGAGCACCGAGATCGGACGATTTAAAAGATCATATCTCTTGAGCATAAACACCTCTAAATGACTCGCTCCTGCCAGAGAAGAGAGAGATGTGTTTTAGAAGAGAGAGATGTGTTTTAGAAGAGAGATGTGTTTTAGAAGAGAGAGATGTGTTTTAGGAGAGAGAGATGTGTTTTAGGAGAGAGAGATGTGTTTTAGAAGAGAGAGATGTGTTTTAGAAGAGAGATGTGTTTTAGAAGAGAGAGATGTGTTTTAGGAGAGAGAGATGTGTTTTAGGAGAGAGAGATGTGTTTTAGGAGAGAGAGATGTGTTTTAGAAGAGAGAGATGTGTTTTAGAAGAGAGATGTGTTTTAGAAGAGAGAGATGTGTTTTAGGAGAGAGAGATGTGTTTTAGGAGAGAGAGATGTGTTTTAGGAGAGAGAGATGTGTTTTAGGAGAGAGAGGTGTGTTTTAGGAGAGAGAGATGTGTTTTAGGAGAGAGAGATGTGTTTTAGGAGAGAGAGGTGTGTTTTAGAAGAGAGATGTGTTTTAGGAGAGAGAGATGTGTTTTAGGAGAGAAATGTGTTTTAGGAGAGAGAGAGATGTGTTTTAGGAGAGAGAGAGATGTGTTTTAGAAGAGAGCTCAGAACAGGCACAATATGAGACACCAAGGTTATTTCTCTAAAGTTCCTTCAAATTTTTTCCAACCATGTCTCGAAAGAGTGCCACTGTGTGTGTGTGTGCTGTGTGCTGTGTGCTGTGTGCGTGAAGAATAACTAGGATGTGAAAGAGAGCGACAGGAAGGAGTATTGTTCTTGGCACTGAGCAGAACAACCAAATCCAAGACCCCAGATGGACTCAAACAGGACTCCGGCAATAACACACACACACACACACACACACACACACACATGGAACAGGGGTACCTCAGGATACACACCCAATAACTTGTGAATTAGTAGTTAGTGCCTGTCTCTTCCCCTGATATTGCTCTGTTCAGAGGACTTGTCTACCTAACCAGTCTGAACAATATGAGTCTGGAACCAGGCCCTTAAAACAACACAGCCTCTGGCTTTTAATGAAATGCAATGTAAAGGCACATGACTTTATTGATACTTTTTCCTACGTTCCCAGATGGATGGACGGAGAGACGGACAGCCCACGCACACAGAATAAACTCTCACTATCACACGTACAAACGCTCTCCCACAGAGAGGCTTCCCAAAAGTTGACAACTTCACACTGTATAGTCAACGTCAACATTATTATTCTAATCAAATACTATATCTATCAAGACTACACGCAATTATGTAATAGCTACAAGACACAGAGATATTGACTGTGTACATTTGAACACTGTCAATGTTATGAACTGATGTGTCAGACACGATTAAACACAAACACTTTGAATTCCCTGAGGGAGGTTTGGGTATAGTCCCTCCCTCCCTCCCTCCTCTCTCTCCCGCTCTCTCTCCTTTCTCTCTCTCTCTCTCTCCTTTCTCTCTCTCTCCTCTCTTTCTCATCTGTCTCTCACCCTCTCTCTCTCTCTCCTTTCTCTCTCTCTCTCTCTCCTTTCTCTCTCTCTCCTCTCTTTCTCATCTGTCTCTCACTCTCTCTCTCTCTCTCCTCTCTTTCTCTCTCTCATCTGTCTCTCACCCTCTCTCTCTCTCCTTTCTCTCTCTCTCTCTCTCTCCTTTCTCTCTCTCTCTCTCCTTTCTCTCTCTCTCCTCTCTTTCTCATCTGTCTCTCACTCTCTCTCTCTCTCCTCTCTTTCTCTCTCTCATCTGTCTCTCACCCTCTCTGTCTCTCCTCTCTCTCTCTCTCTCTCTCTCTCTCTCTCTCCTCTCTTTCTCATCTGTCTCTCACTCTCTCTCTCTCTCTCCTCTCTTTCTCTCTCTCATCTGTCTCTCACCCTCTCTCTCTCTCTCCTTTCTCTCTCTCTCTCTCTCTCTCCTCTCTTTCTCATCTGTCTCTCACTCTCTCTCTCTCTCTCCTCTCTTTCTCTCTCTCATCTGTCTCTCACCCTCTCTCTCTCTCCTTTCTCTCTTTCTCTCTCCCCTTTCTCTCTCTCTCTCTCTCTCTCTCTCTCTCCTCACAGGAAAACAAGACCACAGCAGCAGCAACCATAGCGACAGAGAGCGAGAGGAAGACCTGGCCTGGGCCTGTCACCTATCACAGCTTCTGATTGGCTGAGCGGTCTGTTGTTGCTTTGTTGCCGTGGGCCTTTGCAGGCAGGTCTGCCTGTCAGCCGGAGAGAGGCTTGTGTTGCCGTGACCTTGTGTTGTTGCCGTGACGGACGCTGCTCAGCTCCCTCCACTCAGCAGTCCTGTCAGTCCCATTACAGAGGCAGCAGGGAAGGAGACCACAGGGTTTTACATGTTTTAGTCAACCTTTTCTCTTGACAGGGAGTCATGCTGAGACCAAGGTCTGACAGAGAGTAGTGAAGATGATTTGCTAGACTAGCTGTTAGCTTTCTGCTCTTTTTTACTACAGTTTCATATAGCATCCTAGCTACGAGTAGGTCGGTAGTCTAGCAGCTAAGAGCGTTGGTCAGATAACCGAAAGCCAACTAGGTGAAAAATCTGTCAATGTGCCCTTGAGCAAGGCACTTAACCATGATTGCTCTTTTAAGTCGCTCTGGATAAGAGTATCTGCTAAATTATTAAAATGTTAAAATTAAAGACAATACATACTATAGAATTCTGTAGTAAACTGTATAATATTATACTTCACTCTGTAGTATCCCTCTGACATGAAGTACTGTAACGAATCTCTTCGTCGTCGTCTGAGGAGGAGGAGGAGGAAGGATCGGACCAATACGCAGCGTGGTAAGTGTCCATGTTACTTTATTAGCACTGAACACACAAAACGAAATAACAAAGTGAACGGAAGAAACAGAACAGTTCTGTGAGGTGACATACACTGAACAGAAAACAACTACCCACAAATCATAGTGGGAACACAGGGCTACCTAAGTATGGTTCTCAATCAGAGACAACGATCGACCGCTGCCTCTGATTGGGAACCATACCCGGCCAAACACATAGAAATACAAAACATAGAACACAAACATCGAATGCCCACCCCAACTCACGCCCCGACCAAACTAAAACAGAGACATACAAAAGGAACTAAGGTCAAATACTTCTTATAGAATGTTGTTGGATACTTTAGTAAAAAACTACATTATTATCCTCACAACAAAAACAACACAATAACACAGCAGAATGGCCTCCCGGGTGGTGCAGTGGTTAGCTGTGCCATCAGAGTCCCTGGGTTCGCGTCCAGGCTCTGTCGCGACCGGCCGCGACCGGGAGGTCTGTGGGGCGACGCACAATTGGCCTAGCATCGCCGGGGTTAGGGGAGGGCTTGGTTGGTAGGGGTGTCCTTGTCTCATCACGCACCAGCTACTCCTGTGGCGGGCTGGGCGCAATGCGCGCTAACCAAGTGCGCTAACGGTGTTGCACGGTATTTCCTCCGGCACATTGGTACGGCTGGCTTCCGGGTTGGATGCGCGCTGTGTTAAGAAGCAGTGCGGCTTGGTTGTGTTGTGTATCGGAGGACGCATGACTTTCAACCTTCGTCTCTCCCGAGCCCGTACGGGAGTTGTAGCGATGAGACAAGATAGTAGCTACTACAACAATTGGATACCATGAAAAAGGGGTCAAATAAATTTTAAAAAACAACACAGCAGCAAATGTCTGCGAAAACAAAACTACACTTAACTACAGTAAATACCCCCCTCCCCCTAAATCCCAATTTGTCCCAAGAGCAGAAGCACTGAACTCCATTCATGTTATCGAACCCGTGAATGTTTAGTATTTCTCCTGTTGGTTTCCTCAAGGAGAAAACCTCCACTTCTGTGTCAAAGATAACAAAACAAAAACACTACTGTAAAATACTACGGTAAAACACTACTGTAAAATACTACGGTAAAACACTACTGTAAAATACTACGGTAAAACACTACTGTAAAATACTACGGTAAAACACTACTGTAAAATACTACGGTAAAACACTACTGTAAAACACTACTGTAAAATACTACTGTAAAATACTACGGTAATGTCCGTATGGCTCAGTTATGCTTGGCTCTGGTAGCCCATTTGCCTCCTTCTTACAGACACTGTATTAAAACGGTTAACTAATAGCCTGATTAGTTAATAGCCGTGCTTCTACACCTGCATTGCTTGCTGTTTGAGGTTTTAGGCTGGGTTTCTGTACAGCACTATAAGATATCAGCTGATGTACGAAGGGCTATATAAATACATTTGATTTGATTTGATTTGATTCCAGCTGCAAATGTTGTGAGTAAAACATAAGGGCACCAATTGTGCAATTCTGTATGTTTTTTTTTTGGTTTTTTTGTGTTGTTTGTAACTTGTTTTGTACATAAATCCTTGATCCCCGTCATTTGCATGAAGAGTAGACGTCAATACAGGGGTCGCAGATCATGGTGGTTGGTGAGAATTTGTTGCCGATAATCCACCTTTCCCACTGGCGAACAATCACTGGAGAATAAACTGGATGAGCGCCGTTCGAGACTGGTCCCACCAACGGGACATTCAAAACTGCAATATGTTTCACTGAGTCGTGGCTGAACGAGGACATGGATAGGTTGGCTGGGCTTTCCGTGCACTGGCAAGACCAAACAGCAACCTCCAGTAAGACAAAGGGTGAGCGATCTCTAAAAGGAAGTCTCTAGGTTTTGCCTGAGTTAGACTACGTCATGATAAACTGTAGTCCATACGATTTACCAAGAGAGTTTTCATCTATATTATTCATAGTCGTCTATTTACCACTACAAACCGATGCTGTCACTAAGACCTGTATAAAAGAGCTGTGTAATCCCATAAGCAAACAAGAGAACGCAGAAGCAGCACCCCCTAGTGGCCGGGGTAAAAACGTACATCCGTTTGACCTAATTTCTACCAGCATGTCACACGTGCAACCAGAGACACATACAAAGCTCTCCCTCGCCCTACATTTGGAAAATCTGACCATAATTATATCCTCCTGATTCCTGCTTACAAGCAAAAACTCAAGCAGGAAGAACCAGTGACTCAATACGGACGTGGTCAGATGACGCGGATGATGTGAGCACAGACTGGAATATGTTCTGGGATTCATCCGATGGAGGGAGGAGTAAACCACATCAGCCACGACGTCGTCCCCAAAGTGACCGTACTGTACATATCCCAACCAGAAGCCACGGAAGCCATGGATTACAGGCAACATCCACACTGAGCTAAAGGCTAGAGCTTCCGCTTTCAAAGAGTGGGACACTAATCCGAACGCTTCTACGAAATCCTGCTATGATTTCTGACGAACCATCAAAACAGGCAAAGCTTCAATACAGGACTAAGATTGAATCCTACTACACTGGATCTGATGTTCGTCGGATGTGGCAGGGGTTGCAAACTATTACGGATTATAAACGGAAACCCAGCAGTACAGCTGCCCAATGACACGACCAGACAAGCTAAATGCCTTCTTTGCTCGTTTCGAAGCAAGCAACACTGAAGCATGCATGAGAGCACCAGTTGTTCCAGACGACAGCTTGATCACGCTCTTCGTAGCCTATATGAGTAAGACCTTTAAACAGGTCAACATTCACAAGTCCGCAGAGCCAGACAGATTACCAGGACGCGTACGATGAGCATGCGCAGACCAACTGGCAATTGTCTTCACTGACATGTTTCAACAGACCACCATAGTCCCTGTGCCCAAGAACGCCAAGGTAACCTGCTTAAATGACAACGGCCCCGTTGCACTCACGTCTGTAGCACACATTAACACCATCATCCCAGAAACCCTACACAAACTTGCATACCGCCCCAACAGATCCACCCATGACGCTCCATATTGCCCTTTGCCACCTGGACAAAAGGAACACCTACATGAGAATGTCCTCTACCCATCAGGTGTGGTGTAGTACAGCAGCTTTATTCCTGCAATAATGCCTCACACACACCATTATTCAGAGCAACTTATCCAGAGCAACTTATCCAGAGCAACTTATCCAGAGCAACTTATCTTCTTCTCTGTTATTAATCTGGAAACCCTGCCCTCTGCAGCCAGAGGCGGTTAGACTGTAGGCCAGCACCCGTGTGGAGACTCAGGCAAGTCAGGTAGCTTTAAGGGACCTTCGCACACACACACACACACACACAAACACACTCACACTCACACTCACACACACACACTCACACACACACACACACACACACACACACACACTCACTCACTCACACACACACACACTCACACACTCACACACTCACACACACACACACACACACACACACACACAGCCTGGTGAAGAAAGCGGAACATCTTCATCTTCAGGAGGCTGAAGAAATTTGGCTTGTCACCTAAAACCCTCACAAACTTTTACAGATGCACAATCGAGAGCATCCTGTCAGGCTGTATCACCGCCTGGTAGAGCAACTGCTCCGCCCACAACCGTAAGGCTCTCCAGAGGGTAGTGAGGTCTGCACAACGCATCACCGGGGGCAAACTACCTGCCCTCCAGGACACCTACACCAACCAATGTCACAGGAAGGCCATAAAGATTCATCAGGGACAACAACCACCCGAGCCACTGCCTGTTCACCCCGCTATCATCCAGAAGGCGCGGTCAGTACAGGTGCATCAAAGCTGGGACCGAGAGACTGGAAAAACAGCTTCTTTCTCAATGCCATCAGACAGTTAAACAGCCATCACTAACATAGAATGGCTGCTGCCAACATACTGACTCAACTCCAGCCACTTTAATACATGGATTTAAAAAAGGTATCACTAGTCACTTTAAATAACACCACTTTAATAATGTTTACATACCCTACATTACTCATCTCATATGTATATACTGTATTCTGTACCATCTACTGCATCTTGCCTATGTCATTCGGCCATCGCTCATCCATATATTTATATGTACATATTCTTATTCATTCCTTTACACTTGTGTGTATTAGGTAGTTGTTGTGGAATTGGTAGATTACATGTTAGATATTACTGCACTGTCGGGAACTAGAAGCACAAGCATTTCGCTACACTCGCATTAACATCTGCTAACCATGTGTATGTGACCAGTAACATTTGATTTGATTTGATGGTCAGGGGTAGGTGGGGGTCAGGTGGAAGGCCAGAGGGTGTGAGAGAGATTGTGGGTGTTAATGACAATGCTGACAGATGGGCCGAGGATTTATTAAGGGTCAGGGTTAAGGGTTAAGGGTCAGGGTTAAGGGTCAGGGTTAAGGGTTAAGGGTCAGGGTTAAGGGCTAAGGGTCAGGGTTAAAGGTTAAGGGTCAGGGTTAAGGTTCACACTTGGTATCAAAACGTATAACTGCACTTTTAGCTAGTGAACTGTCCATTGTTGTCTCTGACCTCTAACCTCTGCTTCCAGATCTGCCACCGCCATACTACATGTCCACGAATTACCTTGTAGCAGTGTGTAAAGTAATTTACTTCTTTAGGATTGGTGGGTCCCCTGTGGGACGGTTGAGCTAACGTAGGCTAATGCGATTAGAATGAGGTTGTAAGTAACAAGAACATTTCCCAGGACATAGACATATCTGATATTGGCTTAAATTCTTGTTAATCTAATTGCACTGTCCAATTTACAGTAGCTACAGTAGCTATTACAGTGAAATTATACCATGCTATTGTTTGAGGAGAGTGTGCAGTTTTGAACATGAAAAGTTATTAATAAACAAATTAGGCACATTTGGGCAGTCTTGATACAACAATCTTGAACAGAAATAAACAGAACAGAAATAAAATGGTTCATTGGATCAGTCTGAAACGTTGCGCATATATTTCTGCCACCTTGTGGCCAAAATCTAAATTGCACCAGGGCTGGAATAATACATTATGGCCTTTCTCTTGCATTTCAAAGATGATGGTACAAAGAAAAATACAAAACAACGGTTGTTATTATCTTTTACCAGATCTAATGTTTTATACTTGCCTACATTCCTTTCACATTTCCACACATCTCCACAAACTGCAAAGTGTTTTCTTTCAAATGATGACTATCTGCACCCTGGTCAAGGTTTCCTGCGGAGGGAGTTTGGCCGCTCTCCGAACACATTGAGGAAGTGAAGGATGACTGGGCCAGGAAATGCATCTCTGGTAAATGTCAGTCATAGTGTTACAGGTCAAGTCTGAAGGAGTGAGGGGGGGGGGGGGATTTCAATATTTGTCTAATGGTAACACAAGCCTTTTATGGCCCTGTCCCTGTCCCTGTCCCTGTCCTTGTCTCTGTCCTTGTCCCTGTCCATGTCCTTGTCTCTGTCCCTGTCCCTGCTCCTGTCCCTGTCTCTGCACCTGTCTCTGCCCCTGTCCCTGCCCCTGTCCCTGTCCTTGTCTCTGCCCCTGTCCCTGTCCCTGTCCCTGTCCCTGCCTCTGCCCCTGTCGCTGTCCTTGTCTCTGCCCCTGTCCCTGTCCCTGCCCTTGCTTCTGTGATAGATTCAGCTCTTTTAGTGATGCCAGTTTGAGTGAGTTTGGTCTCTACATAAGGAGGGGAGGAAGTGGATCTGAAAAAGAAGACTGGGTCAGAAGACATCTCTCTCTCTCTCTCTCTCTCTCTCTCTCTCTCTGGTAGATTTAGAGGCCTAAGGAGTCAGAGTTACAGGATAGGTCTAATGGCGTGTTGGTAGCATTGAATGTTGTGCTACAGGTCACAGCTTGGGATGGAGACGGCGGACTCAACCGTCCCTGTCTTCTGTTCACTGTCCATTCATTTAACATGATGGTTAAATATCTGTCCGTTAATCTACAACTAACATAAATAACGAAGATACTCTCAAAAATCACAAAATGTGACATACATGTACAACCAGGATGAACACCAACACACACACACACACACACACACACACACACACAATAAAAACCAACTAGTCGTGATATCAATACAGCCAGGCTTTCTACCTTCACAACCAGAAGACAAATGAAGGAAAAAGAGAGAACAGAATATCGATAGATTTTTTTCACTTATACTTTTTAAATGTATTCACCAGCACAGCATGCCACTAATTAGACTATGTACAAAGGAAATGAATATCCCAAGGCTCAGGAGATGAGTATTATCAACAGTACTGATAAACCAGCTCCGTGGGGCATCTCCCATTGTGTGTGTGTGTATACGTCTCTGCCTTGCAGACACAGTTTCAGAATCATGCTTGGGGAGAAAATTACATGGTTCTGATTGGATGCTGTCAGGAGTATCTGCTTGGCCTTGTGTGTGTGCTTGTGTGATAACTGTGTGTGTGTGTGTGTGTGTGTGTGTGTGTGTGTGTGTGTGTGTGTGTGTGTGTGTGTGTGTGTGTGTGTGTGTGTGTGTGTGTGTGTGTGTGTGTGTGTGTGTGTGTGTGTGTGTGTGTGTGTGTGTGTGTGTTCATCCTGGTTATACATGTATGTCAAATTTTGTGAACCAGCTCTGTGGGGCATCTCTCATTGTGTGTGTGTGTGTGTTTCTCCCTCAGTCCTGTAAATGAATGGTGTATTCCAGGCGTCCCGCTATCACAGTAATTACAGCCATACAACCCCCACAGCATGCTCCCTCATAAACAGCACCTCCCTGTACAGTGATTTTCTATACAAGAATGGATTAGAATCTGTCGTCTTCTCCCATTATTTAGGAGATCACCATTCATCAAAATGGACGAAACGTGACTTGATTCACTAACCAGGAAGACAAGGGTTGCCTCCCAAATGGTACCCTATTCCCTACATAGACCTATGGGCCCTGGTCAACTGTAGTGCACCATAAAGGGAAGAGGATGCCATTTTTTTGAGGAGAACAAAGGAACAAACAGAGGAAATTAGAAGAAGGGTATATGGATCCAGATCACTAACTTATTGGTTCCAGATGAGTTTTAAAGTTGAAAAACAATCATTGATTGTTCTTTTAATATGTCTTGTTCCATTGGAAGAGGTGCAGTAGCCAATCATGTATCATCCTCGCGGTGTTTAATTAGATCTGTATTAGTATGAAGACTTCTGCACTGACGTCTCAGGGTAACAGTTAAGTGGACTATGGTGGGAAGCATTTTTTGATTGGTTATATAAGGAATAGGATGGCTCTGTCGGGGTCTGGTTGGCGGCAGGTAGCCCAGCGGCAGGTAGCCTAGCGGCATGTAGGTTAGCGGCAGGTAGCCTAGCGGCAGGTAGGTTAGCGGCAGGTAGGTTAGCGGCAGGTAGGTTAGCGGCATGTAGCCTAGCGGCAGGTAGGTTAGCAGCAGGTAGGTTAGCGGCAGGTAGGTTAGCGGCATGTAGCCTAGCGGCTGGTAGGTTAGCGGCAGGTAGGTTAGCGGCATGTAGCCTAGCGGCAGGTAGGTTAGCGGCAGGTAGGTTAGCGGCATGTAGCCTAGCGGCTGGTAGGTTAGCGGCAGGTAGGTTAGCGGCATGTAGCCTAGCGTCAGGTAGGTTGGCAGCAGGTAGGTTAGCGGCATGTAGCCTGGCGGCAGGTAGCCTGGCGGCAGGTAGCCTAGCGGCAGGTAGGTTAGTGTCAGGTAGGTTAGCGGCAGGTAGATTGGCAATTAAGAGTGTTGGGCCATGCTGAAAGGTCACTGGTTAAAATCCCTGAGCCGACTAGGTGAAAAAACTGCCGATGTGCTCTTGAGCAAGGCACTTAACACTAATTTCTCTGGAAAGTTGCTCTGGATATGAGTGTCAGTAAATGACTAAAATGTAAGTGTTGGTTATATGAGGAATAGGATGGCTCTATCAGGGTCTGGTTAGTTATATGAGGAATAGGATGGCTCTATCAGGGTCTGGTTAGTTATATGAGGAATAGGATGGCTCTATCAGGGTCTGGTTAGTTATATGAGGAATAGGATGGCTCTATCAGGGTCTGGTTAGTTATATGAGGAATAGGATGGCTCTATCAGGGTCTGGTTAGTTATATGAGGAATAGGATGGCTCTATCAGGGTCTGGTTAGTTATATGAGGAATAGGATGGCTCTATTAGGGTCTGGTTAGTTTTATGAGGAATAGGATGGCTCTATCAGGGTCTGGTTAGTTATATGAGGAATAGCATGGCTCTATCAGGGTCTGGTTAGTTATATGAGGAATAGGATGGCTCTGTCAGGGTCTGGTTAGTTATATGAGGAATAGGATGGCTCTATCAGGGTCTGGTTAGTTATATGAGGAATAGCATGGCTCTATCAGGGTCTGGTTAGTTATATGAGGAACATGATGGCTCTGTCAGCTGTCACGAACCGGCTCAAAGTTCGTAACAAAAAGGGAGACAACTTGGAGATAAGGAATAACAAAATATATTTATTAACTAAGGTAACCTATATACAAATAAACAATAGTGTTTTTGCATAGTGAGTCTCCCAATGAATGTGGAAGAGGTGTATTTATCCTGGGACACACCCGGGCCCAGATGTTTCCCATGTCGCTGACGACCCTCCCGGCTCCGCCCACCGGCATCCTAATAAGGAAACAAGAGCAAAGAGAGAGAATACGGCCGACAGAGTGGGAGGGTGGTTCTGTCAGGTTCTGGTTCTATCTGCAAACTGAAGAGTCTCTGAATGTGTTGTCCATTAGATGGAAAAAGAAAAGCACTTGTACCATTGTACCTTTCAGAGAGGCCAGACTGTTCTCTATATAGCACAGTACCTTTCAGAGAGGCCAGACTGTTCTCTACATAGCACAGTACCTTTCAGAGAGGCCAAACTGTTCTCTATATAGCACAGTACCTTTCAGAGAGGCCAGACTGTTCTCTATATAGCACAGTACCTTTCAGAGAGGCCAAACTGTTCTCTATATAGCACAGTACCTTTCAGAGAGGCCAGACTGTTCTCTATATAGCACAGTACCTTTCAGAGAGGCCAGACTGTTCTCTATATAGCACAGTACCTTTCAGAGAGGCCAGACTGTTCTCTATATACCACAGTACCTTTCAGAGAGGCCAGACTGTTGTCTATATACCACAGTACCTTTCAGAGAGGCCAGACTGTTCTCTATATAGCACAGTACCTTTCAGAGAGGCCAGACTGTTGTCTATATACCACAGTGCCTTTCAGAGAGGCCAGACTGTTCTCTATATACCACAGTACCTTTCAGAGAGGCCAGACTGTTCTCTATATAGCACAGTACATTTCAGAGAGGCCAGACTGTTGTCTATATACCACAGTGCCTTTCAGAGAGGCCAGACTGTTCTCTATATAGCACAGTACCTTTCAGAGAGGCCAGACTGTTCTCTATATAGCACAGTACCTTTCAGAGAGGCCAGACTGTTCTCTATATACCACAGTACCTTTCAGAGAGGCCAGACTGTTCTCTATATAGCACAGTACCTTTCAGAGAGGCCAGACTGTTCTCTATATACCACAGTACCTTTCAGAGAGGCCAGACTGTTCTCTATATAGCACAGTACCTTTCAGAGAGGCCAGACTGTTCTCTATATAGCACAGTACCTTTCAGAGAGGCCAGACTGTTCTCTATATAGCACAGTACCTTTCAGAGAGGCCAGACTGTTGTCTATATACCACAGTGCCTTTCAGAGAGGCCAGACTTCTCTATATAGCACAGTACCTTTCAGAGAGGCCAGACTGTTCTCTATATAGCACAGTACCTTTCAGAGAGGCCAGACTGTTCTCTATATAGCACAGTACCTTTCAGAGAGGCCAAACGGTTCTCTATATAGCACAGTATCTTTCAGAGAGGCCAGACTGTTCTCTATATAGCACAGTACCTTTCAGAGAGGCCAAACTGTTCTCTATATAGCACAGTACCTTTCAGAGAGGCCAGACTGTTCTCTATATACCACAGTACCTTGCAGAGAGGCCAGACTGTTCTCTATATAGCACAGTACCTTTCAGAGAGGCCAGACTGTTCTCTATATAGCACAGTACCTTTCAGAGAGGCCAGACTGTTCTCTATATAGCACAGTACCTTTCAGAAAGGCCAGACTGTTCTCTATATAGCACAGTACCTTTCAGAGAGGCCAGACTGTTCTCTATATAGCACAGTACCTTTTAGAGAGGCCAGACTGTTCTCTATATAGCACAGTATATTTCAGAGAGGCCAGAATGTTCTCTATATAGCACAGTACCTTTCAGAGAGGCCAGACTGTTGTCTATATACCACAGTGCCTTTCAGAGAGGCCAGACTGTTCTCTATATAGCACAGTACCTTTCAGAGAGGCCAGACTGTTCTCTATATAGCACAGTACCTTTCAGAGAGGCCAGACTGTTGTCTATATACCACAGTACCTTTCAGAGAGGCCAGACTGTTCTCTATATAGCACAGTACCTTTCAGAGAGGCCAGACTTTTGTCTATATACCACAGTGCCTTTCAGAGAGGCCAGACTTCTCTATATAGCACAGTACCTTTCAGAGAGGCCAGACTGTTCTCTATATAGCACAGTACCTTTCAGAGAGGCCAGACTGTTCTCTATATAGCACAGTACCTTTCAGAGAGGCCAAACTGTTCTCTATATAGCACAGTATCTTTCAGAGAGGCCAGACTGTTCTCTATATACCACAGTACCTTGCAGAGAGGCCAGACTGTTCTCTATATAGCACAGTACCTTTCAGAGAGGCCAGACTGTTCTCTATATACCACAGTACCTTTCAGAGAGGCCAGACTGTTCTCTATATAGCACAGTACCTTTCAGAGAGGCCAGACTGTTCTCTATATAGCACAGTACCTTTCAGAGAGGCCAGACTGTTCTCTATATAGCACAGTACCTTTCAAAGAGGCCAGACTGTCCTCTATATACCACAGTACCTTTCAGAGAGGCCAGACTGTTCTCTATATAGCACAGTACCTTTCAGAGAGGCCAGACTGTCCTCTATATACCACAGTACCTTTCAGAGAGGCCAGACTGTTCTCTATATAGCACAGTACCTTTCAGAGAGGCCAGACTGTTGTCTATATACCACAGTGCCTTTCAGAGAGGCCAGACTGTTCTCTATATAGCACAGTACCTTTCAGAGAGGCCAGACTGTTCTCTATATAGCACAGTACCTTTCAGAGAGGCCAGACTGTTGTCTATATACCACAGTACCTTTCAGAGAGGCCAGACTGTTGTCTATATACCACAGTGCCTTTCAGAGAGGCCAGACTTCTCTATATAGCACAGTACCTTTCAGAGAGGCCAGACTGTTCTCTATATAGCACAGTACCTTTCAGAGAGGCCAGACTGTTCTCTATATAGCACAGTACCTTTCAGAGAGGCCAAACTGTTCTCTATATAGCACAGTATCTTTCAGAGAGGCCAGACTGTTCTCTATATACCACAGTACCTTGCAGAGAGGCCAGACTGTTCTCTATATAGCACAGTACCTTTCAGAGAGGCCAGACTGTTCTCTATATACCACAGTACCTTTCAGAGAGGCCAGACTGTTCTCTATATAGCACAGTACCTTTCAGAGAGGCCAGACTGTTCTCTATATAGCACAGTACCTTTCAGAGAGGCCAGACTGTTCTCTATATAGCACAGTACCTTTCAGAGAGGCCAGACTGTCCTCTATATACCACAGTACCTTTCAGAGAGGCCAGACTGTTCTCTATATAGCACAGTACCTTTCAGAGAGGCCAGACTGTCCTCTATATACCACAGTACCTTTCAGAGAGGCCAGACTGTTCTCTATATAGCACAGTACCTTTCAGAGAGGCCAGACTGTTGTCTATATACCACAGTGCCTTTCAGAGAGGCCAGACTGTTCTCTATATAGCACAGTACCTTTCAGAGAGGCCAGACTGTTCTCTATATAGCACAGTACCTTTCAGAGAGGCCAGACTGTTGTCTATATACCACAGTACCTTTCAGAGAGGCCAGACTGTTCTCTATATAGCACAGTACATTTCAGAGAGGCCAGACTGTTGTCTATATACCACAGTGCCTTTCAGAGAGGCCAGACTTCTCTATATAGCACAGTACCTTTCAGAGAGGCCAGACTGTTCTCTATATAGCACAGTACCTTTCAGAGAGGCCAAACTGTTCTCTATATAGCACAGTACCTTTCAGAGAGGCCAGACTGTTCTCTATATAGCACAGTACCTTTCAGAGAGGCCAGACTGTTCTCTATATAGCACAGTACCTTTCAGAAAGGCCAGACTGTTCTCTATATAGCACAGTGCCTTTCAGAGAGGCCAGACTTCTCTATATAGCACAGTACCTTTCAGAGAGGCCAGAATGTTCTCTATATAGCACAGTACCTTTCAGAGAGGCCAGACTTCTCTATATAGCACAGTACCTTTCAGAGAGGCCAGACTGTTCTCTATATAGCACAGTACCTTTCAGAGAGGCCAGATTGTTCTCTATATAGCACAGTACCTTTCAGAGAGGCCAAACTGTTCTCTATATAGCACAGTACCTTTCAGAGAGGCCAGACTGTTCTCTATATACCACAGTACCTTTCAGAGAGGCCAGACTGTTCTCTATATAGCACAGTACCTTTCAGAGAGGCCAGACTGTTCTCTATATACCACAGTACCTTTCAGAGAGGCCAGACTGTTCTCTATATAGCACAGTACCTTTCAGAGAGGCCAGACTGTTCTCTATATAGCACAGTACCTTTCAGAGAGGCCAGACTGTTCTCTATATAGCACAGTACCTTTCAGAGAGGCCAGACTGTTCTCTATATAGCACAGTACCTTTCAGAGAGGCCAGACTGTTCTCTATATAGCACAGTACCTTTCAGAAAGGCCAGACTGTTCTCTATATAGCACAGTACCTTTCAGAGAGGCCAGACTGTTCTCTATATAGCACAGTACCTTTTAGAGAGGCCAGACTGTTCTCTATATAGCACAGTATATTTCAGAGAGGCCAGAATGTTCTCTATATAGCACAGTACCTTTCAGAGAGGCCAGACTGTTGTCTATATACCACAGTGCCTTTCAGAGAGGCCAGACTGTTCTCTATATAGCACAGTACCTTTCAGAGAGGCCAGACTGTTCTCTATATAGCACAGTACCTTTCAGAGAGGCCAGACTGTTGTCTATATACCACAGTACCTTTCAGAGAGGCCAGACTGTTCTCTATATAGCACAGTACCTTTCAGAGAGGCCAGACTGTTGTCTATATACCACAGTGCCTTTCAGAGAGGCCAGACTTCTCTATATAGCACAGTACCTTTCAGAGAGGCCAGACTGTTCTCTATATAGCACAGTACCTTTCAGAGAGGCCAGACTGTTCTCTATATAGCACAGTACCTTTCAGAGAGGCCAAACTGTTCTCTATATAGCACAGTATCTTTCAGAGAGGCCAGACTGTTCTCTATATACCACAGTACCTTGCAGAGAGGCCAGACTGTTCTCTATATAGCACAGTACCTTTCAGAGAGGCCAGACTGTTCTCTATATACCACAGTACCTTTCAGAGAGGCCAGACTGTTCTCTATATAGCACAGTACCTTTCAGAGAGGCCAGACTGTTCTCTATATAGCACAGTACCTTTCAGAGAGGCCAGACTGTTCTCTATATAGCACAGTACCTTTCAGAGAGGCCAGACTGTCCTCTATATACCACAGTACCTTTCAGAGAGGCCAGACTGTTCTCTATATAGCACAGTACCTTTCAGAGAGGCCAGACTGTCCTCTATATACCACAGTACCTTTCAGAGAGGCCAGACTGTTCTCTATATAGCACAGTACCTTTCAGAGAGGCCAGACTGTTGTCTATATACCACAGTGCCTTTCAGAGAGGCCAGACTGTTCTCTATATAGCACAGTACCTTTCAGAGAGGCCAGACTGTTCTCTATATAGCACAGTACCTTTCAGAGAGGCCAGACTGTTGTCTATATACCACAGTACCTTTCAGAGAGGCCAGACTGTTGTCTATATACCACAGTGCCTTTCAGAGAGGCCAGACTTCTCTATATAGCACAGTACCTTTCAGAGAGGCCAGACTGTTCTCTATATAGCACAGTACCTTTCAGAGAGGCCAGACTGTTCTCTATATAGCACAGTACCTTTCAGAGAGGCCAAACTGTTCTCTATATAGCACAGTATCTTTCAGAGAGGCCAGACTGTTCTCTATATACCACAGTACCTTGCAGAGAGGCCAGACTGTTCTCTATATAGCACAGTACCTTTCAGAGAGGCCAGACTGTTCTCTATATACCACAGTACCTTTCAGAGAGGCCAGACTGTTCTCTATATAGCACAGTACCTTTCAGAGAGGCCAGACTGTTCTCTATATAGCACAGTACCTTTCAGAGAGGCCAGACTGTTCTCTATATAGCACAGTACCTTTCAGAGAGGCCAGACTGTCCTCTATATACCACAGTACCTTTCAGAGAGGCCAGACTGTTCTCTATATAGCACAGTACCTTTCAGAGAGGCCAGACTGTCCTCTATATACCACAGTACCTTTCAGAGAGGCCAGACTGTTCTCTATATAGCACAGTACCTTTCAGAGAGGCCAGACTGTTGTCTATATACCACAGTGCCTTTCAGAGAGGCCAGACTGTTCTCTATATAGCACAGTACCTTTCAGAGAGGCCAGACTGTTCTCTATATAGCACAGTACCTTTCAGAGAGGCCAGACTGTTGTCTATATACCACAGTACCTTTCAGAGAGGCCAGACTGTTCTCTATATAGCACAGTACATTTCAGAGAGGCCAGACTGTTGTCTATATACCACAGTGCCTTTCAGAGAGGCCAGACTTCTCTATATAGCACAGTACCTTTCAGAGAGGCCAGACTGTTCTCTATATAGCACAGTACCTTTCAGAGAGGCCAAACTGTTCTCTATATAGCACAGTACCTTTCAGAGAGGCCAGACTGTTCTCTATATACCACCGTACCTTTCAGAGAGGCCAAACTGTTCTCTATATAGCACAGTACCTTTCAGAGAGGCAAGACTGTTCTCTACATACCACAGTACCTTTCAGAGAGGCCAGACTGTTCTCTATATAGCACAGTACCTTTCAGAGAGGCCAGACTTCTCTATATAGCACAGTACCTTTCAGAGAGGCCAGACTGTTCTCTATATAGCACAGTACCTTTCAGAGAGGCCAGATTGTTCTCTATATAGCACAGTACCTTTCAGAGAGGCCAAACTGTTCTCTATATAGCACAGTACCTTTCAGAGAGGCCAGACTGTTCTCTATATACCACAGTACCTTTCAGAGAGGCCAGACTGTTCTCTATATAGCACAGTACCTTTCAGAGAGGCCAGACTGTTCTCTATATACCACAGTACCTTTCAGAGAGGCCAGACTGTTCTCTATATAGCACAGTACCTTTCAGAGAGGCCAGACTGTTCTCTATATAGCACAGTACCTTTCAGAGAGGCCAGACTGTTCTCTATATAGCACAGTACCTTTCAGAGAGGCCAGACTGTTGTCTATATACCACAGTGCCTTTCAGAGAGGCCAGACTTCTCTATATAGCACAGTACCTTTCAGAGAGGCCAGACTGTTCTCTATATAGCACAGTACCTTTCAGAGAGGCCAAACTGTTCTCTATATAGCACAGTATCTTTCAGAGAGGCCAGACTGTTCTCTATATACCACAGTACCTTTCAGAGAGGCCAGACTGTTCTCTATATAGCACAGTACCTTTCAGAGAGGCCAGACTGTTCTCTATATACCACAGTACCTTTCAGAGAGGCCAGACTGTTCTCTATATAGCACAGTACCTTTCAGAGAGGCCAGACTGTTCTCTATATAGCACAGTACCTTTCAGAGAGGCCAGACTGTTCTCTATATAGCACAGTACCTTTCAGAAAGGCCAGACTGTTCTCTATATAGCACAGTACCTTTCAGAGAGGCCAGACTGTTCTCTATATAGCACAGTACCTTTCAGAGAGGCCAGACTGTTCTCTATATAGCACAGTATATTTCAGAGAGGCCAGAATGTTCTCTATATACCATAGTGCCTTTCCTACATCAACAGCACAATAGGTAATATCAGCTCACTTGTCCATGGGAATTATAAGCTCCTGTACATTCTTCTTGCAGCAGAACTTATAATAACTCAAACCTGTGTCTCAAATGGAACCCTATTCCCTATTCCCTACATAGTGCACTACTTTAGACCAGGGCCCTTAACCACCCTAGTCCCTACATAGTGCACTACTTTAGACCAGGGCACTTAACCAATTCCCTACATAGTGCACTACTTTAGACCAGGGCCCTTAACCACCCGATTCCCTACATAGTGCACTACTTTAGACCAGGGCCCTTAATCACCCAATTCCCTACATAGTGCACTACTTTAGACCAGGACCTATAACCCCCCTATTCCCTACCTAGACCCATAACCACCCTATTCCCTACATAGTGCACTACTTTAGAGCTGCAGGAGGACCAGCTGTAAATCAGGGGCAGCAGGGTAGCCTAGTGGTTAGAGTGTTGGACTAGTAACCAGCAGGTAGCCTAGTGGTTAGAGTGTAGAGGTGGCAGGTAGCCTAGTGGTTAGAGTGTTGGATTAGTAACCAGCAGGGTAGCCTAGTAGTTAGAGCGTTGGACTAGTAACCAGCAGGTAGCCTAGTGGTTAGAGTGTTGGACTAGTAACCAGCAGGTAGCCTAGTGGTTAGAGCGTTGGACTAGTAACCAGCAGGTAGCCTAGTGGTTAGAGTGTTGGACTAGTAACCAGCAGGTAGACTAGTGGTTAGAGTGTTGGACTAGTAACCAGCAGGTAACCTAGTGGTTAGAGTGTTGGACTAGTAACCAGCAGCTAGTCTAGTGGTTAGAGCGTTGGACTAGTAACCAGCAGGTAGCCTAGTGGTTAGAGTGTTGGACTAGTAACCAGCAGGTAGCCTAGTGGTTAGAGTGTTGGACTAGTAACCAGCAGGTAACCTAGTGGTTAGAGTGTTGGACTAGTAACCAGCAGGTAGTCTAGTGGTTAGAGCGTTGGACTAGTAACCAGCAGGTAGCCTAGTGGTTAGAGTGTTGGACTAGTAACCAGCAGGTAGACTAGTGGTTAGAGTGTTGGACTAGTAACCAGCAGGTAGCCTAGTGGTTAGAGTGTTGGACTAGTAACCAGCAGGTAGCCTAGTGGTTAGAGTGTTGGACTAGTAACCAGCAGGTAGCCTAGTGGTTAGAGTGTTGGGCCAGTAACCAGCAGGTAGCCTAGTGGTTAGAGTGTTGAACTAGTAACCAGCAGGGTAGCCTAGTGGTTAGAGTGTTGGACTAGTAACCAGTAGGTAGACTAGTGGTTAGAGTGTTGGACTAGTAACCAGCAGGTAGCCTAGTGGTTAGAGCATTGGACTAGTAACCAGCAGGTAGCCTAGTGGTTAGAGTGTTGGACTAGTAACCAGTAGGTAGACTAGTGGTTAGAGTGTTGGACTAGTAACCAGTAGGTAACCTAGTGGTTAGAGCATTGGACTAGTAACCAGCAGGGTAGCCTAGTGGTTAGAGCATTGGACTAGTAACCAGCAGGTAGCCTAGTGGTTAGAGTGTTGGACTAGTAACCAGTAGGTAGACTAGTGGTTAGAGTGTTGGACTAGTAACCAGTAGGTAACCTAGTGGTTAGAGCATTGGACTAGTAACCAGCAGGGTAGCCTAGTGGTTAGAGTGTTGGACTAGTAACCAGCAGGGTAGCCTAGTGGTTAGAGCATTGGACTAGTAACCGAATGGTTGCTGGATTGAATCCTCCGAGCTGACAAGGTAAACATCTGTCATTCTCCCCCTGATCAAGGCAGTTAACCCACTGTTCCTAGGCCGTCATTGTAAATAACAATTTGTTCTTAACTGACCTAGTTAAATAAATAAAAAATCTGAGGTCTGCCAGGTGAAGGATAAGATAGTTTTTTAAGTGAAACCTGACTGAAATCACTACTGTATCTCCTAAAGAGCAGAGTTCAGTTTGGTGCGACCGACGTGAACAGAATCTCAATCAATCTCAAACAATTAACAGTCCGCTGATTTTAACCCTACAGATTTGGTGAAGAGAATCTTCATCTGATGTCTCCTCGCTCAATTTACAAGGCCGTGTTTCTGTTCTTTGCCTAAACGAGAAGTAAAATGTCCACGGGGTTCATTCAATGGAATTTCAGCCTATGCAATGTACGGTCTTCCCAATCAAGCTGCACTGTAAAGAAATAGTGTAGTTTCTTGTAAAACTGCTTGTTTGGACTGCAGCTGTAGACCAGACGTAGCTGTGGTTTCCTCCTCCGTGCAGGTGTCTCCTCGGCTCAGACAGCTTTCGTCAGGTCATGTTACCCAACGCAGCCGGAACAGGAGCAATGAAATGAAACTCACAACACCTCCTCTTTGTGTGTTCCCTTTGTCCTCCCTCTTTCCACCTTCTTCCCTTTCCACACTCTCTCTTTCCCCTCCTTCCTTTTCTTACATCCTCTAGGCGGGATCAAGGAGTTCCTCACTGGTGAAACACGACCCCCTGCCATGCTGCGTCCGACACACACACACATGCGCGCGCGCGGGCGGGCACACAGACACACACACATGCACACACCGCAGTGTCGGTTTCAACGGGTTCCAAAAAAGACTGGGTGCCACTGGAGTCCAGCACAGGGAGACCTACTCTACTGTCATGGTGATCAGGGAGAACTATTCTAGTGTCATGGTGATCAGGGAGAACTATTCTAGTGTCATGGTGATCAGGGAGACCTATTCTATTGTCATGGTGATCAGGGAGACCTACTCTATTGTCATGGTGATCAGGGACACCTATTCTATTGTCATGGTGATCAAGGATACCTATTCTATTGTCATGGTGATCGAGGAGACCTATTCTATTGTCATGGTGATCGAGGAGACCTATTCTATTGTCATGGTGATCAGGGAGACCTATTCTATTGTCATGGTGATCAGGGAGACCTATTCTATTGTCATGGTGATCAAGGAGACCTATTCCATTGTCATGGTGATCAGGGAGACCTATTCTATTGTCATGGTGATCAGGGAGACCTATTCTAATGTCATGGTGATCAGGGAGAACTATTCTATTGTCATGGTGATCAAGGAGACCTATTCTATTGTCATGGTGATCAGGGAGACCTATTCTATTGTCATAGTGATCAAGGAGACCTATTCTATTGTCATGGTGATCAGGGAGACCTATTCTATTGTCATGGTGATCAGGGAGACCTATTCTATTGTCATGGTGATCAGGGAGAACTATTCTATTGTCATGGTGATCAGGGAGAACTATTCTATTGTCATGGTGATCAGGGAGAACTATTCTATTGTCATGGTGATCAGGGAGACCTATTGTGTGTTTGTGTGTGTGCGTGCGTGCGTGTGTGCCTGTTTGTGCGTGCGTGCGTGTAACACGCTTCACAGGACATGAAAGAGAAAAGACTGCAGACCTTCATGAGGCCCTGGGGGTTGATGACGCTGTGACGGTGGTGTGAGATTTACTGTAAGAAGGACCTGTGACTCCTAACCGCAGCACACACACACACAAACCCCAGAGTCACAGGCTCCACTGACGATCATCTGGAAGAGTGACCGAAAACCTGAAAAACAAAGACACGCACGCACACACAGTAACACACACTCACACACACACACACACACACACACACACACACACACAGTAACACACACACACAGTAACACACACACACACTCACACACACACAGTAACACACTCACTCACACACACACACACACACACACACACACACACACACACACAGGGACACCCACACTCACTCACTCACACACACACACACACACACACAGGAACACACACACACTCACTCACACACATACACACACAAACACACACACACAGGAACACACACTCACTAACTCTCACACACACACATACCATTATAGTTTTTGCAGGTGGAGACCCAGTCCCAACCAGATTGTCTTTGCTCTTCCTCACGCTCCTGAAATAAGAGTTGTCTATATTAGAGAGGGGTCATTTGAGTTGCACTCAGGAGACTTTAAATATGTCAACACCTCACAAGGCAACAAATCATTGGCCAGGAGAAGCTGTGGGATATCACCGTGTGGGATTGTCAGAGATCAGATTCAGATTAGGTTACTACCACTAGCAGTTCTGGCGGGGGGGGGGGGGGGGGGGGGGGGGGGGGGGGCAGTGCCCCTGTGACAACAATGTTGGACCTCCTTGTGGCCCCCCTAAATGTGAAGTATGAAATAATTTTGACATAACAAATTTTTGATATCGTTCTTTTTTTTTTTTTTTTTTTTTACATCTGTTGTTAGACAGCGGCAACGATGACGATTATGAACAATGGTCTTTTTCCTGCTAATGCAGTGAAGAGCATCTCCACTGATGTACTGTGCGAGTGGGGCAACACCAGACTATAGAGTTCCTAATCTAACCGCCAGAAGCTATAGAGAAGCATCATCTCCAGCCAGGTGGTTCTCCTGATGAACATTGTTTAAGTTCACCGGGTTCATACTTGTACCCGTGCCAGACTGTATGTAAATCAAACTGACTGACAGCTATTGAACGATCTCCCATGGGGTTTAGATCAAGTTTAGATAAAGTACTGTAAATGGCTGAATGGAATCTGGCATTGTCTCAGTACTCCCTCTACAAAGTACGTATAAAGATTCATATTTTTTTTAACTAGGTAAGTCAGTTAAGAACAAATTCTTATTTACAACGATAGCCTACCTGGGGAACGTTGCCTTGTTGAGATTTTTTTTTTTACTTTGTCAGCTCAAGGATTCGAGCCAGAAACCTTTAGGTTACTGGCCCAATGTTCTAACCACTAGGCTACCTGCTTTAACCACTAGGCTACTTGCTCTAACCACCAGGCTACCTGCTCTAACCACTAGGCTACCTGCTCTAACCACTAGGCTACCTGCTCTAACCACTAGGCTACCTGCTTTAACCACTAACCACTAAGCTACCTGCTCTAACCACTAGGCTACCTGCTCTAACCACTAGGCTACCTGCTCTAACCCCTAGGCTACCTACTCTAACCACTAGGCTACCTGCTCTAACCACTAGGCTACCTGCTCTAACCACTAACCACAAGGCTACCTGCTCTAACCACTAGGCTACCTGCTCTAACCACTAGGCTACCTGCTCTAACCACTAGGCTATCTGCCTCTGACCACTAGGCTACCTGCTCTAACCACTAGGCTACCTGCTCCAACCACTAGGCTACCTGCTCTAACCACTAGGCTACCTGCCGCTAGGCTACCTGCTCTAACCACTGGGCTACCTGCTCCAACCACTAGGCTACCTGCCTCTAACCACTAGGCTACCTGCTCTAACCACTAACCACTAGGCTACCTGCTCTAACCACTAGGCTACCTGCTCTAACCACTAGGCTACCTGCCGCTAGGCTACCTGCTCTAACCGCTAAGCTACCTGCCGCCCCTAAACTAAACACAAACGACATACAATATCTGAGATGACACCAGCTTATTGTCCCTGGCTGGCAGTCACAGAGGCAGAAGCGTAGGCTGTGGCTTTGACACTGTCAACAACAATGACACGCAAATGGACTCACCAGACAGGGGGCCCTGAGGGAGAGAGAGCGAATCTTGTCTAGAAGGAGAGAGCGAGATCCTTCCTGTCACTGTTGGGCGGCGTTGAGCGGCTGCAAAACAGGAAGCTTTCCCTGAGAAGAAACAGAAAACAGCAGTGTAATTAACCTCAGAAGAGAAGCAGTGGGCTGTCATGCTACAATTTGACTCTGTTACTTCTGAAGAGAAGCAGTGGACTGGTTCTCACACACATACATATATATATATATATATATATATATGTATATATATACATATCAAAGCTTGATGTTTCGATTGTTTGAATCAGCTGTGTAGGGCAAGAGCAAAAACCAAAAGGTGCCGAACGTACATCTCTTTGAGTCCCCAGGACGGGGTTTGGGAAACACTGCCAACACCAAAGACAAAGCCAGGACATAATACTACAGTCAAACATATTGTCCAAAAATAATGATTCTTACCACTCAACTAGTCCTATATACAAATGTGTATTCTTCACTACTTCTTCTTCTTCTTCGGTATGTAGGCCCCCTGTTGACTCCAGGCATTGTGTGACATCTGTAACATCTGTCGTCGTTGGTCACCCAAGCACTTTGCTTTTACTTGGCATTGCGTCAGTAGGCCCCACGGGATAAACACTATGAAAAGGTTCTCATCTACACGTGTTTTTCCCAAGTCATATGTTTAATTAAGGGTTCACAGTGAAGCTGAGAAACTTGGGGTTATTGTCAGATTTGCATTTTTTTATTTTTTTATTGGCAAGGTCAAACAATTAATGTATAGATGGGTGACTTATTTTATAACTTGCCACACAGGAACTAGAGGCCATGAGTCTAAAATAATGACCACGATTGACCTACAGGAGGCCCTGTAATAAGCAGCCTCACTTAAAACCTTCATATCGGTCGTTTGACCTTGAGACTTGAAACTTTGTATGTAGGGGTATTTCCTCACGCTGATCAAATATGACTCAAGGACCAATAAGGTCCGTCTGGATAGAATAAGACAAAATGAATTATCTCTTTTAACTTAGTTTGAGAAAAGCTAAGTCATTAAAGATCAAATTAACACCGGTATGTAGGCCCATGTGCTACATCTCTGAACTTAGTTTGATGAACCATGCTAAGTTTAGCATTGATATCTTTTAAAAAATAAGGAAACGAATTAACAATTCCCTTTAGTGATGCTAATGTAACGCTAACGCTTAAAATAATCAGAAACAATCTTCTTCTCATGGACTAAAAGTCAGATTCACTCCGAAGTTGGTCTTTGGATTCATCACAGTAGTCCCTAAAGAGTTTGACAAAATAAAGTTGATGCATTCATAGATGCCCACACTAGAAATGCACATAAGCTAATATGCTAAAATGCTCATATGCTAATATGCTGATATGTTAATATGCTAATATGCTAAAATGCTCATATGCTGATATGTTAATATGCTAATATGCTAAAATGCTCATATGCTAATATGTTGATGTGTTAATATGCTAATATGCTAAAACATGCTAGAAATATTTAGTCTTCTCAAGAACAATAGGACCATATGTTGTTTATAACAGTCACAGTCTGCCCCCTAGTGTTCATTGGTTAACCAACGTGTAGGAGTGTCCACTGACTGGACTAAACATTAGGAGCACCTTCTTAATTTATAGATTTTTTTATTCAAACAATTTTTGGGGGTAGATCAGATTTAATATTGCAGATAGATTGTACCTTCCATTAATGTAATTGTCTGTATCATTTCCAATCCCCCATATATATTTTTTGTAAATATACAGTACCAGTCAAAAGTTTTAGAACACCTACTTATTCAAGGGTATTTCTTTATTTTTACTATTTTTTTTAATACATTGTAGAATAATAGTGAATACATAAAAACTATGAAATAACACATATGGAATTATGTACTTAACCTTTATTTAACTAGGCAAGTCAGTGAAGAACAAATTCTAAATAACAATGAAGGCCTACCAAAATGCAAAAGGACTCCTTTTGGGGATGGGATTAAAAATAAAAATAAATGTAATTAACATATTGGAGAAAACACACATCACAACAAGAGAGACAACACTACATTAAGAGAGACCTAAAGACAACAACACAGCATGGCAGAAACACATGACAACACAGCATGGTAGCAACAAAACATGACAACAACATGGTAGCAACACAACATGGTTGCAGAACAGCATGGTAGCAACACAACATGGTTGCAGAACAGCATGGTAGCAACACAACATGGTTGCAGAACAGCATGGTAGCAACACAACATGGTTGCAGAACAGCATAGTAGCAACACAGCATGGTAGCAGCACAACATGGTAGCAACACAACATGGTTGCAGAACAGCATAGTAGCAACACAGCATGGTAGCAGCACAACATGGTAGCAACACAACATGGTTGCAGAACAGCATAGTAGCAACACAGCATGGTAGCAACACAACATGGTTGCAGAACAGCATGGTAGCAACACAACATGGTAGCAACACAACATGGTTGCAGAACAGCATGGTAGCAACACAACATGGTAGCAGAAAAACAAAGGGTAGCAACACAACATGGTAGCAACACAGCATGGTAGCAGAAAAACAAAGGGTAGCAACACAACATGGTAGCAGAAAAACAAAGGGTAGCAACACAACATGGTAGCAACACAACATGGTAGCAGAAAAACAAAGGGTAGCAACACAGCATGGTAGCAGAAAAACAAAGGGTAGCAACACAGCATGGTAGCAACACAGCATGGTAGCAGAAAAACAAAGGGTAGCAACACAACATGGTAGCAGAAAAACAAAGGGTAGCAACACAGCATGGTAGCAACACAACATGGTAGCAGAAAAACAAAGGGTAGCAACACAACATGGTAGCAGAAAAACAAAGGGTAGCAACACAACATGGTAGCAACACAGCATGGTAGCAACACAGCATGGTAGCAGAAAAACAAAGGGTAGCAACACAACATGGTAGCAGAAAAACAAAGGGTAGCAACACAGCATGGTAGCAGAAAAACAAAGGGTAGCAACACAACATGGTAGCAACACAACATGGTAGCAACACAACATGGTAGCAGCACAACATGGTACAAACATTATAGGGCACAGTCAACAGCACAAAGGGCAAGAAGGTAGAGACAACAATTCATCATGCAAAGCAGCCACAACTGTCAGTAAGAGTGTCCATGATTGAGTCTTTGAATGAAGAGATTGAGATAAAACTGTCCAGTTTGAGTGTTTGTTGCAGCTCGTTCCAGTCGATAGCTGCAGTGAACTGAAAAGACGAGCGACCCAGGGATGTGTGTGATTTGGGGACCTTTAACAGAATGTGACTGGCAGAACAGCTGTTGCATGTGGAGGATGCAACAGTAGATATCTCTATAGCTTCACAGAGTTCAACAAACATACACATCTCAACATCAACTGTTCAGAGGAGACAGCACAAATCAGGCCTTCATGGTCGAAATTAAAGTGTCTTGTGTGTCTCTTCGGAAGAGGGCACCCCTCAAGGGGGTTATATCTGACGTCTCACAGGAAGTCGATTTTGAAGAGATTAAAAATATTCCTGCAGTGATTGAAGCACGTCAGATGAATCGTGTGCTGAATGGTGACAAAGTGAAGAGTCGACTGTTCTTTGGTTTTTTGATATGGAGTCTCTCAAGTGCAGTTTGGGTATATTAACTACAGAGTCAGAGCATTTATCCCAAGACCAACGCAGTGGCATCACTGTAATCATGTATCAAGTGTTTGCAGAAGAGAGAAGCCCGAGATGTCCAAGTTGTGGAAAGTATCATATTGTGTGTTATAAAAGTGATGAATATGTGACATGTTGCAATTGCGGTCGGGAACCACGAAGCCACGTCTTCTTAATGCCCCACCACAAGGGGTGAAAGAGAACGAGGTGGCCAAAGTCAGGGTTGTACAGAGCATTTCATATGCAGCAGCTGTGAAAAGGGGTTGAGGGGTTGAGACTGCAGGCTGCAGGGGTTTCCTTTCACCAGCAGGATCCTGACATTTTAAAGATTAAGATGGTGGACGTTGTGGCCTTTATAGCTGTGGTAATGAATGGCACTGCCGAGGTGGACAGAAGGTCCAGGAAGATAGAAATCATAGTGATTGCGGCAGAGCAGTTCCTGGAGCTGAAAGATTTTCAGCAAAGGAGTTAAATGGAATATTGGCCCATGCTGTACCACCCTCTCAGGTCCTTGAAAAGGGAGCTTGAAAAGGGAGATATGGGGAACTACAAGGAGGAAGAAATGTACTATTTTTAATTAGGGTGGATTTAGTTTTACTGTTATGTATTTATTTATTTATTTGAATTTTATTTTTTGGGGGGTTACACCTCTTGGGGTGTAGTCCGCCATAAAACCCACAGAGGAAAAAAGAACAACAACAAGGTCCCGGATAGCACGTATCTTTTAAAACAATATGTGTGTTTCTTTCAAAGTAGTTCTATAATCTGTCATTTGTTGTACCCCCTAGCATATGTTATCATTGTCTATTTGTATACTTCTTGTACATATACAGATTATTCTACATTATAAAAAATAGCACTAGTCCTGAGCCTCCAGTATCCCATACTGCATTGCGAGTGTGTTTGCATTTTACATTCAGCGGCGCTACTGTTTTTGTTGGCAGGGCATTTTTTCTTTTAGGAATTATCAGCTTATTTTTTTAAATAACGAATCTTAGTTTTAAGTACATCACACGCAAACATGGAGATCGGCACAGAAATAAGCAAGAAAATACGGGTGAGGTTATTTCGATACAATTCAAATCAATAGACTTTATTGACATGTCAAGTTAATTTACCTACATTGTCAAAGTATACATATAACAAAAATGGTGGGACCAACAGCAATAATAATAATAATAATAATATTCATACTACTATTTGTCTTGGAAACGTAGCTAGCTACTGTACCCGTACCAGCAACTGAAAAACAAACCCAAAAAAAATGATAACTTATTTTCACACGATTTTGATACGGAAGTGACTTTTTCGTGGCAGGTTGGGAGAATTAACGTTGCATGTTAGGAGACTGAGGTTAAGGTTAGCGAAAACGCTCTCCAACCATCTAAGTGGCGTAAAAAGTGTGACCCTTTGCAACGAAAGCTAGTGTTTCTATTGGACAGATTCAGGTAGGTCCCCTCACTGTTTGCTGAACCTGTCCAATAGAAACACTGTTTTGGAGTAATGGGGTTTAGTCAGTAGTCCAAACAGTTGCAAAACGCCGATAGAAACGAGAGTTTCTATTGGACAAATGCAGTTTGATCCATCCCCGTTTGCTTCCGTTTAAGAAACGTTTTGCAACAGAATCGGCGGAATGAATACACCCTAAGTAACGCTGTCTAGGTAACCCCATGAGACAATTTGTGAAAAGATGTCGAAAAATACAATGACATCTAATTACACTTTTATGCTTGCATTTTGGCACGATAATAATTGTTCTGAACGTTATCCAGATAAATGTAGTTACGTTGGCTAGCCAGGCAAGGGGATGCGAGAGAGTCATTACAAACTGGTATTGTGTTATTGACTGTATGTTTTGTTTACTCCATGTGTAACTCTGTGTTGTTGTTTGTGTCTCACTGCTTTGCTTTATCTTGGCCAGGTCGCAGTTGTAAATGAGAACTTATTCTCAACTAGCCTACCTGGTTAAATAAAGACAAATGAACATGTAAAGTTACAGTAGCTAGGTTGTCTTTTTTTTTTTAACCAAGTCTAGCAATTCACAATGTATTTTTTTAATATATATATATATATATATATATATATATATATTTTTTAGGCTGCTATCAAGGGGAAACTTCAAGAACTCGGTGCCTATGTTGGTAAGTGTGAATATCATCGGCTTTTTGAACTCATGTGCATCAGCTGCTATCTTAACTGTTTTTACCTTCTTAAAATGGGTTGTAGAATCCCTTGCTTCACATGTGATTTTGTTGTAACTGTCTCTCCCCAAGATGAAGAGTTACCAGACTATATCGTGGTGATGGTGGCCGACAAGAAGACTTCACAGCAGATGTCTGACGACCTGGCCCTCTTCCTTGGAAACAATACCATCAAGTTTACAGTCTGGTATGTATAGCTAACCAGCTAGGCCTGGTCCCAGTTCTGTTTGTACTATCTTGTCAAATTCTAAGGTAATTTAATTTCTGTTTGGCAAGACAGCACAAACAGATCTGGGAACAGGTTAGGTGTCTTGAGTTGAGAGGATGGGGGTGTAACTTTGTATGGTCTATTTCCATGGGTGTAAAACGCTTCTCCTAGCCCTGGTGTGTTGTCATTAACAGGTTACACGGAGTCCTGGAGAAGCTGAGCTCTGTGGCAGTAGGTATGTTCAGGTTACACGGAGTCCCTGAGAAGCTAAGCTCTGTGGCAGTAGGTATGTTCAGGTTACATGGAGTCCTGGAGAAGCTGACCTCTGTGGCATTAGGTCTGTGGCATTAGGTCTGTGGCATTAGGTCTGTGGCAGTAGGTCTGTGGCAGTAGGTATGTTCAGGTTCACCGGAGTCCTGGAGAAGCTGAGCTCTGTGGCAGTAGGTATGTTCAGGTTACGCCAAAGGAGTCTGTGCTTTCACTGAAAGTAATACTGTAGCGACTGGTGAGAGAGGGTATCGCCCTATCAGAGATCAAAAGAACCCGAGATGGATATGTAACAGACTTCAAGGCCAGGGTCGTTATAATACTGGACTATAAAGTCATCTTGTGTGTTGAGAGTTTACTCTTTTCTGTTCTTGAATAGAGACCATGCATTTTTTAAACAAATGCTTTACCTGTTGAAAGGTGTTATCTGTCCATGTGTAACTAAATTGACTCTCTCTCTCTCTCTCTCTCTCTCATCAGAGTCGATGAGGCCTCCGCTCTACTCTGAAGCTGTGGCATCTCAGCTGCAAAGAGTGAGGGGTCGAAGGGGCTTGTGGTGTCCAGCTCTCGCTCTCTGATAGGACAGAGGCCCGCGTGTCCATCTCCGCCCATGAGCACAGGTTGATTTATGAGACATGGATTAAATGTTGAACATATCACTGTTCTAGTTGGCTTTGGTAATGTGGAAGAGCCCTAACCCTTTTTTTTTTTTTTTTAAATCAAGGGGTGTGAACACTTTCTGAAGGCCCTGTACCTAGTATTACCTACACAGAGGACAAACTCTAAATGGGTTTTACCACCCATTTTAAAATGACCTATCATTTTCATGTCCGGGTTTGTCTAGAGTTAATGCACGAATATGTTATTTTGCATTTTGATAATTTTCTCGTTCTACTCAACATTATTTTTTTTTACTGGAACTTTTTGTTTAAGTCGAAGTGACGTCTTTCGTGACTGATCACCAAACTGTGTTCTGGTTTGTCCTAATGCAGTGCTTTTGTTTTTCTAGCTAGACGACAAGAGACGAGCAGCCCACAAAGATCTCCGCCACGGCACAACCCAGACAGGAAGACCACGTCAGTGACTCAACCCACTCAAGTGACACACCCCTCCTAGGGACGGCATGGAAGAGCACCAGTAAGCCAGTGACTCAGCCCTTGTAATAGGGTTAGAGGCAGAGAATCCCAGTGGAGAGAGGGGAACCGGCCAGGCAGAGACAGCAATGGCGGTTCGTTGCTCCAGAGCCTTTCCGTTCACCTTCACACTCCTGGGCCAGACTACACTCAATCATAGGACCTACTGAAGAGATGAGTCTTCAGTAAAGACTTGAAGGTTGAGACCGAGTCTGCGTCTCTCACATGGGTAGGCAGACCATTCCATAAAAATTGAGCTCTATAGGAGAAAGCCCTGCCTCCAGCTGTTTGCTTAGAAATTCTAGGGACAATTAGGAGGCATGAGTCTTGTGACTCGTGTATGTATGGCAGGACCATATTGGAAATAAATGGAATACTACAGTATTTAAATTAAATGTTTAATTGAAGGACCAAATGACATGCATTTACATGTATGTTTTGATTACAGTGGGGAGAGTAACATCAGCCATCTCAAAATATTAAGGGATTTTCTTAAGATGTTTTTCATTATTTGTTTGTATGTATCTCACATAGAATTTAAAAGTCAGCTTTAATGTGTCTGTAATAGAATAGATGTGCCAAAAATGAATATAGACATTTCAATAAATGCATTTCTATATCTTCCTAAACAATGGTGTGGGAGAGCCAAGATGGAGGCACGGTGGCTTCAACACAATGGTGAGGGAGAGCCAAGATGGAGGCACAGTGGCTTCAACACAATGGTGTGGGAGAGCCAAGATGGAGGCACAGTGGCTTCAACACAATGGTGAGGGAGAGCCAAGATGGAGGCACAGTGGCTTCAACACAATGGTGAGGGAGAGCCAAGATGGAGGCACAGTGGCTTCAACACAATGGTGTGGGAGAGCCAAGATGGAGGCACAGTGGCTTCAACACAATGGTGAGGGAGAGCCAAGATGGAGGCAAGGTGGCTTCAACACAATGGTGAAGAAGAGCCAAGATGGAGGCACAGTGGCTTCAACACAATGGTGTGGGAGAGCCAAGATGGAGGCACAGTGGCTTCAACACAATGGTGAGGGAGAGCCAAGATGGAGGCAAGGTGACTTCAACACAATGGTGAAGAGCCAAGATGGAGGCACAGTGGCTTCAACACAATGGTGAAGAAGAGCCAAGATGGAGGCACAGTGGCTTCAACACAATGGTGAAGAGCCAAGATGGAGGCAAGGTGGCTTCAACACAATGGTGAAGAGCCAAGATGGAGGCACAGTGGCTTCAACACAATGGTGAAGAAGAGCCAAGATGGAGGCAAGGTGGCTTCAACACAATGGTGAAGAGCCAAGATGGAGGCACAGTGGCTTCAACACAATGGTGAAGAAGAGCCAAGATGGAGGCAAGGTGGCTTCAACACAATGGTGAGGGCGAGCCAAGATGGAGGCACAGTGGCTTCAACACAATGGTGAAGAAGAGCCAAGATGGAGGCACAGTGGCTTCAACACAATGGTGAGGGAGAGACAAGATGGAGGCACAGTGGCTTCAACACAATGGTGAGGCAGAGCCAAGATGGAGGCACAGTGGCTTCAACACAATGGTGAGGCAGAGCCAAGATGGAGGCACAGTGGCTTCAACACAATGGTGAGGGAGAGCCAAGATGGAGGCACAGTGGCTTCAACACAATGGTGAGGCAGAGCCAAGATGGAGGCACAGTGGCTTCAACACAATGGTGAGGGAGAGCCAAGATGGAGGCACAGTGGCTTCAACACAATGGTGAGGGAGAGCCAAGATGGAGGCACAGTGGCTTCAACACAATGGTGAGGGAGAGCCAAGATGGAGGCACAGTGGCTTCAACACAATGGTGAGGCAGAGCCAAGATGGAGGCACAGTGGCTTCAACACAATGGTGAGGGAGAGCCAAGATGGAGGCACAGTGGCTTCAACACAATGGTGAGGGAGAGCCAAGATGGAGGCACAGCGGCTTCAACACAATGGTGAGGGAGAGCCAAGATGGAGGCACAGTGGCTTCAACACAATGGTGAGGGAGAGCCAAGATGGAGGCACGCTGGCTCCAACACATCAAGTGCATTTATAAATCATATATAAATCAAAGCATACTTACCTGGAGTACACTGGCACACTCTGATGATAAAGTTGTGCATCTGGAGCAAATATGGCTCTGGGCCAATGGAGGCTCGTCAGAGGAGGAAGGGGAGGACCATCTTCCTCAGTGAATTTCATAAAAATAAAATAGTGAAACATTCAAAACTGTTTTCCTTTTTTTAGATAAAAAAACATTTTTTGTAATGAAGGTCTAGAGTCACCTCAACAGCACTCTCTTGGGTAGAAAATCAAATTTGATTGGTCACATACACATATTTAGATGTTATTGCGGGTGTCGTGAAATGCTTGTGTTTCTAGCTCCAACAGTGCAGTAATATCTAACAATACACGTGTGTATGTGGATATAATATTTAGTATATCTGTAGAATACGTAGGGTAGAAATGTATATATTGTATTGTAGTCAAGGCCATCCTATTCAACTACTGCTATACATATACTAATGAAGTGGGTAAAACAGTATGTAAACATTATTAAATGTCTTGGGCCGACTTGTGTTGACTGTTTAACAGTGGCCTTGAGGTAGAAGCTGTTTTTCAGTCTCTCAGTCCCAGCTTTGATGCACCTTTCATGACCTCGCATTCCGGATGGTAACGTGGTGAACAGGCTGTGGCTGAGATCCTTGATGATCTTCTTGGCCTTCCTGTGACACCGGATGCTGTAGGTGTCCTGCGTTGGGCTGACCGCAAAACCCTCTGGAAAGCCCTGTGCTTGCGGGCGGTGCAGTTGCCGTACCAGGCGGTGATACATCCCAACAGGATGCTTTCAATGGTGCATCTGTAGAAGTCTGTGAGGGTCTTAGGTGCCAAGCCGAATTTCTCCAGCCTCCTGAGGTTGAGGAGGCGCTCTTACGCCTTCTCCACCACAATTTCTGTGTGGGTGATCCATTTCAAATCAAATCAAATTTTATTGGTCACATACACATATTTATCAGATGTTATTGGTCACATACACATATTTAGCAGATGTTATTGCGGGTGTAGCAAAATGCTTGTAAAATGCTTTCAGATTGTCAGTGATGTGTACGCCGAAGAACTTGGAACATTTTCACCTTCTCCACTGCGGCCCTGTCTGTGGCTGGAGGCGTGCTCCCTCTGCTGTCTCCTGAAGTCCACGATCAGCTCCTTTGTTTTGTTGGCGTTGAGGGAGAGGTTATTTTCCAGGCACCACTCTGCCAGGGCCCTCACCTCCTCCCTGTTGGCTGTCTCATCATTGTTAGTACACATGTGGCCATGCAGTCATGGGTGAACCGGGAGTATACCATCAGTATTCATGCAACAAAAAAAAATAAGCATCATGCAAAATATATTGCCACACTCCACTTACCAAGACTATTCCCAAATAAAGTTACTCGTTAAGGTAAACTAGGACAACAACATAGAAACAGTGTCACAGTCATATTAAGTCAAGTAAATTGTAAGTCAATAAGTAAATTGTTCACCAATAAAGTAATTATCAGCGCTATTAGGAAAAGACAAATTGCAAGCGTTATTTTTTTTACATACCTTACTAAAGAGTCACCTACAATAACTGGGCAAGATTTCAGAAACGGAAGTGCTACCATAGGATATATTTTGAAACCGGTGCCAGAGCCAGAGGCACGCGGAATTTCAACACCGCTGCGATTCCACAAGAGGCCACTGTAGAAGCCGTGTGACGTCACGAATTTAACTTGAAATGCCTCTAAAATCCTCTCGTCTCTCGCCGGGTGCAGTGGCGTGCGCCTGTAATCCAAGTTGCTGGGAGGCTTAGGCTGGCGGATCGTTTGAGCTCAGGAGTTCTGAGCTCCAGTGGACTATGCCGATCGGGTGTCCGCACTAAGTTCGGTATCGATATGGTGCTCCTGGGGGAGCCCGGGACCACCAGGTCGTCTAAGGAGGGGTGCACCGGCCCAGGTCGGAAACGGAGCAGGCCAAAGCCCCCGTGCCGCTCAGTAGTGGGATCGCGCCTGTGAATAGACGCTGTAGTGCAGCCTGAGCAATATAGCGGGACACAGTCTTTTTGAGCAAAACATTTGTATTATTTTTTTTAAACGTTGTTTTGCATTTGTAACATAAATATTCTGAAACTACATCGGGAAGATACTGCGATATCCATTATTGTATTGATTTCTAAAGATAATGTTAATTTCTTTGCTTAATTTTCGCCCTTTTCTCTGATGTTTTTCACGATGTTGTGAAAAACTGTTCGTTCGTAGATGGGAGTCCCGACTGCCTCCTGTTGGTGCTCCGGTGTAAATTACTGGCTTTCTGATCAGTTCCTCGCGAGCTCCAGTAATGGACGCTGTTGTGGTAAATTAATATCACTGTAAAACAATAGTAATGTAAAAAAAAAAGTAAGTTGTCTTTAATTTCAATGGCGAAGCTGCATAAATGTGGGAGGAATTCAGACGTGACGTCATTGTTTTAGCACATGGTTCAATGTGCCAATAAAGTCAACACAATCGAACTGTTTAGTTGTTGTTTTTTTTTTAAATTGCCGCTGTCTTGGGAGCTAAAATTGGGACGATCGTGTATACTGTGTTAATGACGATACAAAAAGAGTAATGGAGAGCACTGTATAACACGGCAGACTTAACATTTGAGGCATTTGTGGTAAGTACCTGAGGGCTGCCATCTTCATGCATGTCAAATCAAATTTTGTCACATGCTCCCGAATACACCAGATATTCCTTACCTTACGTAAGCACGTTCATCTGCTTACTTACTTAAGCCCTTTAACCAACAATGCAGTTTTAAGAAAATACCTAAAAAGTAAGAGATAAGAATAACAAATAATTAAAGAGCAGCAGCAAATTACAATAGTGGGGCGAAATACAGGGGGTACCGGTACAGAGTCAATGTGGAGACTATATACAAGGGGTACCGGTACAGAGTCAATGTGGAGGCTATATACAGGGGGTACCGGTACAGAGTCAATGTGGAGGCTATATACAGGGTGTTACGGTACAGAGTCAATGTGCGGGGGCACCGGTGTCGAGGTCATTGAGGTAATTATGTATATGTAGTTAGAGTTTTTAAAAGAGGCTATACATAGATAATAACAGAGTAGCAGCAGCGTGTGGGGGAGGGCAATGCAAATAGTCTGGGTAGCCATTTGATTAGCTGTTCAGGGGTCTTATGGCTTGGGGGGGGTAGAAGCTGTTTAGAAGCTTCTTGGACCTAGACTTGGCGCTATGACTAGAGTGGCTGGAGTCTGACAGCCTGGTAGAGGTCCTGGATGTTAGGAAGCTTAGCCCCAGTGATGTATTGTGCTGTACCCACTACCCTCTGTAGTGCCTTGCGGTCGGTCGGAGGCCGAGCAGTTGCCATACCAGGCTGTGATGCAACCAGTCAGGATGCTCTCGATGTTGCAGCTGTAAAACCTTTTGAGGATCTGAGGACCCATGACAAATCTTTTCAGTCTCCTGAGGGGGAATAGGTTTTGTCGTGCCCTCTTCACGACTGTCTTGGTGTGTTTGGACCATGTTAGCTGGTTGGTGATGAGAGCTTCAAGTTCCTTGGTGGCCACAACCTGCTCCACTACAGCCCCATTGATGAGAATGGGTGCGTGCTCGGTCCTCCTTTTCCTGTAGTCCACAATCATCTCCTTTTGTCTTGATCACATTGAGAGGTTGTTGTCCTGGCACCACACGGGCAGGTCTCTGACCTCGTCCCTACAGGCGGTCTCATCGTTGTCGGTGAACGGGCCTACCTCTGTTGTGTCATCAGCAAACTTAATGATGGTGTTGGGAGTCGTGCCTGGCCACGCAGTCATGAGTGAACAGGGAGTACAGGAGGGGACTGAGCACGCACCCCTGAGGGGCCATCGTGTTGAGGATCGGCGTGGCGGACGTGATAAGCATTAAAATGTCCGCTATTAAAATTAGAACGCAGCCCGAAACAAAATCTTAAAAATTGCAGCAAATCAAGACTGTATAAAAACATAAGTGGTTTCACATATCATTGACAAACCAAACACACTAAACCTTTTTTATTTATTTATTATTGAGTATTGTCTGCATATCATTACAGGTCGTGGTCCTCAGGGTGGTAGAGCTCACTCATCAGCCGGTAGATGTAAGAGGGAGCGTTGCCGCCGATGTTAGAGATGAACAGAGTGATGAGTTCAGGAGGAACGTAGTCGAACACTGGGCAGTGCACGTTCACCTTGGATAGAATCTCTCCTACAGAGAAACAGAGTAAAGTCACATGTCGAACACTGGGCAGTGCACGTTCACCTTGGATAGAATCTCTCCTATAGAGACAATAAGTATTCAGACCCTTTACTATGAGACTTCGAAATTGAGTTGAGGTGCATCTTGTTTCCATTGATCATCCTTGAGATGTTTCTACAACTTGATTGGACATGATTTGGGAAAGGCACACACCTGTCTATACAAGGTCCCACAGTTGACAGTACACGTCAGAGCAAAAACCAAGCCATGCGGTCGAAGGAATTGTCCGTAGAGCTTCGATACAGGATTGTATCGAGGCGCAGATCTGGGGAAGGGCACCAAAACATTTCTGCAGCATTGAAGGTTGTAGCGTCATACCCAAGAAGACTGGAGGCTGTAATCGCTGCCAAAAGGTGCTTCAACAAAGTACTGAGTAGAGGGTCTGAATACTTATTTAAATATAATAATTACATTTATTTTTGTACATTTGCAATTTTTTAAAACATGTTTTTGCTTTGTCATTATGGGGTGTTGTGTGTAGATTGAGGAGGGGGGGAATAGTTAAATACATTTTACAATAAGGCTGTAATGTAAGTCAAGGGGCCTGAAAAGTTTCCCATAATGCACTGTAGGTGAGAAAAAAGGATAGGCAAAGAATGCAAGTTTACCTTCGGTGAAGGGAAGCACCTCGTGTGGGGAGACAAACTTATGGAATGTGTCCTCTTCATTGGGAAACTGAGAACACAAAACGAAAAATCCAACCAGTCAAGTCACACAGTGATGAATATAACAGAAGACAACGACACAGTCAGAGGATGTTTGGCCTCACCTATCAGTGAAGGAGGGCTCACTGACAACCACACTTCTATTCAGAAAGTCACTATTCTGTTCCTGACGACTGTTGTTATGACTACCTGAGGAGAGAGCTTGAACATGGGAGCGCAGACGATGAGCGGAGTCGAGTGGTGCCTGGCTGCTAGAGCTACAGTGTGGGTTCCGTTGACCGCCCTGAGCCCGCCATTGGCCAGAACCGTCTGTGTTCCGATGATGACCTGGTGAGAGGACAACCAATAGGAGGAACAGAACAGAATCAAAACTGGTTTAGTTGCATTGACAATAGACAAGCGTCCTCTAGTGAACAAAATACTATTTTATTTTTTAAAGTCCTTATTGTTAAGTAAATCAAGAGAGCTGTTCTGATGAAATAAGACCGGAAATAATCATTTTGGAATTAAAACGCATCGATATTACTACTGTGTGAAAGAAGAATTTATTTGTATTTTTTTTAAATAAAGCAACATAAACAGTAAAAGTGTGAAATTCACCTTATTCACTCGGGACATCACTGCAAATATGGCGGCGTCTGCTATTACAGTGGTCTCGATGCTGGCTTTGGAGAGATTAGTAGCCATTTCATGACCCTTGGGAAAGAGGCGGGCAGAAGGGTCGTTACGACGGTGTGTTGCCGAAATGTAAATGTTCATTATTCAATAAACTTCCAAGAGAGAGACAGTCAATTCATGAAATAGATTAAACGTATAATGACATTTAAACGTTTTAAATTAAATTGGGATCGTTAATGTTAAGAAGATATCACTAACAGAAATGTTTAAATCACAGTGCAGTTATCACTAAATATTAAATGATGTGTGGTTGAAGGACGGGTGGAATGAATGGAAAACAATTCATTAAAAATCCATAAAATATATAAAATTCTATAGAGAGCAAGGCCTTAATGTAACAAGCAAAAGTCAAGGGGGTCGGTCTGAATATTTTCCCGAAAGCACTGTATCTAGCTAGAACCAGTGGGTGGGGGACAGCAGCTAGGTGAGCGCCGTCTGGTAGGTAACCAAGACTGGGGTAGATTGAACTGCACTGCCCCCTAGCAGTCATAAGCAGGACCAGATTTGAAGAGTGAATTCACATCGTTTTATCTTTTAACAGGAGAACCACGAAAGCAGCCATTTTGACTGGTTATGAATGGTATTGTTTTTTTTATTACTCTGCCATTTTTAAAGTCACGCCTCCCTCTGTCCTTGACTTGTCCTAAACTAATCTATTTAACACACTGTCTAAATCAGTCTATACAAACACACTGTCTAAATCAGTCTATACAAACACACTGTCTAAATCAGTCTATATAAAATACTGTCTAAATCCGTCTATACAAACACACTGTCTAAATCAGTCTATATAAAATACTGTCTAAATCAGTCTATATAAAATACTGTCTAAATCAGTCTATATAAAATACTGTCTAAATCAGTCTATATAAAATACTGTCTAAATCCGTCTATACAAACACACTGTCTAAATCAGTCTATACAAACACACTGTCTAAATCCGTCTATACAAACACACTGTCTAAATCCGTCTATACAAACACACTGTCTAAATCCGTCTATACAAACACACTGTCTAAATCAGTCTATACAAACACTGTCTAAATCAGTCTATATAAAATACTGTCTAAATCCGTCTATACAAACACACTGTCTAAATCAGTCTATATAAAATACTGTCTAAATCAGTCTATATAAAATACTGTCTAAATCCGTCTATACAAACACACTGTCTAAATCAGTCTATATAAAATACTGTCTAAATCCGTCTATACAAACACACTGTCTAAATCAGTCTATATAAAATACTGTCTAAATCAGTCTATATAAAATACTGTCTAAATCCGTCTATACAAACACACTGTCTAAATCAGTCTATATAAAATACTGTCTAAATCCGTCTATACAAACACACTGTCTAAATCCGTCTATACAAACACACTGTCTAAATCCGTCTATACAAACACACTGTCTAAATCCGTCTATACAAACACACTGTCTAAATCCGTCTATACAAACACACTGCCATTAGAATCTTAATATCACAAACAGAACTGGAACCAGTTTTAGGAGGCCATGTCATTTTAATGGTTTTCCCCAGTTGCCTCTCCTCCCGACAGCGGGGCCTGCTCCCCTCCTCCTCCCGACAGCGGGGCCTGCTCCCCTCCTCCTCCCGACAGCGGGGCCTGCTCCCCTCCTCCTCCCGACAGTTGAAGGTGCCTGCTCCCCTCCTCCTCCCGACAGTTGAAGGTGCCTGCTCCCCTCCTCCTCCCGACAGCGGGGCCTGCTCCCCTCCTCCTCCCGACAGCGGGGCCTGCTCCCCTCCTCCTCCCGACAGCGGGGCCTGCTCCCCTCCTCCTCCCGACAGCGGGGCCTGCTCCCCTCCTCCTCCCGACAGCGGGGCCTGCTCCCCCCCTCCTCCCGACAGCGGGGCCTGCTCCCCTCCTCCTCCCGACAGTTGAAGGTGCCTGCTCCCCTCCTCCTCCCGACAGCGGGGCCTGCTCCCCTCCTCCTCCCGACAGCGGGGCCTGCTCCCCTCCTCCTCCCGACAGCGGGGCCTGCTCCCCTCCTCCTCCCGACAGCGGGGCCTGCTCCCCTCCTCCTCCCGACAGCGGGGCCTGCTCCCCTCCTCCTCCCGACAGCGGGGCCTGCTCCCCTCCTCCTCCCGACAGTTGAAGGTGCCTGCTCCCCTCCTCCTCCCGACAGTTGAAGGTGCCTGCTCCCCTCCTCCTCCCGACAGTTGAAGGTGCCTGCTCCCCTCCTCCTCCCGACAGTTGAAGGTGCCTGCTCCCCTCCTCCTCCCGACAGTTGAAGGTGCCTGCTCCCCTCCTCCTCCCGACAGTTGAAGGTGCCTGCTCCCCTCCTCCTCCCGACAGTTGAAGGTGCCTGCTCCCCTCCTCCTCCCGACAGTTGAAGGTGCCGTGCCCAGTTGACAATCACCCCTATAATTACCTCAAAATATAATCTCAAAATGGTACGTACCCTCTATCAGTCCACCGAATCACAGAAGTCTTATCAGTCTACTCTGGCCTACTAGGGAGCACACAATGAGAGTGTGTGTAATTTACCACGGCAAGAAGACCAAGACGAACGGATGCACATGCTCCGTTAGTGTCGCTACAAAATCTGAATGAAAACGCCTCCGATGGAAGAAATGAATCACGACGTCGCTGATGATTAGTCTGCTTCTGAGCCTCAGTCTGAACCTACACCACCGAGGCCTATGTGCAAAAAAAGCCAGAACGTTATGCACTGAGCAGGTGCCCGCACCACCACCCAATAAAAGCAAGTGACAATGCTATCAGCACCACATGTCCTCACAGAGAGAGCAGGCCTTACATCTCAAGCAAACATGAACAGCGCACTCACCAGCTTTGGTTGTTTAGATGACATGCTACAGTACATCAGGGACTGTGGCTGAGACGCACAGGGAGCAAAGAGACACTGCCGGTGAGCGTTTATTTAAATCATGTACGGCTCAGTACGTCACTGGGACCACGCTTCCTGTCTATCCAGGACCTCTATACCAGGCCGTGTCAGAGGAAAGCCCTAAAAATTGTCAAAAAGACTCCAGACACCCTAGGCATAGACTGTTCTCTCTGCTACCGCACGGCAAGCGGTACCGGAGCACCAAGAGGCTTCTAAACAGCTTCTACCCCCAAGCCATAAGACTCCTGAACATCTAGTCAAATGGCCACCCAGACTATTTGCATTGTCATCAAAATAGTCAGACTATTTGCATTGTCATTCCCCCCATGTAGCCTACATAAAACATAAACTAATGAAATTGATACGGCAGAATTTGAAATAAAATATATTCCTATGTATTAATACACTGAATTTTTTCAGCCAGAATGAAATGAAATGAAGAATGACTGCTCGGTAGCTTGAAGAGGGGTTCCTCGAGGCACAGCGTTCGTAGTGCTGAACATTTAAACAATTTGTTTTTTTTAAATGTCAGTTTAAACTTTTAAAATAACTTTTTACATTTGTCACATGATCCCCAGCTCCCGTGTGTGTTCCTTCTGTGAATATACAGGCGTGGGATAGAGGAAAGATGGAGGGGTGAAAGTATAGTTGGAGGGAGGTGAGGGAGGGTTGATGGGAGTGAATGAGGGGTGAAAGTATAGTTGGAGGGAGGTGAGGGAGGGTTGATGGGAGTGAATGAGGGGTGAAAGTATAGTTGGAGGGAGGTGAGGGAGGGTTGATGGGAGTGAATGAGGGGTGAAAGTATAGTTGGAGGGAGGTGAGGGAGGGTTGATGGGAGTGAATGAGGGGTGAAAGTATAGTTGGAGGGAGGTGAGGGAGGGTTGATGGGAGTGAATGAGGGGTGAAAGTAAAGTTGGAGGGAGGGAGGGAGGGTTGATGGGAGTGAATGAGGGGTGAAAGTATAGTTGGAGGGAGGTGAGGGAGGGTTGATGGGAGCGAATGAGGGGTGAAAGTATAGTTGGAGGGAGGTGAGGGAGGGTTGATGGGAGTGAATGAGGGGTGAAAGTATAGTTGGAGGGAGGTGAGGGAGGGTTGATGGGAATGAAAGTATAGTTGGATGGAGGGAGGGTGTGAGGGATGAAATGGAGGAACGGTGGATACCTGGCAGAAGGGGGCACACTCGGCCACGATGACGTGGAACTTGCGTTTCCTCGCTGCGTCTTTGAGGAAGGCCTCGACGGTGCGCGAGCGGCCGACAGTCATGATGACCTCGTTGGAGTGGATGTGCTCCAGGGCCTGCATGGCGATGTTGTCCGTGGTGCCCTCTGGGAGAGAGGAAGAAGACCGTTAGCTCAGTGCTGCTTGACCATGACTATACCCATGGGTTGTAAAAACAACAGAGACGATTGGTTTAAACTAAAGGAGACGTTCGTTTGAATCATTTGGATTTCAGCCACAACCAAGTATAGAACTATGACCTTAATAGGTCTATGAAGGAGGTGGAGAAGAGAGAGACTGATGGTGCTCTCTAAGACAGTGTTTCCCAATTCTGGGTCCTCCAGTACCCCCAACAGCCCGGACAATCATACTCAATTCTACTCATTGAGGGCATGATGATTAGTTAACAAGTTGAATAGGGTGTGCTTGTCTGGGGCTACATAAAAATGTTTTTTTTTTTTAAATAATACTTTGGGAGGGCCAGAGTTGGCAAACACTGTTCTAAGTGAACGTGTCTTACCTAGCTCTGTGAGGAGTTCATTGATGGCCTCTATGACATTAGCTTTGAGATGAACAAAGTGTTGTCTGAAGTTCTCCTCGCTCAGCCCCCCTGACGTTAGCAACTTGTGAAGGGATTCCTGCTGGTCTGTCTCCTCGCTGCTACCACGAGACCTAGGGGATACAACACACACACACACACACACACACACACACACACACACACACACACACAGAGAGAGAAAACAACTTGGGGAAGAAAAAAAAAACCTTCACATTTCCAACTATTGCATCATTTGGCACCTTGCCATGGCAACTATTGTTGTCGAGTTCCACAGGACACAAGCAACGTTAGCAGCAAGCAGCAGACGCTCAAACAACTTCAATCGTTTGTGGTTGTTGCTTGTAGCTGCATGTCAGCATATTCATAAACTCACCTGGCATACCCCTGATGATAAACCACCTGGCATACTCCTCCTCCCATATTCCTCCTCCCTGATGATAAACTCACCTGGCATATTCCTCCTCCCTGATGATAAACTCACCTGGCATATTCCTCCTCCCTGATGATAAACTCACCTGGCATATTCCTCCTCCCTGATGATAAACTCACCTGGCATATTCCTCCTCCCCGATGATAAACTACCCTGGCATATTCCTCCTCCCTGATGATAAACTCACCTGGCATATTCCTCCTCCCCGATGATAAACTACCCTGGCATATTCCTCCTCCCTGATGATAAACTCACCTGGCATATTCCTCCTCCCCGATGATAAACTACCCTGGCATATTCCTCCTCCCTGATGATAAACCCACCTGGCATATTCCTCCTCCCCGATGATAAACTACCCTGGCATATTCCTCCTCCCTGATGATAAACCCACCTGGCATATTCCTCCCTGATGATCTTGAGGACACGCAGTACCATGTTGCCCACGGTGGTCTCAGACGGCTGGGCGGCTGTCATCCTCCTCCCTTCCTTGCGAATAATTTCCATCAGGTCGCCTATCATCAAATACAAGAGGATATATTTTATCCATACATCATTCCTAGTAGTGAATTGTGTTTTTAGACATGACTAACTCACGAACCCATTGGACCGGTTTCAACAATTACAGGCAGTCTATCGTAGCAGTTCACATTTTGACATAGAAAACTACAATGGACGTGAAATCGATTTGATTAACAAATAACCCGTGGCAGATATACTAATGTTAGCTAGGAGGTAAATTAACTAGCTAACTACCCGAAAGTTAAGCTATCGAATAAACTCAAAATTCTCCTATTAACTATAAGACTTTAGATAACGTTACCTGCGCTGCTCCATCGTGCCTGGGCTGTTACTTTCCGGAGCAAAGCTGTCGTTTCTCTGGCGGTTTCTCCCGACCCTCGGATCGGTCCTGTCCCACAACCTCCCCGCTTTAAATCGGCCAGAAAAGCCTCAATTCGCTCTGTTAAATCTGCTTCTTTGTCAGCCCCAGGCATACTGTTATCTGAATTCACCAGCTGACGTTAACTCGATGCTTTATCAAAACAAGTTGATGTTGTCGACATAGAAAATGATAGAGATCTCTAGTAGCCAAAAGGCAATTTTAGCATGAACTTTTAGCACGGGCAGCGCCATTTAGGGCTTCCGCCATGCTTCCGATATTTTAAAGCAGTTCATTGGGTGAGGCTTCTTATGGGTTTTAGCCTCAATGGCGCTGCCCATGCTCTCACAGATGCCGTAGTGGAACAAATATAAAGAGGAGTACTCTATCTATCTCTATGGTTGTAAACCATTTGCATAGGGAAGTCACGTGAACCGGAACCAGATTGCGCGTGAAAGGAGGATGCTTCCGGTACATTATTCTAGTCCAATGCTGATTGGACCAAATTATTAGAAGGACATCTTGTAATATTTTCAGATTTCATAAAAATAGATTTCACCAGTTTTTGCATAAAATAGACATTTAACCAATACCATTTACTTTCTATAAGAGTATCTATGTCATGAGCCTTTGCTAGGTAAAGCCCTGCCTTATCTCAGCTCACAGGTCACCATAGCAGCACCCACTTGTAGAACTTGCTCCAGCAGGTATATTTCACTGGTCACCCCCAAAGCCCATTCCTCCTTCAGCAGCCTTTCCTTCCAGTTCTCTGCTGCCAATGACTGGAACGAACTGCAAAAAAATAAATCACAGAAGCTGAAGACTCATATCTCCCTCACTAACTTTAAGCACCAGCTGTGAGAGCATTTCACAGATCACTGCACCTGTACATAGCCCATCTGTAAATAGCCCATCCAACTACCTCATCCCCATACTGTTATTTTACTCCTTTTTACCCCAGTATCTCTACTTGCACGCTCATCTTCTGCACATCTAATCACTCCAGTGTTTAATTGCCATATTGTAATTATTTCACCACTGTGGCCTATTTATTGCCTTACCTCCCTTATCTTACCTCATTTGCACACACTGTATATAGACTTTTTCTATTGTATTATTGACTGTATGTTTGTTTATTCCATGTGTAACTCTGTATGTTTGTTTTGCACTGCTTTGCTTTATCTTGACCAGGTCGCAGTTGTAAATGAGAACTTGTTCTCAACTAACCTACCTGGTTAAAAGAAAGGTGAAATAATAAAATAAAATGACCTAAAGTGAAACATTAAACCTATTTCCAATGATAATATAGACATATGATGGACCATGTGGTGTCCCTCCCTTAGAGGTTATTCAAATCTACAAGCAACACGTTCTGTACATCCATCCAATATTTTATTGAATAAAAGCCCAAACACAGACCTTTACAAATTGATATCAATCAATATAGAAAACATTGCAAATGTTCACTGTTAAAAATTTATGTATCCCACATGGTTTTCTGTTTGTTTTTTTACGATTTGGTGCCATTTTCACAAATATGTGAATTTTCTAATCTCTTAGTACAAAACTCCAAACTGGTAACACTTGTAATGCAGCCAGTCTTACATTCAAATCCTTTCAATATTACTTTATTTGGTTTGTAGACATCGTTCACTACACAACCATTAATCCAAAATATAAAGTTTACTGTGAAATAAGAACATTGGTTTAATCACCAAAACACAACCTAATGACATCTCCTTAATTTAGTTATTTTAACCAATTAATCCAAAAGCACAAAAACACTTTTTAAGATATGTTTCAATTTGCTCTTTGAATGTAGTATGCTCCAGTAGTGTAAATTACAGTACATGACACTGTTTCACATTCGGCAATACACTTGCACTACCCATTAAAATGAACTGAACTTGAAATGTCAATAACTTCTATCCCATGTCTGATCATCGAAGACAACTTTCATAAGGTAATCAAATGAAAGAAACGTTTAAGGCGCTAATTGCATCAAACCTGTCTGGAGCGTTTGGCCGTAGGTTCTCATCGAAATCACAGTAAATATCATGCACCTGGCCTGATATAGGTCTGGATTGACGTCATTGCATGAGTCATCCATGGCCTAGACTAGAGGGTGGTGGTTCGCTCATGGGGGTGGCAATCATAGATCTTCCACCTGTGTTGTACCTAATGTATTGTAGTGGTTCTGTACGTGTCTCACAGTTCATAAGAGCGTGGCACTAGCAACACCAGAGGTGTGGGTTCCATTCCTACTGGGATCACATACCAAAAAGTGGACTGTTGTCACTTTGGATAAAAGTGTCTATGTAAATGGACTATTTTACAGAACCGTACTACCCAATGCTATTTTAGTGAAGCATTTATTTATTGTTAAGGACTTTCTGGATTATTTGCGTATTGGTATTGTATTACTGCAATGCAGGCGCTAGAAACACAAGCATTTCGCTGCGCCTGCTGTAACATCCGCTAATCTGTGTACGCGACCAATAAACGTTTTAATTTGTAACATATAGTACATGTCTGATTTTGTCAATATCAGATTTGTTTTACTTGTTTGACTTACTGTGAAGTAAAATCATAATAGTAATACATAGATCATACTTACGTTTCTACAGACATCCATTGTCATTATTTAGTTCTCAAAATCTGTAGTAGACAAAATGTAAAATCGATCCATTTACCAAACGTTCCGTGGGTTTAATCAAACGTTCCGTGGGTTTAATCAAACGTTCCGTGGGTTTAATCAAACGTTCCGTGGGTTTAATCAAACGTTCCGTGGGTTTAATCAAACGTTCCGTGGGTTTAATCAAACGTTCCGTGGGTTTAATCAAACGTTCCGTGGGTTTAATCAAACGTTCCATGGGTTTAAGTGATCACTGATAAAGAGCAGTTGGATTATGTAATTGTAAAACGTCTTAAAAGAGAAGAGAATCATACCTAAAGTAATGGGAGCATTGAGAAAAGCAATGACTTTATATGAACATGTATTGCAATGTGAAACATGCATTTCTAGATGAAACACTGATTAAATTTGGTGTAAAAATAAAGTGACTGTTGTACTTAGTCAATTGAAAATATGCTTAGTTTTGAAACTGGATTTTTGAAGATCTGTTTTCAATTTTGTATTAAGAGTTGTGGAAATATACCACATACATGTGAAAATTGCACCAGAGATTTTTTTTTTAAAACAGCAAAAAAAAAAAAAACATTTTAAACCAACCCCAAATCCTCACGTAGCCCAAACCCCAGAATTATCTCCAAAAGAAAGCTGGATGGATCTGGGATGGTTGGTGTAGATTCAATGGGTCTCAAAAGAAGAAGAGACATCATTTCCCAAAAGGCCCTGCAGCTCTACTCGTCTTATAACCTATTCAGATGGAAAAGTACATAGATATGCGGCTTTTATATTTTGTACATCTCTTAAAAAACAACTTAAAAGCGTGCCATGGTTCCGCTATAAAATGACCTAGTTTTCAAGATTATATTGGCTGCATCTCAAATGCCACCCTATATAGTGCAGTACTACTGGTCAAAAGTAGTGCACTAGGCCTATATAGGGAATAGGGTTCAAATGGCACCCTATTCCCTATATAGTGCAGTACTACTGGTCAAAAGTAGTGCACTAGGCCTATATAGGGAATAGGGTTCAAATGGCACCCTATATAGTACAGTACTACTGGTCAAAAGTAGTGCACTAGGCCTATATAGGGAATAGGGTTCCGTTTGAGATATAGCTACTCTTTCCCTGAACTTATTAACCCCCACCCCCCAATACCTGCCCTGCATTTACAATCAAAACAAACTAAAGACAGTCAAATTTAGCTACCAAACATGTATGCAAATTAATTAGCTGGCAAAAGCATAAAAAGTTCAGTGGTCGCCATGGTTTCTATTCTGAGTGACAACACATTCCACCTGTCGTTCATAGAGGCCTTCAGTTTAAAACATATTTTTAAAAAAAAAGGTCCCCAAGAATATCGTCTTTGCCCAAACGGTGCCCTATTCTTATAGGGAATAGGTTGCCATTTTGGGCTGAACCCTATATCCTACAGGTCGCTTGGCATGGCAAAGATTTTATACAACGATGTAAAAAAAAAAAGGGGGGAATAGACCTTTCTCGAGGGTGCATCCGTTCATCCCAACAAAATTAAACTCCAGATCAAACTAAACACGTTAAAAATGTCAAATCAAATCAACAAAGCATCAGGTGCTTTTTCAGCAGGATGATAATACATTTCAGAACAAATTGCAGATTGAACAGACATGCACGATTCACTCCTGGACTTAAAAATCTGTGTATATTCTACATTGTTTTTTTTTTTTTAATGTTTCACTCCACTGAATGAGTCCCAGGTGTACATGGCTTTCAGAGAATAAGCTACCCTCGGTGCTCTCTCAGCACCACACCCCTGAATCCTTCCCCTGCTCATTCTTTTTGATGTCCAAAACACCATCTTACTCCCTATACAGTGCACTACATTTGCCAGGAGCCCTATGGGGGGGGAAACCAGGTGCCCTATGGGGGGGAAACCAGGTGCCCTATGGGGGGGGGAAACCAGGAGCCCTATGGGGGGGAAAACCAGGAGCCCTATGGGGGGGGAAACCAGGAGCCCTATGGGGGGGAAAACCAGGAGCCCTATGGGGGGGAAAACCAGGAGCCCTATGGGGGGGAAAACCAGGAGCCCTATGGGGGGGAAAACCAGGAGCCCTATGGGGGGGAAAACCAGGAGCCCTATGGGGGGGAAACCAGGAGCCCTATGGGGGGGAGAAACGAGGAGCCCTATGGGGGGGGAGAAACGAGGAGCCCTATGGGGGGGGAGAAACGAGGAGCCCTCTGGTTAGCAAAAAATAAAAAATGTAGAGCACTCGAGGAAATATGGTGGCATTTAAAAACACACAAATATCTAGGAGGCTGTCCTTACTACTGAATAGTGGTGGTTCCAGGTGTGTAAGGGTCAAAATAAGAACACTGGAAGAGATCGAGACTGGCACACTGTCCAATAAAGGACTACAATTATTCCCGTTTTGCCTCAGGTTTTTGGATTTATTCCTTCTTTTTTGTCTCTCGACAGTACGCGGGTCTCCATCTCCTCCAGTCACAGCGCTAGTTTTGACGACGTTAGTCCGAAGATGGTGGAGATTGATCGGGTAAGCATTTGGCTGCTCTCCCCTGGCGGAGTGGTGATGCCTCTCTACTCGATGAGCTTCTTTGCCTTGAAGAAACGTCGCAGGTAGAAGACCTGCCAGGTGGCCAAGCCGATCAGACAGCACATAGAGAAGATGCTGAAGTACAGGACACGTGTGTTGGTGGACTCTGGAAGAAGGAGAACAGAGTGAGAAATATACTAACATTACAGAAGAGACTTGTTTTGTTTTATTTTTTTTCCTCCTCCAATTATATTCATTAGTATTTATTTGTAAACTTTATTGAGACTTTTGTTATACACACTTTATATAAATTGTGACTTGTTAGAGATGCGTAGGTGATGTTTACAATGAGCTAAGACTAAGCATTAGTGGGCCAATACATAACTCGAGAAATGTTAACAGCAAGTTCCACAAGAATCATGCATGTATCGACAACAAATGGGGAGGTTTGTGTTTAAATTTGAGTTGCACAATCCTTTACCAAGTTAGGATCAGGCTAGAATACATCGTGGTACTACTTTATCGGTACAAGTGCTCTTCTTACCGTTGGTATCCCTCATCTCCTCCTCTCGCCTCTTCATGTAGGCAAAGTCGTTGACGATGGACTCCGATAGGTCCTCCAGCCGCCTTAGCTCCACCTCCAGGGGCTTCAGCTTCTCCACCTTGGCGATCTGATTGGACGAGAGACAACAACAACAACAAAAATCAATCAACAACGCAACGCCACAATCCAGCCCATGTCAGTAGGTGTTTATTGGATTGGATGTTTGAGGGACAGGAACAAATGCATTCAATTGTTTTAAAAGTTTGAGAAATGTGAGTGGTCCCCTGTAGTTCAGTTGGTAGAGCATGGCACTTACAATGCCTGGAAAGTGGGTTTGATTCCTGGGATCAACCACATGTAGAAAATGTAAGCACGCATAACTGTAAATAACTTTAAAAGTGTCTGTTAAATGGCAGATATTTTGTATTATATTATTCAAATGAAGCTTGGACTGTGCTGTGACCCAGTTTGTCCAGTTGGGGTCGCTCTTGAGCTATTCAGCAGTACTGCCAGACCGCAGCAGAGAACAGTTTGTGTTCCTGTTCATGTTGAACTAATCTGCCTGGTATGTAGAACGCTCTACCCGTCCTCCTGCTTTAGTTTAGCAAACGTATTGGATTCCCAAGCAGAGAATCTGGTCACACATGCTACAACTTAAATTTTTTTTTTTTAAAAAGGGATGTGATATGATTAGCAGATGTTGGAAATCGTTTCGTTCAGAACAGAACCCGTTATTATTTGTGTTCTGTTCCGACCAGCAAAATAAAGTTCTGAACCGGGTCGAACCACAAAAATGTACTGGTCTATATCATTCCTTTCTGTTCCCTTTTAAACCGCACATATATATATATATATATATATATATATATATATATATCTATCTATCTAGAGAAGCTTGCTGTGGAGTGAGTGCTGCTAGAGAAGCTTGCTGTGGATTGAGTGCTGCTAGAGAAGCTTGCTGTGGAGTGAGTGCTGCTAGAGAAGCTTGCTGTGGAGTGAGTGCTGCTAGAGAAGCTTGCTGTGGAGTGGGTGCTGCTAGAGAAGCTTGCTGTGGAGTGAGTGCTGCTAGAGAAGCTTGCTGTGGAGTGAGTGCTGCTAGAGAAGCTTGCTGTGGAGTGAGTGCTGCTTAGAGAAGCTTGCTGTGGAGTGAGTGCTGCTAGAGAAGCTTGCTGTGGAGTGAGTGCTGCTAGAGAAGCTTGCTGTGGAGTGAGTGCTGCTTAGAGAAGCTTGCTGTGGAGTGAGTGCTGCTAGAGAAGCTTGCTGTGGAGTGAGTGCTGCTAGAGAAGCTTGCTGTGGAGTGGGTAAACAATTTCATCTGTATTGGAAAGTCATTAAAAGCAAATAGTATTTTAATCGTAATGGAAGGCTAACACACTGTGCTGCCAGTCAGTGTAGGGTGCGAGGTGCAACTGACATTTTTAGGGTGTGTAGAGGGTGGAGATGGAGGCTTGAAGCGCTGGGCATCTTGTGATGACATGTATTATACCTCCAGAGGAACGGCTCCTATGGAGGAGCTTTGAATGTCTTTATAAACTTCAGAGTTGGTTTAACGTTGGATCAGAGCAAACGTTATCTTGTTTCGCTCACAAGCTTCTGTGTTCAGAGCGGCACCAGAATTAAAAACACATCTTACCTTTTTGTAGTTAATAAATCCAATGTGAAACGTGATAACTAGAGTATACTTAACTAACATGAAGTCAATCCATTATTCTCCAATTAAAAGTATCTCCCTCTGAATTACGCTTGTAACGCCGTCAGTATGCTACAGTAACCTAGGCTCCAGAGGGGGGGGCTACAGTAACCTAGGCTCCAGAGGGGGGGGCTACAGTAACCTAGGCTCCAGAGGGGGGGGCTACAGTAACCTAGGCTCCAGAGGGGGGGGGCTACAGTAACCTAGGCTCCAGAGGGGGGGGGGCTACAGTAACCTAGGCTCCAGAGGGGGGGGCTACAGTAACCTAGGCTCCAGAGGGGGGGGGGGGGGGGGCTACAGTAACCTAGGCTCCAGTGGGGGGGGCTACAGTAACCTAGGCTGCAGAGGGGGGGCTACTGTAACATAGGCTCCAGAGGGGGGGGCTACAGTAACCTAGGCTCCAGAGGGGGGGGGGGGCTACAGTAACCTAGGCTCCAGAGGGGGGGGGCTACAGTAACCTAGGCTCCAGAGGGGGGGGGCTACAGTAACCTAGGCTCCAGAGGGGGGGGGGGGGGGGGGGGCTACAGTAACCTAGGCTCCAGAGGGGGGGGGCTACAGTAACCTAGGCTCCAGAGGGGGGGGGGGGGGGGGCTACTGTAACATAGGCTCCAGAGGGGGGGGCTACAGTAACCTAGGCTCCAGAGGGGGGGGCTACAGTAACCTAGGCTCCAGAGGGGGGGGGGCTACAGTAACCTAGGCTCCAGAGAGGGGGGGGGGGCTACAGTAACCTAGGCTCCAGAGGGGAGGGGGGCTACAGTAACCTAGGCTCCAGAGGGGAGGGGGGCTACAGTAACCTAGGCTCCAGGGGGGGGGGGGGGGGGGCTACAGTAACCTAGGCTCCAGAGAGAGGGGGCTACAGTAACCTAGGCTCCAGAGGGGGGGCTACAGTAACCTAGGCTCCAGAGGGGGGGCTAAAGTAACCTAGGCTCCGGGGGGGGGCTACAGTAACCTAGGCTCCAGAGAGGGGGGGCTACAGTAACCTAGGCTCCAGAGGGGGGGGCTACAGTAACCTAGGCTCCAGATGGGGGGCTACAGTAACCTAGGCTCCGGGGGGGGGTACAGTAACCTAGGCTCCAGAGGGGGGGCTACAGTAACCTAGGCTCCAGATGGGGGGCTACAGTAACCTAGGCTCCGGGGGGCTACAGTAACCTAGGCTCCAGAGGGGGGCTACAGTAACCTAGGCTCCAGAGGGGGGCTACAGTAACCTAGGCTCCAGAGGGGGGCTACAGTAACCTAGGCTCCAGAGGGGGGCTACAGTAACCTAGGCTCCAGAGGGGGGCTACAGTAACCTAGGCTCCAGAGGGGGGCTACAGTAACCTAGGCTCCAGAGGGGGGCTACAGTAACCTAGGCTCCAGAGGGGGGCTACAGTAACCTAGGCTCCAGAGGGGGGGCTACAGTAACCTAGGCTACAGTAACCTAGGCTACAGTAACCTAGGCTACAGTAACCTAGGCTACAGTAACCTAGGCTACAGTAACCTAGGCTACAGGGGGGGGGATACAGTAACCTAGGCTCCAGAATCTCGTCTATAGCCAACCCTGTGCGGTACTCAGGCATGTTGTACTGTAGAGTACTCACCCACACAGGCATGTTGTACTGTACAGCACTCACCCGCACAGGCATGTTGTACTGTACAGCACTCACCCACACAGGCATGTTGTACTGTACAGCACTCACCCACACAGGCATGTTGTACTGTACAGTACTCACCCACACAGGCATGTTGTACTGTACAGCACTCACCCACACAGGCATGTTGTACTGTACAGTACTCACCCACACAGGCATGTTGTACTGTACAGTACTCACCCACACAGGCATGTTGTACTGTACAGTACTCACCCACACAGGCATGTTGTACTGTACAGTACTCACCCACACAGGCATGTTGTACTGTACAGTACTCGCCAGTAGCCGGTGTCTGTTAAGGCATCCCCATTCACGAGCCTCGAGCTCAGATCAGTATTAGATTCTCAATACAACCCTAGATATGATAACACACACACGGTACCAGCAGCTAGTCCAGCACACGCATTGTGTGATACCCAAAGTACACTCCCTCGGCTGTCTCCTGAAGTCCACGATCACAGTATAGGGGATACAGTATAGGGGATACAGTGATCGTGAACTTCAGGAGACAGCCGAGGGAGCACCGCCCCCCTGGTCAAATGAAAGACTTGGTCTCTACTCACCTCCTCGTAGTTCTTGGCCTCTACACCGTGCTTCATGTCCAGATTAACCAGCTGGTCGGGGACTCTCCCAGATCCTGGGTGACAGAACATACACCCTTACTCAGTACATTTCCATGCAAAGGCTTTAACTCGCCTCATTCAATAACAGCGAGCAATAACACCGGTTGTCAGGACTCGTTCCAGTCACGTGGGGGGGGGGGGGGGGGGGGGGGGGGTGCGTTCAGCAGGACGCAATGTTTTGTTTCACTCGGATAGAAATGGGATATGTTGAAATGTCGTATCTGCATTGTTCAGCTACTGAAAGTTAACCCTGCTCTAGATAATTTCCCAATCCACTGGTTTCTTGCACTTCACATTTCCAAATAACGAATCTCATGTCATATACAGTGTCAACGTTTATAAATCACTATGTTAGCTGTGCATGGTGACACGGCGTCGTGCTCTGGGTTGTTCTGAACACAATGAGCCTGTTTTGTCGTGTCACACACACCTGAATACTCTCAGGACTCCTTTCTAGGGGCACCAATGGGATGATCTGTTTCCCTGAATTACACGTGAAAGCCCAACACTGTAATATGTTTTATATAACTTAGCTAGTCATGTTGGCCATAGAATAAGCTTATATAATACTGATGCCCACCTGACCCTGATTAGTGATTTATAAATGGTCTGTTTTAGGGTTGCCTAAACAACAGTTGTGGGGAGGCTGGGTTGAGTCCCAAACAAAACAACTACAAGTGTCCTTGCTCTAGTTCCTCGACGACTCAGCGAGGAGAGGCAAAAAAAAAAAGCAATTCATAGTTGAAGACTCTTCTTTGAGTCATAAAAGTGCATTGAAATGACTTAGGAACTGTGTACACTGGAGAGAGATGTGGGGCCACTTGGAGACACCAGTTCGTCTTCTCACTCAAACCGTGTCCTTTTTTTTGTCTTATGTTGCACCTACTCCACATTTCCCAGGAATATTATTTCGTTACTGAATGTATCCAGAATATTTTCAGATTTCGTTATATCAACAAATGTGGTGAAAAGTACAGAAAATGTAAAATGCACATTAAAATCAACAGTGTCATGTTTGCATTCAGTGTTGTCAGTTCACCTGGTTTAATAAGTTTCCCATAATATCCTAAATGTTTCTTTTTTTTTTTCAATCGCTACCATGGTTACGTATTTTCAGATTTCTTCTGTAAGAAACATTTCCATTTAGCCCTATCCATAGAGGCCAATTCCCCCGAGAGTAAAAGGGCTAAGAAAACAGCAGTGTTCCTTGGGGGAAGGACGGGGCGGGGTCATCTCAGAACCCAGAACCAAATGTAGCATGTGCTGGCCAGCCTATAGATGTGGCAGAGGGGTCAATGGAACACAGACCGCGGGGAGACAGGAGGAGGACGCCGGATTGGCGCACATTCAACAAATATGATCAAACATAATGTGGATTTATCAAATCTGTCATGATTTACGTATTGTAAAAGGCCCCCACAATGGGGTTACTAAAGTCAGATTTTTATATATTTGGCTGTTTTCTCTGCATAATATTTACAACTAGTACCTTTAAGGTTTAGAAGAAGTGACTGCTAAATGCTAACTCCCATTCGTATAAGCTGGTTAGCATAGCTAGCATAAAGAAATCGGTGGTGGTGGCCAGTCGATTTCTATTTACAGTTGATCGGTAACGATGACATGAGCATGTATGGGGGGGTTGACATCTATACAAGCATTTTACTCTTGATTTTTTACCTCAACAGTGTGGAATACACATATAATCAATAGCCTAAATGTAGGCTAATTTTGCAGGGAGGCAATGAGAAGATCCGGGAGATCTTTCCCACAAGCGTTTCCATGGCATTTCCATTGTTTGGGTCAAGTTCCATTGACTTCTTGACCGCAATTTCACTCCATGTACAGTGAATTCAGAAAGTATTCAGACCCCTGGATATTTTCCACATTTTGTTACGTTACAGCCTTAATCTAAAATGTATTATATTGTTTTTTTCTCCCCTCACCAATCTACACGCAAAACCCTATAAATTATGAAGCAAAAACAGGTTAAACATCACATCTACATAATTATTCAGACCCCTTTCTCAGTACTTTGTTGAAGCACCTTAGGCAGCGATTACAGCCTCGAGTTCTCTTGGGTACGAAGCTACAAGCTTGGTACACATGTATTTGGAGAGTTTCTCCCATTCTTCTCTGCAGACCCTCTCATGTCAGGTTGGATGTGGAGTGTTGCTGCAGAGCTATTTTCAGGTCTCTCCAGAGATGTCCGATCGGGTTCAAGTCCGGGCTCTGGCTGGGCCACTCAACGACATTCAGAGACTTGTCCCGAAGCCACTCCTGCATTGTCTTGGCTGTGTGCTTAGGGTAGTTGTCCTGTTGGAAGGTGAACCGTCACCCCAGTCTGAGGTCCTGAGCGCTCTGGAGCATGTTTTCATCAAGGGTCTCACTGTACTTTGTTCATATTTCCCTCGATCCTGACTAGTCTCCCAGTCCCTGCCACTGCCACTAGTCTCCCAGTCCCTGCCACTGAAAAACATCCCACAGCATGATGCTGCCACCACCATGCGTCACTGTAGGGATGGTGCAAGGTTTCCTCAAAATGTGACACTTGGAATTCAGGCCAAAGAGTTCAATCTTGGTTTTATCAGACCAGAGAATCTTGTTTCTCATGGTCTGAGAGTCTTTAGCTGCCTTCTGACCAACTCCAAGCTGGCTTCCGACTGGCCACTCAACCATAAAGGCCTGATTGGTGGAGTGCTGCAGAGATGGTTGTCCTTCTGGAGGGTTCTCCCATCTCCACAGAGGAACTAAAGAGCTCTGTCAGGGTGACCATCGAGTTCTTGGTCACCTCCCTGACCAAGGCCCTTCTCCCCCAATTGCGCAGTTTGGCCATGTGACCAGGAAGAGCCTTGGTGGTTCCAAACTTCTTCCATTTAACTTCTTCGATATAGGGGGCGCTCTTTTAATTTTTGGATGAAAAACGTTCCCGTTTTAAACAAGACATTTTGTCACGAAAAGATGCTCGACTATGCATATAATTGACAGCTTTGGAAAGAAAACACTGACGTTTCCAAAACTGCAAAGATATTGTCTGTGAGTGCCACAGAACTGATGTTACAAGCGAAACCCAGATAAAAATCCAATCAGGAAGTGCCGCATTTTTTGAAACCGCCTCATTCCAATGACTCCTTATATGGCTGTGAAGGAGCTAGGAGTCAGCTTACGTTTTCCCCAAGGTGTCTGCAGCATTGTGACGTATTTGTAGGCATATCATTGGAAGATTGACCATAAGAGACTACATCTACCAGGTGGTCGCTTGGTGTCCTCCGTTGCAATTATTGCGTAATCTCCAGCTGCAGTATTTTTCCGTTTGCTTTTGATGAGAAGCCAGCTGCCACCACTGATAGATTATCGGATATGTGAAAAACACCTTGAGGATTGATTCTAAACCACGTTTGCCATGTTTCTGTCAATATTATGGAGCTAATTTGGAAAAAAGTTCAGCGTTGTAAGTGACTGCATTTTCCGGTATTTTTCTTAGCCAAACGTGATGAACAAAACGGAGCTATTTCGTCTACACGAATAATCTTTTGGGGAAAAAATGAACATTTGCTATCTAACTAAGAGTCTAGTCATTGAAAACATCCAAAGTTCTTCAAAGGTAAATTATTGTATTTGAAGGCTTTTCTTGTTTTTGTGAAAATGTTGCCTGCTGAATGCTAGGCTTAATGCTATGCTATCAATACTCTTACACAAACGCTTGTGTAGCTTTGGTTGAAAAGCATATTTTGAAAATCTGAGATGACAGTGTTGTTAACAAAAGGCTAAGCTTGTGTTTCAATATATTTATTTCATTTCATTTGCGATTTTCATGAATAGGAAACTTTGCGTTATGGTAATGAGCTTGAGGCTATGATTACGCTCCCGGATACGGGATTGCTTGACGCTAGAGATTAAGAATGATGGAGGCCACTGTGTTCTTGGGGACCTTCAATGCTGCAGAAATATTTTGGTACACTTCCCCAGATCTGTGCCTCGACACAATCCTGTCTCGGAGCTCTATGGACAATTCCTTCCAACTCATGGATTGTTTTTTTTGCTGTGACATGCACTGTCAACTGTGGGACCTTATATAGACAGGTGTGTGCCTTTCCAAATCATGTCCAATCAATTGAATTTACCACAGGTGGACTCCAAGTTGTAGAAACATCAAGGATGATCAATGGAAACAGGATGCACCTGAGCTCAATTTCTAGTCTCAAAGCAAAGGGTCTGAACACTTATGTAAATAAGCAATTTCTTTTTTGTATATATTTGCAAAAAAAATAAGAAATAACTGTTTTTCGCTTTGTCATTATGGGATATTGATAAGGAAAAAAATATTTAATCAATTTTAGAATCATTTTGAAACAGTCAAGGGGTCTGAATACTTTCCCGAATGCATAGCATTACAAAGAGTGGCAAGGAGTGGAATGATAACTCAGACTGGTATTCAGGCTAGCTACTCACTTGTTAACAATTTGTCACAAGACACTACTTGTGGATGGCATAATGCAGTTCAACTATCAATTACATTGAGCAGTGCCTGCTCTTTGCAAACATCTAGGCGAAGGAGTACCCATCACTCTCCGTAACACAGAAGAAAAACTATACACATTATCTACGTCCCACATGCCACCCTATTCCCCATTTAGGGAACTACTTTTGACCAGGGCTCATAGGCCCTCTGGTCAAAAGTAGTGCACTTAAATAGGGAGCCATTTTGGGACGTAGACTGACTTACCCATTGGTGACTTGCTCTCAAAGCACACTTCAAACATGTCATAATCTTCTGTTGTGAAGGCAAACTTCCCTTTCGTTGCATCTTCCTTCAAGTAGAGGATGTGTCCCGATGAGTCTGTGATCTAAAAACAGGTGACAATAACAAAATGACATAAATAAAAAAGTTAAGAGAGATACATCACACGTTATGACAGCTGCTGTATCATGGCAGTCGCTGTGGGCAATGTTATGTTTACTTAAATGACGTGTAAGGAAAATAACTCACACACATAATGTGCTAAATGTAACAGTATAACTTTAGACCGTCCCCTCGCCCATACCCGGGCTCGAACCAGGGACCCCCTGCACACATCAACAACAGTCACCCACGAAGCATCGTTACCCATCGCTCCACAAAAGCCGCGGCAAATGATATACCTATTTTAAATCCTGCGTTCCCTGTGCTGACATCCACATGATAAATCTACAGCATGCTAACATAGCTAGCCTAGCTAGCAGGTTACACGTATCACAGAGTGGATGATGGGGGGTTAAGACTGACGTGTAACATCCTGAATGAATGTTCACCAACTCAACTGACACTAAAACATTAAAAATGGGGTTAGCAACACAATAACAGTTAGCTCTGATCTGCAAATTTTTTCCCAATTCCTTTACACATGTAATACTTCATGAACTTGGTTTGATAAATGTACAATCCTACCTATTTAATGTCAACAAACACATTTTCACAGGGTAAGAACCAGGAAGGATGTGTCACAGGCCCAATCAGGCTAAAGTTAGCTAGCAAAGCTAACCATAGCTAGCAAAGCTAACCATAGCTAGCAAAGCTAACCATAGCAAGCTACAAACTAACAACAGTTGTGAACAAGACTTTAAAATAATTTATCCGCTATTGGAAGAAAATACACACAGATAACAGGGCGCTGAGGTTATCATATCCACGTATTGCATTTCGTTGTGATAACGTTACTTCTCATCGGGAAATAATATGACCGAACTACGTTTTGGGCCTTCAATGCTAACAGTTAGCAGCTAACTAGCTTAGCCGAGCAACGTCGGTATTACCAAACATCATCAAACTCACCTTCAGGTTGGTTTTGGTGTTGGACTCGTCATTGATATCATACTCTCCCGTGACGAGCACGTCTTTGTGAATCTCTTCCCGTAGACATTTTCTTGAATTTACAGGTAGAAAGAAAGAAATAGAAAATACCGATTCAATGAGAACAGGTAAAAGCAGTAAGGCAGCGAACCGAGCCATGGCTACAAGCCGAATAAAACACGAGCGACAGCTGCAGCTCCGCTGAAGAGCTCCCTCTTACACCTCGGATTTCTCCACAGCGCCGCAGCTGTCAGGGAGGGCTGCTGACAGTTTGGTCAGATAGATAGATAGATAGATAGATAGATAGATAGATAGATAGATAGATAGATAGATAGATAGATAGATAGATAGATACCATAGATACCATAGATACCATAGATAGATAATCTATCTATCTAACCAAATAGATAGATAGATAGATAGATAGATAGATAGATAGATAGATAGATAGATAGATAGATAGATAGATATATCTATCTATCTATGGTATCAATTCAATTCAATTTCAATTCAATTCAAGGGCTTTATTGGCATGGGAAACGTGTTAACATTGCCAAAGCAAGTGAGGTAGACAACATACCAGACAGGACACAAGATAAAATAAATAAGCATAAATATGGGTTGTATTTACAATGGTGTGTGTTCTTCACTGGTTCTTCACTGGTTCACTGGTAGATAGATAGATAGGTAGATAGATAGATACCATAGATACCATAGATACCATAGATAGATACCATAGATAGATAGATAGATAGATAGATAGATAGATAGATAGATAGATAGATAGATAGATAGATAGATAGATAGATAGATAGATAGATAGATAGATACCATAGATAGATAGATAGATATATAGAGAGACATATATATATAGAGAGACATATTTCCCTCAGATTACACAGATCCACAAAGAATTCGAAAACAAATCCAAATTTGAAAAACTCCCATATCTACTGGGTGAAATTCCACAGTGTGCCATCACAGCAGCAAGATTTGTGACCTGTTGCCACGAGAAAAGGGCAACCAGTGAAGAACACACACCATTGTAAATACAACCCATATTTATGCTTATTTATTTTATCTTGTGTCCTTTAACCATTTGTACATTGTTAAAACACTGTATATATATAATATGACATTTGTAATGTCTTTACTGTTTTGAAACCTCTGTATGTGTAATGTTTACTGTTAATTTTTGTTGTTTTTCACTTTATATTTTCACTTTGTATGTTGTCTACCTCACTTGCTTTGGCAATGTTAACACATGTTTCCCATGCCAATAAAGCCCTTGAATTGAATTGAATTGATATATAGATACCATAGATAGATAGATAGATAGATAGATAGATAGATACCATAGATAGATAGATAGATAGATAGATACCATAGATACCATAGATACATAGAGTCCGTAATAAAGCGCCTATAAAATCATATCTATCTATTATAATTTGGGGGTGGGGGTGCTTATATTTGTCAAGTATTTTGGCATCACTAAACTCTCCTTGAAACACCTGCAGTGGAGTGGGATCACAGCCCAGGTCACCATTGTACAGCAATTATGTTTAGTGCCTTGCTCAAGGTCACAGTCGGCTCCGGTATTCAAACTAGCAACCTTTCGGTTATTGGCCCAATGATCTCACCTCGAGGCTACCTGCCACCCTTTATCTAGCTAGGCCTGTATTGGTCTCATTTGAAAATGTATTTTATCACTCTTTTGACAGTAGCTACGTGGTCCTACCAGTTAACTGAATAATTAATTAAACATGTTTGGTGAAAAGTAGCATTTCATTTGATTATGTAATGACCTAACAAACCAGAGAGTACAGTAAGTGGTTAATCCTCAACAGCATTACACAACAGGACGTATCACATTCACAGTTACTGGGTATCCTGAAGATCCCCAAAGCTATTATTTTGTTGTCAGCAGCAGCTCAGGGATTACCCAATTAGGATTGATGGAGCTGTCCGGTTTCCAGGGAAACCTCCGCTTCCGGATCCCCTAGAGAAGACCCAGCACTCCAGTCGGGCCCGCTAAGAGCAGAGGCTGTCACTGAGTGAACACTAATCATAAGACAGCTAAAGCTGTGTCTCCCACTGGTGTTAGTGCTGTACGTCAATTCACCCCTCTGAATTTGTCACTCTCACTGCCACTATTCTGAATTGCCATTACCCCTATGTTTGATGGTATTTAACCTCTATTTATCCAGGTTAGTCTCACTGATTAAGATCAGATCTATTTTACCACAAGAGAGGCCTGCTATTCTGCTGTCAAAATTCCCTAAATGAAATTGCAGTGACCTGCCATTTCCACCAAAGACAAAGTAAAGCTACTGACCTTCCATTTCTACGAGAGCCATAGATAAAGCTACTGGCCGGCCTCTGTAGAGCCATAGATAAAGCTACTGACCTGCCTCTATAGAGCCATAGATAAAGCTACTGATCTGCCTCCATAGAGCCATAGATAAAGCTACTGACCTGCCTCTATAGAGCCATAAAGCTACTGATCTGCCTTTATAGAGCCATAGGTAAAGCTACTGACCTGCCTCTATAGAGCTATAGATAAAGCTACTGATCTGCCTCCATAGAGCCATAGATAAAGCTACTGACCTGCCTCTATAGAGCCATAGATAAAGCTACTGACCTGCCTCTATAGAGCCATAGATAAAGCTACTGATCTGCCTCCATAGAGCCATAGATAAAGCTACTGACCTGCCTCTATAGAGCCATAAAGCTACTGACCTGCCTCTATAGAGCCATAGATAAAGTTACTGACCTGCTTCTATAGACCCATAAAGCTACTGACCTGCCTCTATAGAGCCATAGATAAAGCTACTGACCTGCCTGTATAGAGCCATAAAGCTACTGACCTGCCTCTATAGAGCCATAGATAAAGCTACTGACCTGCCTCTATAGAGCCATTGATAAAGCTACTGACCTGCCTGTATAGAGCCATAAAGCTACTGACCTGTCTCCATAGAGCCATAGATGAAGCTACTGACCTGCCTCTATGGAGCCATTGATAAAGCTACTGACCTGCCTCTATAGAGCCATAGATAAAGCTACTGACCTGCCTCCACAGAGCCATAGATAAAGCTACTGACCTGTCACTATAGAGCCATAGATAAAGCTACTGACCTGCCTCTATAGAGCCATAAAGCTACTGACCTGCCTCTATAGAGACAGTATATAGCTCTGGTTTTCAACCTGGGAGTGATGAGGGTAATAGAGCACTTATGACCTATTACGACCTGCTATGACCAGATACGAGCTGTTATGACCTCTCTAATCCCTTGGTCCTATGACAAATGTCATTGTCAGAGCCAGAGGTTGAGGATTATGACACCTCTCACTAGGAGTGGATGGCGGATGACGTCAATCATGTCTCCACACCCTCTAGGTAATGGCCCTCCCTACCTGAGACCGTGTTGGTGACCTTTATTGCAGGAGCTCCTATACAAACAAACTACAACTGGAGAGACTCTAGACATTGATACTGCGTGTCATTCAGGATGAAGCAATAGTGCTGTGGATACTGTATATAATACACTTCAACAGCAGAAACCAGACTGGTCATGCGTGGTAATTGCATTGTGACTTCCTTGGAAAAGGTTTATTTTTATACAGCCCCCTATATATGAATGTTAACAGAGGTCCAAATGGGTCTGCTTTCTTGTCTGTCTCAAATATGACGTGGACATCATCTCCTATGACAGCATGTATGAGAAATATGGTTCATTCATAGGAAATATTGACACGTGACGCAAATCCTACATTGTCATTATACATTTATATATGAGACATTACCAACTGTGACCAGTGGTGGGTTGTTTTCTTAGTGCGTGAATTTATTTAAGATAATCCTCAAACAGACATACAGAGACAGGAGGAGAGGCTGAGGCAACTGCTATTGGATTTCTGACGAATTCATCCATGTCCTGACTCCTGGGAGTTGAGAGGAACCAAACGATGAGGATGGGGCTACCGTGAAGATGGTGCAGAACCAAACGGTGAGGATGGGGCTACCATGAAGATGGAGAGGAACCAAACGATGAGGATGGGGCTACCGTGAAGATGGAGCGGAACCAAACGATGAGGATGGGGCTACCGTGAAGATGGAGCGGAACCAAACGATGAGGATGGGGCTACCGTGAAGATGGAGCGGAACCAAACGGAGAGGATGGGGCTACCATGAAGATGGAGAGGAACCAAACGATGAGGATGGGGCTACCGTGAAGATGGAGAGGAACCAAACGATGAGGATGGGGCTACCGTGAAGATGGAGCGGAACCAAACAATGAGGATGGGGCTACCGTGAAGATGGAGAGGAACCAAACGATGAGGATGGGGCTACCGTGAAGATGGAGCGGAACCAAACGATGAGGATGGGGCTACCGTGAAGATGGAGCGGAACCAAACGGAGAGGATGGGGCTACCATGAAGATGGAGAGGAACCAAACGGAGAGGATGGGGCTACCGTGAAGATGGAGCGGAACCAAACGATGAGGATGGGGCTACCGTGAAGATGGAGAGGAACCAAACGGAGAGGATGGGGGGATGGAGAGGAGCCAAACGATGAGGATGGGGCTACCGTGAAGATGGAGAGGAGCCAAACGATGAGGATGGGGCTACCATGAAGATGGAGCGGAACCAAACGATGAGGATGGGGCTACCTTGAAGATGGAGAGGAACCAAACGATGAGGATGGGGCTACCGTGAAGATGGAGAGGAGCCAAACGATGAGGATGGGGCTACCATGAAGATGGAGCGGAACCAAACGATGAGGATGGGGCTACCATGAAGATGGAGAGGAACCAAACGATGAGGATGGGGCTACCGTGAAGATGGAGCGGAACCAAACGATGAGGATGGGGCTACCGTGAAGATGGAGCGGAACCAAACGGAGAGGATGGGGCTACCATGAAGATGGAGAGGAACCAAACGGAGAGGATGGGGCTACCGTGAAGATGGAGCGGAACCAAACGGAGAGGATGGGGCTACCGTGAAGATGGAGCGGAACCAAACGATGAGGATGGGGCTACCGTGAAGATGGAGAGGAACCAAACGGAGAAGATGGGGGGGATGGAGAGGAACCAAACGATGAGGATGGGGAGATGGAGAGGAGCCAAACGATGAGGATGGGGCTACCGTGAAGATGGCGCGGAACCCAACGGAGATGCTTGTTGTCGTGGCACAAAGACAAATTCAGTTCTCCCTCTCATCACTGCACTCTCTCTCTCTCTTCTTTACTCCCTCTCTCTCTCTCCCTTCTTCTCCCTCTCTCTTCTCTTCCCTACCCCTCTTTCTATCTCTCTCTCTACTCCACCCTCTCTCTTCTCTTCCCTACCCCTCTTTCTATCTCTCTACTTCCCCCCTCTCTACCTCCCCTCTCTGTCTTATCCTTATCCCCCTCCACCCCTCCTCTCCCTCCTTTTATTTAGTTCCTTTTTTTCTCAGGCAGACGCTACTGCCTGCTTCCTTCCCTGGGTTGCAGCATCGACGCAGGTTGGCGTCAGAGAGGTCTAATTTTACTGCTGTCGATGCTGATGTTAAAAGAAGCGACGAGCACCTGCTATTACTGCCGCCGCTCCTTCTCCTCAGGTCTGGCAAGGCATATTAATAGAGTGATGAATAACACACTGATGGAGCTGAAGACAAGGCATATTAATAGAGTAATGAATAACACACTGATGGAGCTGAAGACAAGGCATATTAATAGAGTAATGAATAACACACGGATGGAGCTGAAGACACGGCATATTAATAGAGTAATGAATAACACACTGATGGAGCTGAGAGCAAGGCATATTAATAGAGCGATGAATAACACACGGATGGAGCACTGAGCACTTACGACATGAAGAGGATTGGGCAAATAGGTCTAGTCTCTCATACGCCAAAACAAGGATGCTTGTGATTGAACCTGAGGAGTTCTATCAAGAGATTTGAGCAGATATTTACTAACACGGCTAGAGGGAAAACTATAGCATCAATATTGGTGCAGGATTAGCAGGTAGCCTATAGCATCAATTTTGGTGCAGGGTTAGCAGGTAGCCTATAGCATCAATATTGGTGAAGGGTTAGCGGGTAGCCTATAGCATCAATATTTGTGTAGGGTTAGCAGGTAGCCTATAGCATCAATGTTGGTGCAGGGTTAGCGGGTAGCCTATAGCATCAATATTGGTGTAGGGTTAGCAGGTAGCATATAGCATCAATATTGGTGCAGGGTTAGCAGGTAGCCTATAGCATCAATATTGGTGTAGGGTAAGCGGGTAGCCTATAGCATCAATATTGGTACAGGGTTAGCAGGTAGCCTGTAGCCTCAATATTGGTGCAGGGTTACAGAGTAGCATATAGCATCGGTGTTGCAATCTACTGCAAAAATAGCCTGCAGAGTTCTGTCCTACTATCCAGGTCTGTACCCAAACAATTTGAACTTCTACTTTTAAAAATTCACCTCTCTAAAAACAAGTCTCTCACCCTCTGCCCCCAGCTGTGCTCTGGACACCATATGTGAACTGATTGCCCCCCATCTATCTTCAGAGCTTGTGCTGCTAGGTGACCTAAACTGGAACATGCTTAACACCCCGGCCATCCTACAATCTAAACTTGATGCCCTCAATCTCACACAAATGATCAATGAACCTACCAGGTACAACCCCAAAGCCGTAAACACGAGCACCCTCATAGAGATCATCCTAACCAACTTGCCCTCTAAATACACCTCTGCTGTTTTCAACCAAGATCTCAGTGACCACTGCCTCATTGCCTGCATCCATAATGGGTCAGCGGTCAAACGACCTCCACTCATCACTGTCAAACGCTCCCTAAAACACTTCAGCGAGCAGGCCTTTCTAAACGACCTGGCCGGGGTATCCTTAGAAAAAGCCAAGGCTAGCTTTTTCAAGCAGAAATTTGCTTCCTGCAACACAAACTCAAAAAAGTTCTGGGACACTGTAAATTCCATGGAGAATAAGAACACCTCCTCCCAGCTGCCCACTGCAGTGAAGATAGGGAACACTGTCACCACCGATAAATCCACTATAATTGAGAATTTCAATAAGCATTTTTCTACGGCTGGCCATGCTTTCCACCTGGCTACCCCTACCCCGGTCAACAGCACTGCACCCCCCACAGCAACTCGCCCAAGCCTTCCCCATTTCTCCTTCTCCCAAATCCAGTCAGCTGATGTTCTGAAAGAGCTGCAAAATCTGGACCCCTACAAATCAGCCGGGCTAGACAATCTGGATCCTTTCTTTCTAAAATGATCTGCCGAAATTGTTGCCACCCCTATTACTAGCCTGTTCAACCTCTCTTTCGTGTCGTCTGAAATTCCCAAAGATTGGAAAGCAGCTGCGGTCATCCCCCTCTTCAAAGGGGGGGACACTCTTGACCCAAACTGCTACAGACCTATATCTATCCTACCCTGCCTTTCTAAGGTTTTCGAAAGCCATGTCAACAAACAGATTACCGACCATTTCGAATTCCAACATACCTTCTCCGCTATGCAATCTGGTTTCAGAGCTGGTCATGGGTGCACCTCTGCCACGCTCAAGGTCCTAAACGATATCTTAACCGCCATCGATAAGAAACAATACTGTGCAGCCGTATTCATTGACCTGGCAAAGGCTTTCAACTCTGTCAATCACCCCATCCTCATCGGCAGACTCGACAGCCTTGGTTTCTCAAATGATTGCCTCGCCTGGTTCACCAACTACTTATCTGATAGAGTTCAGTGTGTCAAATCGGAGGTTCTGTTGTCCGGACCTCTGGCAGTCTCTATGGGGGTGCCACAGGGTTCAATTCTTGGACGACTCTCTTCTCTGTATATGTCAATGATGTCGCTCTTGCTGCTGGTGAGTCTCTGATCCACCTCTACGCAGACGACACCATTCTGTATACTTCTGGCCCTTCTTTGGACACTGTGTTAACAACCCTCCAGACAAGCTTCAATTCCATACAACTCTCCTTCCGTGGCCTCCAATTGCTCTTAAATACAAGTAAAACTAAATGCATGCTCTTCAACCGATCGCTGCCTGCACCTGCCCGCCTGTCCAACATCATTACTCTGGACGGCTCTGACTTAGAATATGTGGACAACTACAAATACCTAGGTGTCTGGTTAGACTGTAAACTCTCCTTCCAAACTCACATCAAACATCTCCAATCCAAAGTTAAATCTAGAATTGGCTTCCTATTTCCCAACAAAGCATCCTTCACTCATGCTGCCAAACACCCTTCTAAAACTGAGCATCCTACCAAACCTCGACTTCGGCGATGTCATTTACAAAATAGCCTCCAATACCCTACTCAATAAATTGGATGCATCACAGTGCCATCCATTTTGTCACCAAAGCCCCATATACTACCCACCACTGCGACCTGTACGCTCTCGTTGGCTGGACCTCGCTTCACACTCGTCGCCAAACCCACTGGCTCCAGGTCATCTACAAGACCCTGCTAGGTAAAGTCCCCCCTTATCTCAGCTCGCTGGTCACCATAGCAGCACCCACCTGTGGCACGCGCTCCAGCAGGTATATCTCTGTGGTCACCCCCAAAACCAATTCTTCCTTTGGCCGCCTCTCCTTCCAGTTCCCTGCTGCCAATGACTGGAACGAACTACAAAAATCTCTGAAACTGGAAACACTTATCTCCCTCACTAGCTTTAAGCACCAACTGTCAGAGCAGCTCACAGATTACTGCACCTGTACATAGTCCACCTATAATTTAGCCCAAACAACTACCTCTTTCCCAACTGTATTTATTTATTTATTTTGCTCATTTGCACCCCATTATTTTTATTTCTACTTTGCACATTCTTTCACTGCAAATCTACCATTCCAGTGTTTTACTTGCTATATTGTATTTACTTTGCCATCATGGCCTTTTCTTGCCTTTACCTCCCTTATCTCACCTCATTTGCTCACATCGTATATAGACTTATTTTTCTACTGTATTATTGACTGTATGTTTGTTTTACTCCATGTGTAACTCTGTGTCGTTGTATGTGTCGAACTGCTTTGCTTTATCTTGGCCAGGTCGCAGTTGTAAATGAGAACTGGTTCTCAACTTGCCTACCTGGTTAAATAAAGGTGTTCTCAACTAGCCTACCTGGTTAAATAAAGGTGTTCTCAACTAGCCTACCTGGTTAAATAAAGGTGAAATAAATCAAATTAATAAAAATGTTGGTGCAGTTTAACCCTTAACAGTTGGATCAATCATTAAACTTCTCTGAGAGAGTTTCGGAGTGAGGTTCTTTGGAAGAATACACATTCAGGAGATAGAGATAAGGTGAAGCAATAAAGAACCACTGTGAAACATATGTCTTTGTGACTATTGCACAAAAGGGTGTGTCTATGACAGAGCAGTCAGTGAGAGCAGTACATTGCGTCTTTCAGTGTGTGATTGCCGACTTCCTCTCACCGACCCACCCTCCTCTACGTTCACTAGAGCACGCACAAAGCATTTCCTGAGCACAGGCATTGAGCAAACTGCCTCCGTTAAGTATATACAAGGGAAATATAGGGGACATAGGAAATGAGCGAATGAGTTTGAATAGATGGCTGGTGCTGGGGTAGGAAGGGGGTGGATGAGAGTACATCAGTACATGAGAGTAATATGATATGCTGCAGTGACAGAGATGTGTGATATATAGGCCTAGGTATTATATGTCTAACATAGTTGTCGTTTATGCACCTACACAATTCCTAATCTGGCCCTCAATTCCTAATCTGGCCCTCAATTCCCAATCTGGCCCTCAATTCATAATCTGGCCCTCAATTCCCAATCTGGCTCTCAATTCATAATATGGCCCTCAATTTCTAATCTGGCCCTCAAATCCCAATCTGGCCCTCAATTCCCAATCTGGCCCTCAATTCATCATCTGGCCCTCAATTCCCAATCTGTCCCTCAATTCCTAATCTAGCCCTCAATTCCCAATCTGGCCCTCAATTCCCAATCTGGCCCTCAATTCCCAATCTGGCCCTCAATTCCCAATCTGGCCTATCATGGCCACCTAATCATCCCAAACTTCCAATTGTCTCATTCATCCCCTCTCTTCCTGCTGTAAACGAGAATATGTGCTCAGTCAATTTACCTGGTAAAATAAGGGTGAATAATAAATAAATCCCACCCGACTCTTCCTCTTTTATGGCCTATGGATCATGATATGGGATTCACATTTACATTATTCTTATACGTGCCATGGTCAAAGGCACACTGGTAGATGTTTTATCTAGTCGGCTCATGGGATTCAAACCAGTCTACCTTTCGGTTACTTACTCAACACTCTTAAATCGCTAGGCTACCTGGCACCTGTAATGATAGGGTCGCTAGGCTACCTGGCACCTGTAAGGATAGGGTCGCTAGGCTACCTGTAATGATAGGGTCGCTAGGCTACCTGCCACCTGTAATGATAGGGTCGCTAGGCTACCTGCCCCCTGTAGTGATAGGGTCGCTAGACTACCTGGCACCTGTAATGATAGGGTCGCTAGGCCACTTTGGCAACTGTAATGATAGGGTCGCTAGGCTACCTGCCACCTGTAGTGATAGGGTCGCTAGGCTACCTGTAATTATAGGGTCGCTAGGCTACCTGCCACCTGTAATGATAGGTTCGCTAGGCTACTTGGCACTTGTAATGACAGGGTCGCTAGGCTACCTGTAATGATAGAGTTGCTAGGCTACCTGGCACCTGTAATGATAGGGTCGCTAGGCTACCTGTAATGATAGGGTCGCTAGGCTACCTGGCACCTGTAGTGATAGGGTCGCTAGGCTACCTGTAGTGATAGGGTCGCTAGGCTACCTGTAGTGATAGGGTCGCTAGGCTACCTGTAGTGATAGGGTCGCTAGGCTACCTGGCACCTGTAATGATAGGGTCGCTAGGCTACCTGTAGTGATAGGGTCGCTAGGCTACCTGTAGTGATAGGGTCGCTAGGCTACCTGTAGTGATAGGGTCGCTAGGCTACCTGCCACCTGTAATGATAGGGTCGCTAGGCTACCTGTAGTGATAGGGTCGCTAGGCTACCTGTAGTGATAGGGTCGCTAGGCTACCTGTAGTGATAGGGTCGCTAGGCTACCTGTAGTGATAGGGTCGCTAGGCTACCTGTAGTGATAGGGTCGCTAGGCTACCTGTAGTGACAGGGTCGCTAGGCTACCTGTAGTGATAGGGTCGCTAGGCTACCTGCCACCTGTAATGACAGGGACTGGCGCCACAGAATGGACTCCAAAGTCAAGTATAGCATAATAAACCTCCTACTCATCATGGTACCGACCAGGGATGAGGGTCAGTTGCAATTTAAATTCCAGTCAATTCAGGATGTGCACTGAAATTCCAATTCTCTTCGATGCTTTTCAATTGGGAAAAGTGGAATTTGATTTACTTTCTGAATTGACTGACTGGAATTTAAATTCATTTGACCCCCAACCCTGGTACGGACTTCTAGGGGGCAATCTGAGTTTGCAACTTTGCTGTCCTAATCCGTAATTCTTCTGGCTTTTGTTCATTTAGTTTGGTTGTATAAATGCTTGAGTAACTCTCTGCTGTTCCCAGTTTGCCGTATGAATGAAGAGACATTCTCTACAGTGTGACCAGACTGTGTGGCCTGCATACCTTAATAAGACCAGCATCAGAGGAAAATAGAGTAGGATTGTGGGGTGTATGAATAATTCAATAAAACATAGCTTTGCTCTTAAAACGAAAGTCTTCTTACTCAGACCATCACTCTAGTTCACTGTTATATCTGCCTGTGGCCCTACTTTGTCCATTATGCCCAGACTAGTAGACATAGTGTAGAGGTTTCTGCTTTCAAATGCAGCATTTCAAACATAGACCAACAGCAGCCCCATTTTCTTGAGAACTTTTCTTCTCTTGTTCAAATGTTAGACCAGGGCTCTCCTACCCTGTTCCCAGAGAGCTACTGTCCTGTATGTTTACACCAGGGCTCTCCTACCCTGTTCCCAGAGAGCCACTGTCCTGTAGGTTTACACCAGGGCTCTCCTACCCTGTTCCCAGAGAGCTACTGTCCTGTATGTTTACACCAGGGCTCTCCAAACCTGTTCTGAGGTGTTCCTCATATTTGTCCTGTTTACAAAAAAAATTAAATGCATTTTACCAAGAAACCATTTCAGGCTATCAATCAAATTAGAGTAGCTAGACTGTCTGACTATCGTAGCAGGCATATCTGCTGGAAAAGTTGAGACTTTAGAAAAGCAAGCAATAACTAAATGTAATGAAATTCCTTTCAGTCTTTTACCCAGATTTTATGCAGAGAAGCATATTTTGTTTTTTAATAAAGAACCACAAGTCAGGATACAGACAGCTCAAAAGGTGTGCTTAGATATGTAATAATATATATATATATATATATATATATATATATATAGCATTAAGAATAATGATTATGACTCTAGATTGCAGGAAAAAGCTGTTTCAAGTGTTTGAAAAATGCTAAATTCTCCAATTTACTTAAAGGGGAATAACTCCCTGGACCCACTTCCAGGCATTCTCACATAACTTGTGCCCCCTCTGATCTTTATTCAACATTATATAAATCCCTTTTAGAGGGTCAGAAATGGACCTAAACATTCTGCAGGTGGACTTAAACAAAAATCCAGTCGTTTGATCATGCGAAAACTGCAGCTGTTGTTGCTCTAATATTATCCGACATGGCACGTTGTGTTCCTGACTGGGACGTATAGATCTGTTACAGTAGTAGGCTAGGCTGTAGCTATATCAAGCAGACGTGCATCTAGTCCTACCGACTGTAGCCTAAAGCATGAGCTTCATAAATGAGTGAAGAAATATTAGAAAATAGACCATCATGGTCCGACATTATTTAGCTGGATTCCTAATAAATTACCTCCAAATGCGGTTTGCTGTAAACATCCGTCTCTTGCCCAGAGGCGCTATCCCTAGTAGCCGAACGCATGATCGAAGATGTCAATATTCACCATTTTAGAGACAAAGTTGCTCGAGCAAATAGATTGTAAAGTGCAAAATAATTGATTGCCAATTCGATTGAACATCAAAGCGCAAAAGTATGTTCCAGAAATAATTTCTAGCGGGGTTGGTTGAGGCAGCAATTTCTATATTTGGGCACGGAAAAGAACGTCACAGCGACAGCGTTCGGTGTCAGGTTAGAAGAAAAAAAAAAGAAACGTTTAAGCACGCACAGACGTCAGAGCGCTCTGACGTGGAGTCAACCTTGGCAACAGAGCCATGGAACAATAAACAGCGCACGGAGAGGTGCAGACCACTACGTTAATAATAATGACCCAATTTTAGACAATTGTGTAACTGCCCCCTATAGAAAACCCATTCACTTTCATAGTCTATATAAAGTGTAATTAGTTATACATGTCAGTGCAAAATTGATGTTTTTTTTTTATATATAAATAGAAGGTAGACGTGAATAAATAATTTAATATTTTATTTCGTTCAGTTTATTTCTTACGTTTCACAAAGGTTCAGTTCTTTGTAGTATAAAAATAATTAGACATTTCACAAAAGAAAAAACGTTTTCACAGAAAACTTTCATACTAGGAGAGACCAACCAGACATGGCTAGACAAGCACATGATTATTATTAAATATCAAACATACAAGAAGCTCACATTCCATCAACTAGAAAACAAACAGGTCAAGATAACTGTATTGCTCTGAACACAGAAACAACTATGTTATCTAGCACCATAAAAATCAACATAACTATTTTGTAAACCCAAACGATTGGTTTTATTAGTTAAACATGCTTTAATCAGCTACATAGTCGAAAGAGGCAAGTAATAGCCTATTACAGTCCATACAAAACAAATATATTTTGCTTCTTGGTTGTGTGAGTCCAAGTCCATATCTCTGTAATCATTCTGCACAGTCACCACATACTGGTACTGTACACGGGGGAAGTGCTAAATGTGCTCTAGAGGAAATGGTGTTGTGTGGAAGAATGTGCCTTCCCCCAAGCGCACTACTTTAGACCAGAGCCCTATGGGACAAAAAAAAGCAATTAACTAGGTCATAGGTTGTCATTTGGGACACAACTATGGTTCTCCTGCTCACAGGGCTAGGAGTGTAGGGGAGCTGAGGGACTAGGGTTCTCCTGCTCACAGGGCAAGGAGTGTAGGGGAGCTGAGGGAGTCAGAGGATTGATCGTTGCTGCTGCTCCCTCTCTGTTGGGCTACGCCACAGGTAGGCAACGCCTCCGCCTCAGGATAGCTGAAGACGAAGGAAGATGTGTACGTGGTGCAGGCTGGGGTGCAGGTGACCACAGGGGTGCACAGGGGCTCAAAGTCATTATTGGCTGTGCTGTAGAGAGGCTCCCAGTCCTGGGTGTACAGGGAGCTGGTCAGATCTACATCGGGCACCGACCGGGCCGTCTCCATCTCCGTCTTGACGAGGAGAGACAGGGACTCCTCCAGGCAGGCTGTGTCCAGGTCGGCCATCTTGACGTCAGAGACGGTGGACAGGAGGGGGCTGCTGGAGAAGATTGAGGCTGAGGTGGAGAGGTTGGAGCTGGCGGTCAACGGAATGGAGGTGAGGGGAGTTGCAGAGCAGACGGAGCTGGAGACCATGCTTTGAGGCTGGGGTGGAGACAGCTGGATGGAGACCCCGTAGGAGTGGGAGGGGAAAACAGTGTCCATATCAGAGGGGATCTTGCAGATGGGCTGGTGGGCTGCCAGGATAAACTCCAACTTCTCCTTCTCTTTGAGCAGGTTGGCGATGTCGTTCTGGAGAGCGGACTTCTCGTCCTCCAGCTCGTCAGTTTCACCCTGCAGAGTGTCGGTGAGTTCCTTCCTCCTGTTGCGACATTTAGCTGCTGCCTGCTTGTTCCTCTCTCTACGGAAACTCTTCTTCTCCTCCTCCTCAGGAGAAAGCTATAGAAGAAAAAAAAAAAAGAAAATGAATTCCCCACCATCTTTGAATGCAATGTCATCATTAAATCCTACATGCACTGTTCTCCATATTCAAAACCAAATGAATAATTATACAATGCTTCTAGATCAGGTCTAAGGATCAGTTAAGATAGTTACCTGCTCCATTTTGGCTCTGCGCCCAGAGCTGTGGCCCTTGTTCCTCATGGCGCTAGTGTAGGTTGGGGGGCTGGCACTGTAGGGATGGACTCTGTGAGAAAGGGCCACGGAGGATACGAGCGGCTGGTCCATCCACTGCAGGTCTGGACTGGCAGAGATGGCCGTGACAGTAGGGATGAAGGAGCCACTGGATGCTGAAGTCAGGTCTGTGAAGTCCTGTTCGAGAATGAGGAGAGATTTCAGTCAATACAGGAGCATTTCTATCCAGACAGGGTAGACTACTAGGGTGGGTGGGTGATGCTGCTGAAGCAATGCACCGCATCATGTCCCTTCATGCATATGAATGAAGCCAGTTGGTCGGTCTATTAAAAAGCCATACGGTCTATAAATATCCCCCCCCCCCCCCCCCCCCCGATGTAAGCTATGACGCAGAACTTTTCTCTGGGGTTTCCTCGCTAAATGAATGAACTATAGGAGTATGTTGTCAGTGTTGCAGAGCAGAACCGAGTCCGATGCTTCAACAGCTTGGCTACTATAAGGAGACTTCATGCACTGTTATAGCCTAACATGTTATTGGTTTATCTAATACAATTACAGTAAAAAAAAAAAAAAGGATTACTGTAATGTTAATACACTATAGTATCAGTGCTTGACTTGAACTGAAGTAGGTGCTGACACTGTTTATAAAATGTATCTGCGGGAGTTCCACAATACTTTCGAGCTAATATCCTATAAAAGGAGTACAGGAACGTTGAACTCAAACAGTATTACATTTGAGGTGTCGATACTCAGCTCTGGTGAGCTCCTTCCCAAGTCAAGCGCTGACTAGTAGTACAGTTATCAATGACATTGTAACTAAGGAAATATGCCATAATTGATCGATCAACGTACCTGAGATTGTGGAGAGCATATAGTGGAGTAAGATCCCGCAGGAGAGTTGTAGTAAGCTAGGTTGTCGCAAGCTGGAGAAGCGGTACTGCACCGGGAAGAGGAGTCACAATCTGTGTTGAAAGCGGAGTACATTATCGTTTCAGGAGATCACGAAGAAACTCGGCAAAATCCAAAAAGCGTCGGATAAAGTTGTCGAAGTCAAGTGATCCCTTTTGGCAGGTTAGCTGTTGTTGATAGAGATCCTGTGTTGAAGTCTATTTCGTATCTTTGCGTTCTCTTTTTAGCTGCTAAAAGTTTGACTGCGGACTCTGACAGCTCGCAGGGTTTTTATAGTTTTCCACCCGACTGGCGAGGAAATACTCATGACGTAGGCTTGGATCGTACCTCCATGATCAGCGCGACATAACAACAGTTTTAAAACATACTAAATACTCATTTTGACACTCGTAACACGTTGCATAGTGTAGAATAGTTAAAACGTGTGATTTAACGTGCGTTTGATGTGTGTTTATTGTATAAGATCAAAAACATAAAAGTTGCAACGTCGAAGTTACCATTCCCAAGAAATGGAATGTTCCAAAAGGAGATCCCGTCCACGTAATTTACCTTATATGGTGTATCCTGTTAAATGGGCGTGCCCTGCTTGGAAACACCAAAACTATCCTGAGATCAGCTACAATTGGCTGACAGCAGCATAACGTTATAATGTAACGACAACCAGTGTTGGGGTAGCTACTCTGAAAAATATACACGGACTTACACGAAACCATAGCAACACCTTCATAATATTGAATAGTTCACTATACCCAAACTACTTTGTGAAAAAGTAGCATACATCTAAATCTGCAATGTCATAGACTACAAATTGCAAGGACAGAGCACACTGGAGTCAGATGTTAATAACAGAATGTGTCATTTCGCCTATTAAACACATACACTACGTTTCAAGTGAGAATTAATTGCACGTTTTAATGTCACGGGCACAAGTACAGTGAAATACATTTTATTGCCAGCACTAAATCCAACAATGCAGTAATCAGTATAGCACAAAAAAAAAAAAGACCACACCAGGTAGAACATAAACACACGAGAAATCAAAACAAACAAATGAGAAGAACACAAGAAATTAAGAAGCTGTATACAGGGTCAGTTCCAATACCATAATAACAATGTACAGGGATACTGGAGTGATGGGGGTAGATATGTATCGGGGTAAGGTGACTAGGCATCAGGATATATGATTATATGTGAGTGTGTGTGCATGTGTGTAGAGTCAGTATACATGTGTGTGCATGTTATGTGTGTGTGAGCAAATTAAGTGAGTGAGTGAATGTGAGTGAATGTGTGTGTGTGTGTGTGTGTGTGTGTGTTTTGAAGTTGCTCCACTCATCAAATTTTTCACACCCTGGGTTGTTCCTGATGCTCTGTATCATCCCATTTATCCAAACATCAAATTTCCAAAGTTAAGAGTTCAATTTAGGCCCTCATTCTGATTGGTTAAGGTAAGATTTAAGGTTTGTGATAGGGTGAAAACATAAAGTAAAACCACTGTCCACCACTGGGATCGAACACACAGCCTCCTGATCCAGTGTCATGGAATTACTGATGATATGGGACATACTCAACTGTCCTATTTGTGGAATAAAATATTGAACAACTTGACATTGAAGTCTCAATGGGTAGGCCTCATGATGTATAAATATGTTACGTCCTCGGTTAAGGAGGGTCCCCAAGGACTATGTAGCGTTTAACATTACATCCGATTTCAGTTAAGTCATTGAGAAGATACTAAAGCACCTCACCAGTGTGAACCGATTCAACACAAAGGTAGTACTTGTAACTGAAACAACGGACCAATAACCTGCGTATAGAATATAATAACTTCTGATTGGCTGGGCCTCAGCTCCCCTGTGGGTGGGCCTAGCTCCCCTGTGGGTGGGCCTAGCTCCCCTGTGGGTGGGCCTAGCTCCCCTGTGGGTGGGCCTAGCTCCCCTGTGGGTGGGCCTGTGCCCTCCCAGGCCCACCCCATGGCTGCACCCCTGCCCAGTCATGTGAATTCCATAAATGAATTTACAACATAGATAAAAAAGATTTATGGAACTATTGTGCAGATCATAAACAGAGGGGTTATCATAATAAACAGCCGCTGAACTGAAGCCAACAACATCTCCTAGACTACGCATGTACTTTGGCCCAAGGCAACTGAAGCCAACAACATTCCCTACGCTACGCATGTACTTTGGCCCAAGGTAATGTTTGTACCTGTTGGGCCTACCTGTGGAATCCAGGTGAGGTGATGGGAGGGCGTGGCAGTAAGTGGAACAACAGGTACAGAGTAGATTCTTGATGAAAACCTGTTCCAGAGCACTGAGAACCGCAGACTGCTGTGAAGGTTCACCTTCCAACAGGACAATGACCCGAAGCACACAGCCGAGACAATGCAGGTTTGGCTTCGGGACAAGTCTCTGAATGTCCTTGAGTGGCCCAGCCAGAGCATGGACTTGAACCCGATCTAATATCTCTGGGTAGACTTGAAAATAGCTGTGCAGCGACGCTCCCCGTCCAACCTGACAGAGCTTGAGAGGATCTGCAGAGAAGAATGGAAGAAACTCCTCAAATACAGGTGCGCCAAGCTTCTAGCATCAAACCCAAGAAGACTCCAGGCTGTAATCACTGCCAAAGGTGCTTCAACAAGGTACTGAGTGAAGGGTCTGAATACTTATTTAAATGTGATATTTACATAATTAAAAACGTATTTTTTTCTTCATCATTTATAGGGTGTTGTGTGCAGATTGATGAGGGGGAAAAAACAATTGAGTACATTTTAGATTAAGGCTGTAACGTAACAAAATGTGGAAAAAGTCAAGGAGTCTGAATACTTTCTGAAGGCACTGTATGTCTCATATTTAATATATTATCTATATTATATTATATATGATGATTCAATTCCATGTTTATTTTTTGACTCAACAAGTCCTGAATAAGTTATAATAGTTCCAAAAATATACCTCCCCGTGTAGGCTTCATAACAAACTTTGTTTATTCTGCAAAAGTTTTTGATAAACATTCTTAAATAGTTTAAAAAAAACATCACTCTCATAGACCAGTAGCCTATATATTAGAAGAGGGTTCCCCGCCCCCCCTTCCCCGCCCCCCTCCTCCCCAGTGGCAGTGTTGCCCTGGTATCTGTTTTGTTGAACATTCTGCGTTGTCTTGGCAACGCCCCACCCCTTAGCTGTCTGTGACGCTCTGGTTTTTCATAGCGGTCTTTCAGAGCGGAGCGGTGGAATGCAACGCATGGTTAGTTGATCACTGTTTATTTAGGTAGCCCGAGTGATTGGCAGACTCGAAATACACAACATCGGACTTGATTTTGAGGGGATTTCAGATGTTTGTTTATGAACTTAGAGTCAAATGCAGTGTATTTAGGCTATAGCATTGCCGGTTCAGCCATACGTAGAAGTTGTAAAGAAGGTTTTAAACAAGGTTAGGCTATACTCTCCCATCAATGATTTTTCCCCCAAATGGTTATACACAAGAGCAAGCACATTTTTGCCGAACAAAATATAAAAATGCTTGATTTATTTTATTTTGTCATCATATATCAATTTTGGCAATAGTTTTATGGGAGTTTTAATGGAAAAAATGAAAAGCATTCCTTGTGAGTGTTCCCATTAAGCTAATCAATCAGAATTTTCCTTTCCATAAATGCGAATTAAAAGTAAGCGGGATGGAATCAGTCCTTCCTTTGAATAATTGCTTCTCAATTCTATTCAACAGTGCACAAACAGTTCCCTATTCAGACCTCTCTTTCAACAAGGGTCTGCTCAACGATTTCATCTGCCTGGTTTGTTGCCTGAAATGCCAATGATGTCATCTGTAGACCCTAACAGGCGTTTGGATCTAAACATAGAACTCCTTTCAAAGCATTTCTCACATTCACACTTAAGTGACCCGAGTGAAACAGGGGACATGGCTGCTGGTAAACGCGAGGCAAACCCTATTTTGGAAGGTAGCCTAGCAGTTAAGAGCATTTTTTTATTTTACCTTTATTTAACTAGGCAAGTCAGTTAAGAACAAATTCTTATTTTCAATGATGGCCTAGGAACAGTGGGTTAACTGCCTGTTCAGGGGCAGAATGACAGATTTGTACCTTGTCAGCTCGGGGTTTTGAACTTGCAACCTTCCGGTTACTAGTGCAACGCTCTAACCACTAAGCTACCCTGCATTTGGCCAGTAACTGAAAGGTCGCTGGTGGGAATCCCCAAGCCGGCAAGGTGAAACAATCTGCCATTCTACCTTTGAGCAAGACAGTTAACCCCCAACAACTGCTCCCAAGCAATGTTCCCTCTAATTTATTTTAATCACTGAGCAAATGTCAGGTCTGCTGAGAGCAAACTTGAGCATTGTGAAAATTCTGTGCAACTTCCAGTGTGCATTTACTGTGAACGCTGAGGCTGTACCCACTTTAAGTTAGTTTTAACATTGGTCAAGTAGGATTCTGTGGCTATTTGATCATAACGTAGGCCTACCAGAGTGGTCTACCATCAAAAAACAATGGAGAAAATGCATCCCATAACATTTTAACATGGAAATAGCTGTTCCATCATTCAACCTATAGTAGCAGCCAATGAGTGGTGTTCAATGCCTACATTCCATGAGACTTTGGAGAGAAAAAAAACAAGCATGGCTTGACCTTTAACCTGTTTATGCACTTGTCCTTCAGGCAAGGAGGTGACTGAAAATGATGTTGTTTGATGCATGAAACCACTTTACTAAATAAAATGCATCATTATCCCCATACCATTATTACATAGAATCAGACAAATTATGATACCTTCTGCCTATTGGTTACTTAGCTTATTCAAGCCTGTCTCAAAATACAACACTGCTCCTTTAAGACAAAAAAAAAACATCTCTTTACCTGACTCCCTTTTCAAAGATGTTTAGAAATACAGATGTTTTCTGCTCTTGTAGGAAGCAATCACACCCCCATTGCTGACTACAAATGATATATAACTGGGCTAATAACTCACTAACTAGCAAAGGAAATGAAGAAATATACAAACGATCTATCATTCAAAACTAGCAGTATTTCTCTTGATTCGTCATTCAGGATAATGGGATAATTAGGAGTACACTGCCATCTCCCATGCCTGGATTGAGGTATGTTTTCTGAGCCATATCTCATACCGGGTCCACACGGTCCTTATCATGGCAGCCTTGTTCCGCCTAGAGAGAGATTGTAATGAACATCTAGTCCAGTGGTTCCCAGACCTTTTTCATTCAGGCCTCCCTTCCAGGATTGATGCACTACCCAATTTCTAAATTGCACCTTGTGCATTCTACTATTACAACATTCAAGAGTATATTGAAATCTGGAGTATATTGAAATTGCCACAGTTTGGCAACCACTGATCCAGTCAGATTCTGGCTATGCTACTTTAAAATCACTTGGACAACGCTGGGCCAATTGTGCACCAGCCTATGGGACTCCCAATCACATCCAGATGTTTATTTTTTACCTTTATTTAACTAGGCAAGTCAGTTGAGAACAAATTCTTATTTTCAATGACGGCCTAGGAACAGCGGGTTAACTGCCTGTTCAGGGGCAGATTGACAGATTTGTACCTTGTCAGCTAGGGGATTTGAAATTGCAACCTTCCGGTTACTAGTCCAACGCTCTAACCACTAGGCTACCCTGCCACACCAAATGTGCTTCAGCCTGGATTCAAACAAGGGACTGTAGTGACGCCTCTTGCACTGAGATCCAGTGCCTTAAACCACTGTGTCACTCGGGAGCAAAACATGCTGCCAGTAATTTTCTTAAAGAAGCTGTTGAGAAGAAGACCATTCATCTGAGCCAGGAAAGTGTCCCAAAATGGCCCCCTATTCCCTACAAAGTGGTACACTACTACCCTATGGGCCTTGGTCAAAAGTTATTCTGCTGTCCCCACGGGATTAACCCTTTTTGGTTCCAGGTAAGAACCCTTTTTTTTTGGTTCCATGTACCTGGAACCTAAAATGGTTCTACAAAGGGTTCTCCTATGGGGACAGCCAAAGAACCCTTTTAGACTCTAGATAGCACCTTGTTTTCCTCAGAGTGTAGGCTAGATAAGGAACAGGGTACAATTTGATTATGGGATGTAGACGTATTCGAGGATACACTTCATCTCCTGGAGAAAAATATTGCAAGAATAAGATTGAATCGTTGTAATATGCATGTAGCCTATTCTAAAAAAAAAGTTAGCACTTTAATAGAATGAATTACTGACACGGATTCATTTCATTGCCTATTTCAGTTTTTCTCTAGGGAGTGTTTGAATGGTCCCACTTAGCTCAACACTCAAGGCGGCCTGTGAACGGAAACTCCATATATGGTCCTAACGGTCTCCACTCTGATTGGTTCTCTGGCTGCAGCGACAGGTCTGTTGCTTGAGCAGTATTTGTCAAGTTTAGGCAATATGTAATAATTATAATCACAGCTTTAATCTCACAAATAATTACAGAGAGACGTCTCTGTAGCAGGTGTGCATAGTGGCAAACCCTCAAGAAATCTATTTTCAATGTCCTTTCTATTTAAACATGGACCGATGTCTATCTGTAACACACGTATGGTTATGCTATGAGTGGATGCAGAAACCCCGCCTGCTATTCAGATATCGACAACAATAGAAGTGTTATTAAAATGATTAAAACAAATAACATTTGTATTAAATATTAGAAGACTAGATTCTGTGTGGATAGTGTCCTACACAAGATTGCTGTGTTTTGGAGGACATTTAAGGTCGGAGGTGTATATGAAATGATAAGATTGGCAGACGATTTCATTCGACATGTTTTCCATAGGAACAGCCTAGGCTATATATAGCGTGGTACATATGTGTTCAGTGTATGATCTGAAACGTGGCCATGTGTGTATTACGAAACAATGTTGTTTTTTTTTACAAAAGGAACGTAGGCTTTAACGTGCCTAATGCAAATGCTGCATACTGTAGGTTGCTATATGATGTGACGTAGATCATTAATACGTTGGTGGTGGTTACAATGTAGGTATCTATTTCTTGAAGAGGGGTGCTTAATATGTAAACATTTGGTCATATTTTAATAGTGGGCCTAATTAATTTGGATAACAGTAAGACTGCTCTCAACTCTCAGTTAAAATGTTTAGTTAATAGTGCTGCTCCATTGATAAAACAAGCCTGTTGATTCTACCCAACAACACCCTTCTCTCTTTGTGGAATGGTACGCTCTCTCCACACAGATTTCATTCATAAAATTCCAGCTCACTATAAAAGGAGGCGCACTCCACTATCTGCACCAACTACCATTCACATGAAAGAACCCAGAAAAAGTGATGCACAGAGGTGATTGAACAGCAGCGCGGTCGATAATAGCCTATAATATAGGAGGAATAGTGATTTGTTTTTTTATGCTTTATTGATACACATCATCATGTATCCAGACTCGAGCCCAAACTACAATGTCTCGAGCTCGTCCGGCAGCAGCAGCAGCAGCAGCAGCAGCAGCAGTTTAGCATCGCCTACCGGAGACTTACCCGCGTGCAGTCAGCGGTCTCCAAGCTCACTCACGAGCGCATCATCAGTAGACAGCAGCACGTCTCAGGTACAAATGGATTCTTAATAGAAAAAATGAAAAAGCTGCATGGAATTGCGTTGGAGGATTATTTGGAAATGTTCACTGTGTCTGTGTTGCATTAAGTCTGTGGCAAAATCAATCATTTATATGTATATATATATATATATTTTTTTATTGCATATTAATTTAGAGTGATTCTGAATCTGCAGCCTATTAGTCTACTAGACCGTGAAATCGCTCGTGATAGAAAATATGTAGGCTCCAATGTCAGCTCCGTTACTGCGACACACAGCCTATCCAGATGTTTATGGCTTGTTGAAAAAGCCCTTATTGAGTAGGTACCATATAGGCCTGCCTACATGCCACCGTTGTCAGACTGTTGGCTGATCACCTTCAAATTTCTGACATTCCTGGAGCGCTATAGGCGGTCCATGTTTCCCAAATGATAATTGAAGACTTGACTGATGCCGTCATGCCAATAGATGATGAGGATGGTGATCATCATGAAGATGGTGATGACGATGATTTATGATGATGATAATTGGTTTAGCTTTTATTGGCAACATGAGATGGACTGTCGTTTTTTTACGGTTGTGTTACTGCGATCAGGGCACTCTTGTGAATGAGACCCTGGCCTCAATGGGTTTCCCCCTGAATCATCAAATAAAATAAAAATTGCGTGACATCAAACCCTAATTATTGATGTTGTAAATGAGTACATAATTAGCTATAGATACAACATCAATTGTGCTATAACCAAATCATTGATGCACATCACGCCCTTTTTTGGAAAGGTCAACCACGCATGTCATCGGAGTCTATTAAGATTTAATCAATTCAACATTCCTTGTGTTGTTTTTGCAGAATGTTTGCGGTGAAACAGACTGTCCACGGCAGTCTGCCTTTGTTCCTACAGTGACTGCGATCTCAGCCTTCTCGGATCTGCAGTGGATGGTCCAACCGACCACCGTCATCTCGGCATCTGTCTCCCCCTCCAGCAGCGCAAAGCCTACAAGAGCTCATGGCGCAACCCAGTCATCTTCAAGAGCGGGAGGGAACGCGGAACAATCCACCAGCGCGAGAGGGAAAAAACAGGTAAGCTGTGTTATATATCATGGACAATTTCGATATAATTTTTACTATGCAGTCCTGAATGGTCGAATGTGCACGTGTGTGCACGTGACTGGATAGACTGTGCCAATGGTGCAGCATAAACACAGTGTTCTAGAGGTCTAGTATCAGCTTGTTACTCACTCAATGTGTAGCCTAGCCAAGGAAAGTCTACAGTCAGTAACCATGGTATATTTTCTGACACACTGCATTAAAAAAAATGTATAGGCTATTTTAAGCCTTCCTTTTTGCCAAATATTGAATTAGCCTTAAGGGTCCAAGTGATGCAATGGCAAGATTCCTTATGCATTTATAGTGTTCTCTTTTGTTGTGACTGGTCCAGGCTACATCAGAAGAGGATGAGAGGAGGAAGATCAGGAGAGAGAGGAATAAAGTCGCAGCAGCCAAGTGTCGCAACAGACGGAGGGAGCTCACCGACACCCTGCAAGCCGTAAATACACCCTGTTCTCATGTCAAACTGTCATGCGGAGATGCTTGGCAGAATGGATTTGCAATGGGTTTTTTTTTAAAAACACTTTTTTTTTAACCTAAAGTGATTGATGCTCTCTATACTTCTTACTTGACCATGTATCGTCTTTTTTTAATTGGCATTTCATAAACATGGTAATTGATTAATGAGTGGTTCTCTCCTTATAGGAAACTGATCAGCTTGAAGAGGACAAAGAGGCCTTGCAGACAGAGATAGCCCACCTCCTGAAAGAGAAAGAGAGTCTGGAACAGATCCTATCCGCCCACCAGCCAGCCTGCAAACTAGCCGCCGCTGAAGACAACAACGTGGAGGAAGACATCGACGAAGACATCGACGATGACATCGACCGTATGCTCCAGGACCCTCCGGATTCCCCCCAGCTGCTCTCCATCTTGGAGAATGAAGACAAACTCCAACTCCCAGAGGGAAATGCAACACTAGTGACTGTGTCCGACACTCCTTCGCTTCAGGACATGGAAACTGTTGTGGTTCCCTCAAACATCTCCATCTCTGCGTCGGCCATCTTGGGTAACTCCAACATCCTGCTGTGCTCCAGCGCTGAGGAAGAACCCATGGACGACCTAAACTTCGACCAGGATGACTTAGACAACCTGGTCCCTAGCCTGGAACTCAACATGGCTGTGGCCCCTGAGACTGCCCCGTCTGTTCCCGACATCGACCTCCTCGGAGGCCCCTTCTGCCTCTCAGACTGGGAGACCCTGTACAAGTCGGTGGCCAACAATCTGGAGCCCCTCTGCACCCCCACGATGATGACTTCCAGTGACAGTCCTACCTGTAGCAGTTACCGCTCTGTGTTTAGTTTGAATTACACAGAGATAGACTCTTTGGCGGGGACAGGAGTTGCAAATCCAGCTCTGAGACCCTCAAATGAGGTGTTGGTGGTAGATCTGATTTGATGAACCGTAATCTGAACTCTCCCACGCTGTTGACCTTGTGACACTGTTATGGGACTGGTGGGACATATACATACAGGGCTAGTTTCCCCCACTCACAGATTAAGCCTTAGTCTTCAATTAAAAAAAGCAGTGTTCAATGATGATTCTCCTTTGAAAGTGCTTCTTTAGTCCAGGACTAGGCTTAATCTGTGTCTGAGAAACACGGCCCTTGAGGTTGATATTGAACCAATAAGCTATGGTCTATTCATCTACCCCCCCCCCCCCCCCCCCCCCACCCCCCCTGATGTTTTGTTGTGCTTGTTATGATGTTTTGTTAACATTTAACCTTTAGCACCAAATTAAATGGTTACTGTGACTATAACAGTATCAACATCTTCCATATATATATATGGAAGATATATAGATATATATATATGAAAGATATATAGATATATATATATATATGGAAGATGTATATATATTGGTGCACCTGTGAGGGCTGTTCATGCTCTTGAAAAAGATATCTATTGTTGTCCTTGTATCAAAATTAAATGCATGCAAAATCATACCATTTTATTAAAAAGGGGTGCTATATCTTTGTTTTTCCATGCTTAAATATAAATGTGAAACTAGACTGTGGTTTGTGAGGATACTGATATCAGATTGTGTCTTATTAACAGGTGAAATTACAGTTTGAGTAATGTGGACATCATTTTACTGTAAAGTGACATTTCTTTCTGGTTTTCCATGAAAACACAGCACCTTGTATTTTATCAAGATGTATTTTATGACATAGTTTATTTTTTTACCTCAAAAAGTTTTGACTAATTGTTGGTAAGATGCAAAAAAAATTGAACACAGACAAATAAAATAATAAAACTGTTTGTTTGGACCCTGTATACGGATTGTTTGCTTTGAGGGAGTTGTATACATCTACCGTCTGCCTCTACGACGTGTGCAGCGATGTATCATTTTACAAACGCGATCTCTCCCGTGCCAGTAGGCTAGCTAGCCCAATAATTAACGTGAAACAAATAATTTCAACATAGAAACTGTAAAACGTCAACAGCAACAACAAAAATAGACAAGTATAGGCTTTCACTAACCAGCGCCAGGACCATGGACAGGTCTTCCCTGATAACGTCACCAACTAGCTTGGTTAACTCGGACTGGCCAACCACAATAGTCGTTGCCTTTGTACGCCATTGGATATTCATGAAATCATAATTTAATGAAGTTGTATCTCGTCATAGAATCTCCGTTATAGCCTTAAAAAGAAAAGGTTCCCGGTGGATGCTTTAGGGATTTTTCAAATTTAAACTGTGGGAGAACCCCTTTAAGTTCTTCAAAGGACCCTCATTAACGGTTCCAAAAATAAACTTTTGTGTTTCCTTTTTAATAATCAGCATAACAATAACAACAATATTTTAGTTGTCAGTGTTTATTATGATTTTAGCGGCTAAGTATAATTACAAAAAAATCTAAATATGAGATAAACTCCCAGCCCCAAGTCCAATAGGTATATCCTCTGGCGTGTTGATGTTAATGTGTTGGTGTTCTCCGTATCCATCGGCAACATGATTTTTCAGTGCATGGTGATTGAACAGGTTTCCTGTTATATTCATCAGAGGTGTAGGGAGGGTGAAGTCTGTGAGTACCAAAAAATATACAATTATTTAGATTATTATCAAAAGATGCACATAACAGTATTCATATCTTGTTTTTTTTTGTGGTAAAAATTATGTGAACGACAAAACTGTTCACTTTTGATACCGGTTTTCATACACATACCTTGTCCTCAGTGTAGAGCCCTCTGATACACATACCTTGTCCTCAGTGTAGAGCTCTCTGATACACATACCTTGTCCTCAGTGTAGAGCTCTCTGATACACATACCTTGTCCTCAGTGTAGAGCCCTCTGGTACACATACCTTGTCCTCAGTGTAGAGCTCTCTGGTACACATACCTTGTCCTCAGTGTAGAGCTCTCTGACACACATACCTTGTCCTCAGTGTAGAGCCCTCTGGTACACATACCTTGTCCTCAGTGTAGAGCCATCTGGTACACATACCTTGTCCTCAGTGTAGAGCCATCCGGTACACATACCTTGTCCTCAGTGTAGAGCCCTCCGGTACACATACCTTGTCCTCAGTGTAGAGCCATCCGGTACACATACCTTGTCCTCAGTGTGGAGCCCTCTGGTACACATACCTTGTCCTCAGTGTAGAGCTCTCTGATACACATACCTTGTCCTCAGTGTGGAGCCATCCGTTACACATACCTTGTCCTCAGTGTAGAGCCATCCGGTACACATACCTTGTCCTCAGTGTAGAGCTCACTGGTACACATACCTTGTCCTCAGTGTAGAGCTCACTGGTACACATACCTTGTCCTCAGTGTAGAGCCCTCTGGTACACATACCTTGTCCTCAGTGTAGAGCCCTCTGGTACACATACCTTGTCCTCAGTGTAGAGCCATCTGGTACACATACCTTGTCCTCAGTGTAGAGCCCTCTGGTACACATACCTTGTCCTCAGTGTAGAGCCCTCTGGTACACATACCTTGTCCTCAGTGTAGAGCCCTCTGGTACACATACCTTGTCCTCAGTGTAGAGCCCTCTGGTACACATACCTTGTCCTCAGTGTAGAGCCCTCTGGTACACATACCTTGTCCTCAGTGTAGAGCCCTCTGGTACACATACCTTGTCCTCAGTGTAGAGCTCTCTGATACACATACCTTGTCCTCAGTGTAGAGCCCTCTGGTACACATACCTTGTGTAAGTAAGCAGTCCTGTCATCTGTGTCCAATGCAGCTATATAGCCTTGAATAAATGAATATTTATTTTTATATACAATTTTTTACTTTACCTTTATTTAACTAGGTAAGTCAGTTATTAAGAACACATTCATATTTACAATGAAGGCCTAGGAACAGTGGGTTAACTGCCTTGATCAGGGGGAGAATGACAGATGTGTACCTTGTCAGCTCGGGGATTCGAGATCTTGCAACCTTTCAGTTACTAGTCCAAAGCTCTAACCACTAGGCTACCTGACCCCCCCTCCACTCTAACCACTAGGCTACCCTGCTGCCCCACAAATATGCTCATTTCCTGTGAATTTTTTCCCGTTTCTGTTTCAGAAAAAAAAAAGTCAAAGTATCCAATAACACAACCATTTACATATGAAAATGTAGATGATATCATCATAAAGCAATAGCAATTAAGATCATAAGCATTTGTTTTTCTCAGTAGCAACAACCATAAGGTTCTTCAAGGAATTTTAAGATGCTTAGAAGAACCGTTGATCCCCCCTCATTTTTGGAGCTAGCTACATGCCAATGATTTGTTTAGCATAGCAACGTTGAATGAATAGAACGATTAGAATTAACGACTGGGTCAAACTATTTAAGTGATAATGCCCGAGAAGCCGATGTTTGGAGGATATATTTGCACGGCTGTTGTTAGGCCCGAGGGCCGGCAAATCATGCCACTATATCCTCCAAACACCGGCTTTGAGGGCATTATCACTTTTATACAACGGGTTACCAACACATTCAAATAATGATTGACACATTTGAATTAAAAACGTTATTTTGATTAATTTATTCATACTAATTCATCCTTCCACAAGATATAGACCCGGCACAAATCTAGGGTTGCGGCCCAAACCCGCTGGTCGTTCAGTCTTTTTATTCTGTATCTGGCTGGCAACGTTCTTGTCCCTTGCTTAGCCAACTACGAATAATTTACAGTCATGTCAAAAAGTGCAGCCAGAATAACAGCAAAGTAGCCTGCCTGCCTAATCCCGAAATGTCCATTACTATGGGACAGCTGGAGATCGAATTTGAATATTGAAACAATGTTGCAAATGTCAGAGAGACAGACTGCAAGGTTTATACAAATCTGTACTGTTGAAAACTAAATGTTAGTCTAAAAGAAATGTGAGATAATGTCTATATGCTTTTTATAGTGCAGATCAAGGTTTTAACTTCCCTTCCTGGGCTGATGAGACAGTGGATTGTGCAGTCAGATGGAACAGAGTAAATAGGCATTTTAACTTCATAGATTTCGCCGGTGGTAATTTGTGTAATAGAAAGGGCTAGAATGCGGGTTTTTAACCAATCAGGATTCAGGATTAGACCCAGCCCTTGTATAAAATGAAATAACTAAGACCAGACCGTTTGGGTAGCAACTTCAGAATACAAAATAATAATTTACTCGTGAAAATAATACTTTAAAAAAAATCAATATGATGACAACCTCGAACAAGGGAATAATCGTGACAACTCCATCCAAGGGATGCATCCCAGCCCTTCCCTTCGCCTCGGGCCTCAGAACAGCCCTTGTCGGGAGTTGTCAACCTTTAATTCCCGGGTTCTCAGGTATTATTGCTTAAATATACCATTGACATATCTTTTTGTTGACTATTTTAATGGAATACATTACATTCGTATGTATAGGCTATTGTTTAGGTCGTGAATAATGACATTTGAACCAAAATAGACCATGATAGGCATTTGAAAAGCCTACAGCTATGTCAAATGCTCTTTCCATAAATTGTTCTAGTCTTGAACTTTATAAATTAATGTCATCAAGGACATACTTTTTAACGAGGGCTTTTTAATGATGGCGAAACAACAAGATCACGTTAAGTATTTATTATCGTTAATCTCTTGCCAATATTCTCACCGTCAAGGCAAAAGCAGAAATGCACACAGCACAAAGCGTGCCGGGTTCGGCTAGAAGGGGTACTGCTTTAGTCAACATTTTCTTTTGGCAGCCGGTTAGGATAATTAACATAGCAAATTAGGAGAATTAGGTTAGGTTTAGGGTTAGCTAAAACGCAAAAACAAATCAACTTTCGAGGTTAATTTGACAAAAAAAAAAACTCTATCCCCCATCTAGGCATGATGACAAGTGTGCCAGTGCAGTATTTTTTACGTCACGACGTGTTTGAATTGGACGCGATTGCGTTGCACTTCCATGTCCATATTTGGAGAGTTCAGATGTTTTGTTTCCATGGAGACGCGATGGCGAGGTGTTGGGTTTCGAGCTGGAAGATTTTCCCGGGAAAAAAAGACAAGACAAGACAGTGCAGAGGCAGAGCGAGTGGAACCGGAGAGAACCGTTGTTGTCGAGAAACAAACAGTCCTTCGCTCCAGGAATTCCATCGTCATAGTGTGCTCTTTCAAATGAATATTACATTGCCAGTTGTCATGCTGTGCACGTTTATTATCGGCTTATCTTCTTGTCTATGCAAACAGCCTGCTGCTCGCTCCTACCCATGCCTATTCTAGTCTTGATGCTAGAATATAATAGCCTATTCAGTTCTAAAATTGCCTCAGAATTGCCACTTGGCTTGCCATGTAGCCCACAGACAGCATAAGAAAGATAACAGCACTTTCTTTTCATAAATAAAAGGAATGCATAGTTCTGCCTAATATATTGTATTCATGTGTACATAGAGCAACATGGTATTTGTGCCAGAAGACTGTCCTGCTGTGCACGAAATCTTGCTGACCTGAGAAAGGATTCAATAGAGCGACAAGACTTCCATCTTTAATCACGTTGCTGAAGCCCATTCCAGTGGCAAACATCTCCCTGTATGATGTATGTATGATGTATGTATGATGTATGTATGATGTATGTATGATGTATGTATGTATGATGTATGTATGTATGATGTATGTATGATGTATGTATGATGTATGTATGATGTATGTATGTATGATGTATGTATGATGTATGTATGATGTATGTATGATGTATGTATGTATGATGTATGTATGTATGTATGTATGTATGATGTATGTATGTATGATGTATGTATGATGTATGTATGTATGATGTATGTATGATGTATGTATGTATGATGTATGTATGATGTATGTATGATGTATGTATGATGTATGTATGATGTATGTATGTATGATGTATGTATGATGTATGTATGATGTATGTATGATGTATGTATGATGTATGTATGATGTATGTATGTATGTATGTATGTATGATTGGAGATATATTTTCTCTGCTAAAAAATGATGTGTACGAGGTAGGCTATATGCCATTCAATTGTGTGTGTGTGTGTAAGTGAAGGGTACTTGTGTGAGCGTGGGCATTTTCTCATTCAGTTAGCCTCATATGTGAGCAGTAGAGGGAGCTGTAAAAGAGGAGATTCTCTCTTGACATTCACATGCTGTGCATGTTCCTAGGCCTATCTAATCAGGAGGCCTTACGTAAGTAAACCTGAACCAAAACGAAAACCTAACCGGCAAATTACACTGACTGTGCAAAACAATAAGAACACCTGCTCTTTCCATAACTGACCAGGTGAATCCAGGTGAAAGCTATGACCCCTTGTTGATGTCACTTGTTACATCGACTTCATTCAGTGTAGATGACATGGTTAAATAAGGCTTTTTAAGCCTTGACACAATACAGCCCCATAGTGGAGGTGTCATAATACCCATAAAACCTAGTGGTCAAACAAGGAAATGGTTCCAATCGTTTTTTTCCCACAATTCATTTTTCCCACAGGGGGATTTTTTAGAAACCCTTAAAATAAGGGTCGTGTTTTGTGTATTGATAAAAGTAATCTTGTCCTAGAGAGATTTACACAGTTATCAATATGTCACGCCAGGGTGAGCCGACACGAAACACAGCCCACATCTAGGAACAACTACACTTAAAATAAGGGCTGTGTTTCGTGTTACGCGCGTTTCCGGGAGCTTGTGTGGCCCACCATTTCGCAGCTGAGCCGTTGTTGCTCCATGCCAAGGGTGAGCTTACCCGAAACACAGCCCTTATTTTAAGTGTAGTTGCTCCTATATGTTTCCACTTCACCATAACAGCACTTACAGTTGACCGGAGCAGCAGGGCAGAAATTTAACAAACTGACATGTTGGAAAGGTGACATCCTATGACGGTGCCACGTTGGAAGTCACTGAGGTCTTCAGTAAGGTCATTCTACCGCCAATGTTTGTCTATGGAGATTGCATAGCTGTGTGCTCGATTTTATACACTCGTCAGCAGAGGGTGTGGCTGAAATAGCGAAATCCACTAATTTGAAGGGGTGTCCACATACTTTATATGTATAGAGTGTACCTATTACATTTAACTAACTGTAATTGAAAATGTTATCTATGTTCTCCAAAAAGTAATAATGCTGCAAACTTCAACAAAGGTAACAATTTCACCTTTCAGGCAAATTTTTTTTTTTATAAATTGCTGAGGTGTAGTCACTTACACAGCACAAATATGATAAAACATGATAGGATGCTATATTATCCTTCCATACGATGCAGTAGTCTGTATTATCCTTCCATACAATACAGTATTCTGTATTATCCTTCCATACGATACAGTAGTCTGTATTATCCTTCCATACGATACAGTATTCTGTATTATCCTTCCATACGATACAGTATTCTGTATTATCCTTCCATACGATGCAGTAGTCTGTATTATCCTTCCATACGATACAGTAGTCTGTATTATCCTTCCATACGATACAGTAGTCTGTATTATCCTTCCATACGATACAGTATTCTGTATTATCCTTCCATACGATACAGTATTCTGTATTATCCTTCCATACGATGCAGTAGTCTGTATTATCCTTCCATACGATGCAGTAGTCTGTATTATCCTTCCATACGATACAGTATTCTGTATTATCCTTCCATACGATACAGTAGTCTGTATTATCCTTCCATACGATACAGTAGTCTGTATTATCCTTCCATACGATACAGTAGTCTGTATTATCCTTCCATTCAATACAGTAGTCTGTATTATCCTTCCATTCAATACAGTAGTCTGTATTATCCTTCCATTAAATACAGTAGTCTGTATTATCCTTCCATTCAATACAGTAGTCTGTATAGTGATGTATCCCTTTTGTTTCAATATGTTCCCTCGTACAATAACCTGATGGGTATTTTTCGCGTGTTGTCTTTTATGTTAAAAGGAGTCCACAAAACAAAACGTAGGCCTACATTTGTATACATTGATACCTTTGCTTCATAAAGCATCTTTGAAACAGTTTTCTATGTACTATATATATATATATATATATATATATCAAAGACATTTCAGGGGCTATTTCCAGGTGGAAATGTTACATAATGTGTGTTACATAATGCACCTGGAAATCCATACAGGTCTCTCAGTAGTTTCAGACTCGTCTTACATACAGTCCTATCTCACTGGAAGAGTGTGTTCATTTTTCCTAAGGGTACGATTTGCCCCCTCCTATTCCTCATGATCAGTCTCCTATCCCCTCTCTGTGATATTCATAAGGATGTGCTATATTTACAGGGATAAGTTTGGAAGGCATCGTCACCTGACGCCGGTGACGCCACAGCTCTGAGAACATGGAGAGGGGGGGGGGGGGGGCGGGGGGGGGGGGGGGGGGGGGGGGGGGGGGGGGGTGGGCAACCTTGTGTTGTTGGTGGAATTAGTGTGTATATGGAATCAGATGATCGTAAGCACAGAGCAATAGGCAGAGCAATAGACTAGAATATCTTTGTTGTCGTAATGTCACCCACTGGCCGTAGAGAGGCTTTTATTCTCTATTTTGGTTAGGCCAGGGTGTGACTAGGGTGGGCATTCTAGTTTCTTTATTTCTATGTTTTCTATTTCTTTGTGTTTGGCACGGGCGCGGTTCTCAATCAGAGGCAGCTGTCTATCGTTGTCTCTGATTGAGAATCATACTTAGGTAGCCTTTTCACCCCACGTGGGTTTGTGGGTAAGTAGTTTTCTGTATAGTTTTAGTTACCTTACAGAACTGGTCGTTTCTCGCTTTGTTCTTTTTTTTGTACTAGTGTTCAGATTTTAATAAATATCATGAACACGTACCACGCTGCGCTTTGGTCCACTCCTTCTTCAGACGAGCGTTACACGTAACCCTTTTCTGTATCCCAGTTACACCTCAGAGGACATATTTATGCCCCCCCCCCCCCCCCCCCCCCCCCCCATTAAATCAAAGCATCAGTTGACTGTTAAAAGACTTATAGGCCAGATAGGTGGATGGGAGAAACATGGCCATCTGTTTCTCCCAGTATCGCAGCCATGGTAACTATCTAACCTGTTGAATAGATTCTGATCAGGGACGTCACGCATGTTTGAGGGGGGACGGGTGGCCAAATTCAGATATTTTTTTCCATTTATTCTGATCACATCTATATTTCTATCCTTTTAATGTGCGAAATTAAAGGAGAACGTGCCCTTGAATCCTTGATAGGTTTTCAAGTTCTTAACTACTTTTGGACGACTGTTATCCAAATACTTTGTGTCTCAGTTCCTTAATATTATATTAGATTTAAAACATTTGTCACCGTGTAAACTACTAAAAATGGTCAGATATGGAACTGCTGTTAACATAATGCCAGACAGAGACTGAAATAACTGTGAAGACAGACAGACGTGTTGACGTGATTGACAAGACTGTCTGGGATTCTTTTCAAGGGAGAAAAAGGAAGGAAGGAAGGATTATTATGGAAGATATGATGTCCATCTGTCTGATGATATCGATAGACAGACAGTGAGTCAGAGAAGAGAAGTGTCTGGACTGGAGTTTTGCGTTATAGGACATTCCCCTCAGGTTTATATGCAGAGACATATAGTAGACCATATTGAATCTTTTCCATGGCTGTTTTGCATTGATGCAGCTTGCAGGAGTACCATATCCTATGCTGACTCAATTTCTTTTTATTTGAGTCTGCTTGGCAGGGGTCACATGCCTTGGACATAAACTTGGAACTATCACATGTTTTAGTAAATACTGTATAATAAATAATATTTTATAAATGTATGTAAATTAAAAGCCAGTTCATTAATAAGGGTACATTTCCTGAAGTAAACTGCCATTTCACTTTCAATTTCTTATATTGATGTTTAAACTCCCACCCACACAGAATACACTGTTCCCTATATAGTGCACTAAATGTTTAAAAAAAAGCAGATATAGCAACACCTCGCAGCACAACGCCTCTCCCCTATTTGACCTAGATAGTTGGTGTGTATGTATTGATAAACCCCAGGAAGAGAAGCTGCTGTTATAGTTAATGAGGATCCTGATAAACCCCAGGAAGAGAAGCTGCTGTTTTAGTTAATGAGGATCCTGATAAACCCCAGGAAGATAATCTGCTGTTATAGTTAATGAGGATCCTGATAAACCCCAGGAAGATAATCTGCTGTTATAGTTAATGAGGATCCTGATAAACCCCAGGAAGAGAATCTGCTGTTATAGTTAATGAGGATCCTGATAAACCACAGGAAGAGAATCTGCTGTTATAGTTAATGAGGATCCTGATAAACCCCAGGAAGATAATCTGCTGTTATAGTTAATGAGGATCCTGATAAACCCCAGGAAGAGAAGCTGCTGTTTTAGTTAATGAGGATCCTGATAAACCCCAGGAAGATAATCTGCTGTTATAGTTAATGAGGATCCTGATAAACCCCAGGAAGATAATCTGCTGTTATAGTTAATGAGGATCCTGATAAACCCCAGGAAGAGAATCTGCTGTTTTAGTTAATGAGGATCCTGATAAACCCCAGGAAGAGAAGCTGCTGTTTTAGTTAATGAGGATCTTGATAAACCCCAGGAAGAGAAGCTGCTGTTATAGTTAATGAGGATCCTGATAAACCCCAGGAAGAGAATCTGCTGTTATAGTTAATGAGGATCCTGATAAACCCCAGGAAAAGAAGCTGCTGTTATAGTTAATGAGGATCCTGATAAACCCCAGGAAGAGAAGCTGCTGTTATAGTTAATGAGGATCCTGATAAACCCCAGGAAGAGAATCTGCTGTTATAGTTAATGAGGATCCTGATAAACCCCAGGAAGAGAATCTGCTGTTATAGTTAATGAGGATCCTGATAAACCCCAGGAAGAGAAGCTGCTGTTATAGTTAATGAGGATCCTGATAAACCCCAGGAAAAGAATCTGCTGTTATAGTTAATGAGGATCCTGATAAACCCCAGGAAGAGAATCTGCTGTTATAGTTAATGAGGATCCTGATAAACCCCAGGAAGAGAAGCTGCTGTTTTAGTTAATGAGGATCCTGATAAACCCCAGGAAGAGAATCTGCTGTTATAGTTAATGAGGATCCTGATAAACCCCAGGAAGAGAATCTGCTGTTATAGTTAATGAGGATCCTGATAAACCCCAGGAAAAGAAGCTGCTGTTATAGTTAATGAGGATCCTGATAAACCCCAGGAAGAGAAGCTGCTGTTATAGTTAATGAGGATCCTGATAAACCCCAGGAAGAGAATCTGCTGTTATAGTTAATGAGGATCCTGATAAACCCCAGGAAGAGAATCTGCTGTTATAGTTAATGAGGATCCTGATAAACCCCAGGAAGAGAAGCTGTTGTTATAGTTAATGAGGATCCTGATAAACTACAGGAAGAGAATTGCTTTATCTGTTTTTTGAAACCAGGTTTGCTGTTGATTTGAACAATATGAGATGGAAGGAAGTTCCATGCAATAAGGGCTCTATATAATACTGTACGCTTCCTTGAATTTGTTCTAGATTTGGGGACTGTGAAAAGACCCCTGGTGGCATGTCTGGTGGGATAAGTGTGTGTGTCAGAGCTGTGTGTAAGTTGACTATGCAAACAATTTGGGATTTTCAACACAATGTTTCTTATAAAAAGAAGAAGTGATGCAGTCAGTCTCTCCTCAACTCTCAACCGATAGAGACTGGGCATGCATAATATTTATATCAGCCCCTCTGATTACAGTGAAGAGCAAGACGTGCCGCTCTGTTCTGGTCCAGCTGCAGCTTAACTAGGTCTTTCCCTTGCAGAACTGGACCACAACGACTGGACAGTAATCAAGATGAGACAAAACCAGAGCCCGAGTTGGTCCAGAGTAGAGTGAGGAATGTAGGGTTCCGTTTGGGACGCAGGCTGGGCAATGATACCAAATGATACCAAATGATACCAAATGATACCAAATGTAATCACGTACGCCAGCCTTGATCATAGTGCAGAAAGCTATCAAAGACCCAACGATTCTAAAGTGGGCAAAGAAAAATGCAATATTTAAACACAGATTTTTATTTATGTCCTATTTTCTTTTTCAGCTCTAATTGAATGAAAATGGTTCCAGTAATGTTCCTGGTTTTGCAAGAGATGAGAGAATCTCTCGACACGGGTTCATATTACTTTGATTTGTCTCTACTGAGATTAAACAAATAATTGATATTAACTGGTGGAATTTTTTTGGGGGACTTCATTATGCTCAGTGTGGTATATTTTCACAGAAATGTCACTGTGAAAGGTTATTGTTTTTGTTGTACCCGAGGCCTTCTCTCCAGTGAGACCCCACAGTGCCAACTCGGCACACAGACCATGTAGTTTCCTCTACTGATTGCCATCTCTGTCTGTACTGCCTCCCTCCTCAGCCTCCTATCGAGCAGGGGATTTGTTGAAAGTCTTTGTCCACGCAGGAAGGCAGACAGACAGACAGACAGACAGACAGACAGACAGATAGACAGACAGTCAGACAGTCAGACAGACAGACAGACAGACAGGCAGGAAGGCAGACAGACTGACAGACAGACAGGCAGGCAGGAAGGCAGACAGACAGACAGACAGGCAGGTAGGCAGACAGACTGACAGACAGACAGACAGGCAGGCAGGAAGGCAGACAGACAGACAGACAGACAGACAGACAGACAGACAGACAGACAGACAGACAGACAGACAGACAGACAGACAGACAGACAGACAGACAGACAGGCAGGAAGGCAGACAGACAGACTGACAGACAGACAGGCAGGCAGGAAGGCAGACAGACAGGCAGGTAGGCAGACAGACTGACAGACAGGCAGGAAGGCAGACAGACAGACAGACAGGCAGGTAGGCAGACAGACTGACAGACAGGCAGGCAGGAAGGCAGACAGACAGACAGACAGACAGGCAGGTAGGCAGACAGACAGACAGACAGGCAGGCAGGAAGGCAGACAGACAGACAGGCAGGTAGGCAGACAGACTGACAGACAGACAGGCAGGCAGACAGACAGACAGACAGGGAGGAATCACAGAGCCTCAACTCCCTACATAATGGCACCCTATTCTCTACATAATGGCACCCTATTCCCTTTATAATGGCACCCTATTCCCTTTATAATGGCACCCTATTCTCTACATAATGGCACCCTATTCCCTTTATAATGGCACCCTATTCTCTATATAATGGCACCCTATTCCCTTTATAATGACACCCTATTCCCTTTATAATGGCACCCTATTCCCTTTATAATGACACCCTATTCCCTTTATAATGGCACCCTATTCCCTTTATAATGGCACCCTATTCCCTTTATAATGGCACCCTATTCCCTACATTATGTAGCGAATAGGGTGCCATTATGTAGAGAATAGGGTGCCATTATAAAGGGAATAGGGTGCCATTATGTAGAGAATAGGGTGCCATTATAAAGGGAATAGGGTGCCATTATGTAGAGAATAGGGTGCCATTATAAAGGGAATAGGGTGCCATTATAAAGGGAATAGGGTGCCATTATGTAGAGAATAGGGTGCCATTATAAAGGGAATAGGGTGCCATTATGTAGAGAATAGGGTGCCATTATGTAGAGAATAGGGTGCCATTTTTCACGCCACCTAGGAGTAAACTAGAGCCAAACAGGAAGGATGTAGACTATAGCCTTGACTCTCTCTCTCTCTCTCTCTCTCTCTCTCTCAAAAAAACCCCACTCAGGACCCCATTGTGAAATGCCTCCAATCCACCTCGACTTGTCATCTGTGTTTGGAGAGAGACTGTGACGCATAGACCCGACCTTCCTCAGAACCCCCCCCCCCCCCCCCCTCCCCCCCTTCTCAGGAACTGGACGGTGAAACCAAATTAGAATCGCTAAAAAAAAACAGAGGAGGGGATATTTGTGGTAACGCAGCGGTTCAGATAGAAGCGCAGCTGCCTGTTCCTTCCAGGTGGACCACGGACGGTGGAGAGGGCATCATCATGATCTTGTTGGACTGGCTGTCTATCAATTCAAGTACCCACCCGTCTAATATATATTATCAAGAATGTCTAAATCAAGACCCAGACAGATACAATTTTTGCAAGTTTTTTAAGTCATGTCTTACATACAAGTACACTGTTCTTGATTGAGATTATAAGGGATAAATACTTCAGTAACTGATGCCAACAAAACATGGCGTATTTTATATTTGTAGTTCATCTGTTGATTACATTTACGTTGTATTTTGGCGACGCTTACAGTATCATAATTCATCTGAGAGAGCTGGCACACGGGGGTTAGTTCGCTAACTGTCAGACCATGCTCATGTCTCAGTCACTGTACAGGTAGACAGAGAAAAGTGAAAAAGACTCCGACTATAGGGAGCTACCACTGAGAGAAATGTTCAGAATTCCAGTACACCAAATAAGAGCAGCCTGTGCAACATACTGAACTGACTTCAAGATGAATTGACGGAGCATCCGATTACAACTCTAAATATATTAAATCGCTCTGTCGCTCTCGCGCTCTCCTTCTCTCTAGCACACGCGCGCGCGCGCACACACACACACACACACACACACACACACACACACACACACACACACACACACACACACTAACTTTATTTTGTTTATGCTTTTCACATTTATATTTATAAACAAATAAGACATGTATGTTTATAGCCACAACTTGGCGTGGATGCACTGGGTCTCTCCAGTTTCCAAAACAGGCATCTGTAAGTTTCCTCGCACCAGAATGTTGTGTGTGTTTTTTTTTTGGTTGCTAGGGGTGGAGCGTTTTATTCAGGCCTGCCTGTATTTCTATCCATGCGTCTGGGACAAGCAAGTTCCGCATTCCCGAACCCTCCCAGTTTTTACCGATGACTATTTAAACGGGCTGACGCAAGGACTTTTAATATCAAAACCTATATCCGATTCACAAGTTACGGACACGTTATATCACCGCAGATTTTGGACCTAATACAGGTAAATTAACCTATTAATTTACCATTTCTGGTTTAAGTTACTAAACTTAGACGAACTCGATTAACTGTTTAGACATTATTTACACATGTTAAACTTTTTCTAATAGGTTTTAACTTATGTTTTTGTGTTTCATGATTGTTTTTAAAATATTTTTTTTTTACAATTGTATTATTTTACAACAATGTTATTTGACTAGTTTCGGCTTGCGATAGTGTAATGCACTAGACTAGACGCATTATTACATCACTTATATTGTAACTTTTTCTCATGGATTTTGCACAACAACTCTTTGTTGTTTTTCTTGGTACAACGTCTTTGATCAAACGGTACAAAGTAGCGAATGAATGTCGCTTGCAGCGTGCCTTGAACACTACTATAGAATAGATTGTTACGATGTAAGGAGGCGGTGAAAGTTAATATCAACCACAAGCAGTCCCCGCTGCGAGGTACCAACGTTATGTAACATTAAGAGGGCTATACACGCGACATTTGTGGTGCTATCAGCGGTATTTAGAACAGAAAGCAGAATTGGGGGGAAATATTCTTTCGTATGAGGGGAGAACGTTTTGTTTTAGTTTTCTTGGTGATTTTATTTGTGTTTGAAAAAGAAGTATGTAAAATGTATAGTATTGTTTCACATTGCTTTTTAGGCTACAGTCGCAGACTAGCAGCCCACTCAAGTTCACACAGACAGGCTGACATTTCCGTTTATGCATTTAGAAGTTAAATGGAAACTCACTGCCATGCTCGTGGCTAATAGCTCGATTATATGTTTATGAATTAAATTATTATCATCCTCATCATCCCTCTTCTTCCTCATCTCCATCATCTTCATCATTTAGAAAGTTAATAATACATATACAGTAACAGTCAAAAGTTCAGACACACCGACTCATTCAAGGGTTTTTTCTTAATTTTTTGACTATTTTCCACATTGCAGAATAATAGTGAAGACCTCACAACTATGAAATAACACATTTGGAACCAAGACAGTGTAAAAGAAGTCTAAATATATTTTACATTCATCAAAGTAGCCACTCTTTGCCTTGATGACAGTTTTGCACAACCTAGGCATTCTCTCAACCAGGTAGTCACCTGGAATGCATTTCAATTAACAGTTGTGCCTTGTTAAAAGTTAATTTGTGGAATTTCTTTCTTTCCTTAATGCGTTTGAGCCAATCAGTTGTTTTGTGACAAGGTAGGGGTGGTATACAGAAGATAGCCCTATTTGGACAAAGACCAAGTCCATATTATGGCAAGAACAGCTCAAATAAGCAAAGATAAACAACAGTCCATCATTACTTTAAGACATGAAGGTCAGTCAATCTAGAACATTTCAATAACTTTGAAAGTTTCTCCAAGTGCAGTCGCAAAAACCATCAAGCGATATGATGAAACTGGCTCTCATGAGGACCGCCACAGGAAAGGAAGACCCAGAGTTACCTCTGTTGCAGAGGATACGTTCATTAGAGTTACCAGTCTTAGAAATTACAGCCCAAATAAATGCTTCACAGAGTTCAAGTAGCAGACACGTCTCAACATCAACTGTTTAGAGGAGACTGCGTGAATCAGGCCGTTATGATCGAATTGTTGCAAAGAAACCACGACTCAAGGACACTAATAAGAATAATATACTTGCTTGGACCAATAAACATCAGCAATGGGCATTAAACCGATGGAAATCTGTCCTTTGGTCTGATTTGTCCAAATTTTAAAATTTTGGTTCCAACCGCAGTGTCTTTGAGAGACGCAGAGTAGGTGAACGAATGATCTCTGCATGTGTGGTTCCCACCGGGAAGCTTGGAGGAGGAGGAGGTGTGATGGTGTGGGGGTGCATTGCTGGTGATACTGTCTGTGATTTATTTAGAATTCAAGGCACACTTAACCAGCATGGCTACCACAGCATTCTGCAGCGATACGTTGGCGCTTAGTGGGACTCTCATTTATTCTTCAACAGGACAATGATCCAAAACACACCTTCAGGCTGTGTAGGGGTTATTTGACCAAGGAGAGTGCTGCATCAGATGACCTGGCCTCCACAATCCCCCGACCTCAACCCAATTGAGATGGTTTGGGATGAGTTGGACCGCAGAGTGAAGGAAAAGCAGCCAACAAGTGCTCAGCATATGTGGGAACTCCTTCAAGACTGTTGGAAAAGCATTCCTCATGAAGCTGGTTGAGAGAATACCAAGAGTGTGCAAAGCTGTCATCAAGGCAAAGGGTGGCTACTTTGAAGAATCTAAAATATAATGTTATTTTTTAACACTTTTCTTTGGTTACTACATGATTCCATATGTGTTATTTCATAGTTTTGATGTCTTCACTATTATTCTACAATGTAGAAAATAGTAAAAAAATAAATTAAGAAAAACCCTTGAATGAGTAGGTGTGTCCAAACTTTTGACTGGTACTGTATATCTGAAGTATGTTTCTTCTGTTTTGAAACATGTTATATGAGTTAAAATAACTATTATTCATATCTTCTGAACAGTGTCTAAAACATACCACCACCACCACCACCAGAAGGGGATTGCAAGTCCAACTTGTGAGTAAGTAGCCTATTCCATTATCATCGTCTTTAAGGAAATGATCCATCTGCTCCTTGTGAGATAACCTGTGTGTAATTACAGTGTGTTATAAGAGTCTGTTTACATTGGAGTTTTAGAGTTTACATTGCCTGGTTTCACAATGTTTTACGTGGTTGTTGGTGTTCCATCAGTGAAAGAAACTGGAAACAGCCTCAGTCACGGGATGCGTCTGAAATGGCACCCTGTTCCCTATCTCTCTCCCCCTATTCCGAAGGGAGCACCTATTCTCTATCTCTCTCCCCCTATTCCGAAGGGAGCACCCTATTCCCTATCTCTCTCCCCCTATTCCGAAGGGAGCACCCTATTCTCTATCTCTCTCCCCCTATTCCGAAGGGAGCACCCTATTCCCTATCTCTCTCCCCCTATTCCGAAGGGAGCACCCTATTCCCTATCTCTCTCTCCCTATTCCGAAGGGAGCACCCTATTCCCTATCTCTCTCCCCCTATTCCAAAGGGAGACCCTATTCCCTATATAGCACCCGATTCCCTATATAGCACTCGATTCCCTATATAGCACTCGATTCCCTATATAGCACCCGATTCCCTATATAGCACCCGATTCCCTATTTAGCACTCTATACCTTAATATAACTCTGTTTACCTTAATATAACTCCCTATACCTTAATATAACACCCTATACCTTAATATAACACCCTATACCTTAATATAGTACCCTATACCCTAATATAGCACCCTATACCCTTAGTCTGGTTAGGTTTACATCAATACCACCATCAATACCCCGGCCTAACTGCCCCCAGACTCTTCTACCATCAATACCCCGGCCTATCAGCCCCAGGCTCTTCTACCATCAATACCCCGGCCTATCAGCCCCAGACTCTTCTACCATCAATACCCCGGCCTATCAGCCCCAGACTCTTCTACCATCAATACCCCGGCCTATCAGCCACAGACTCTTCTACCATTAATACCCCGACCTAACAGCCCCAGAGTCTTCTACCATCAATACCCCGACCTAACAGCCCCAACTTAACCCCTGCTCTATTCTAACAACTCATTCCTTTGAATGAGTGTGTACAATTGAAAGAGTGTATGCCTTGTCTTAGTATGTGTACAGTATATATTAATTAGAGAGTGTTTCTATGAGTGTTTGTCTATATGCATGTCTATGAGTGTGTGTTGAGGGGTTTAAATGCCCCACTGTCTGCCTGTCTGCCTGCCTGCCTGCCCGGGTATATTGAACACTGCTGTGGATAAATGGGGAGGGTTGGCGAGCCGACAAGCTACTAGGGCCGACGGGACCCGGACTGAACATCCCTCTCTCTCTCTCTCTCTCTCTCTCTCTCTCTCTCTCTGTCTCTCTCTCTCTCTCTCTGTCTCTCTTTCTATCGCTGTCTCTCTCTCTCTCTCTCTCTCTCTCTCTGTCTCTCTCTCTCTCTCTCTGTCTCTCTTTCTATCGCTGTCTCTCTCTCTCTCTCTCTCTCTCTCTGTCTCTCTCTCTCTCTCTCTGTCTCTCTTTCTATCGCTGTCTCTCTCTCTCTCTCTCTGTCTCTCTCTCTCTCTCTGTCTCTCTTTCTATCGCTCTCTCTCTCTCTCTCTCTCTCTCTCTCTCTCTCTCTCGCTCTCTCTCTCTCTCTCTCTCTCTCTCTCTCTCTCTCGCTCTCTCTCTCTCGCTCTCTCTCTCTCTCTCTCTCTCTCTCTCTGTCTCTCTTTCTATCGCTGTCTCTCTTCCTCTCGGTCTCACACTCTCTGTCTCTCTCTCTTTCTTTCTCTGTCTCTCCTCCTCTCGGTCTCTCTCTCTCTCTCTCTTTCTCTCTCTCTGTCTGTCTCTCTCTCTGGGTTTATTTTAAGTAGAAATGCCTTCCAGTGCCTTTCTCTTGGGAGAGATGGTTGCCAGGCTGCCTGCCTGCGTCCTCCCTGCTCCCTCCCCTACATTAATGCATTGCAGCTATCCACACAACAACTAAACCTAGCTAACAGCTAGCCACACAACAACGAGACCTAGTTAACAGCTATCCACACAACTACTACACCTAGTTAACAGCTAGCCACACAACAACTAGACCTAGCTAACAGCTATCCACACAACAACTAGACCTAGCTAACAGCTATCCACACAACAACTAGACCTAGTTAACAGCTACCCACACAACAACTAGACCTAGTTAACAGCTATCCACACAACTGGACCTAGCTAACAGCTGCCACACAACAACTAGACCTAGTTAACAGCTATCCACACAACAACTAGACCTAGTTAACAGCTATCCACACAACAACTAGACCTAGTTAACAGCTATCCACACAACTGGACCTAGCTAACAGCTAGCCACACAACAACTAGACCTAGTTAACAGCTATCCACACAACAACTAGACCTAGTTAACAGCTATCCACACAACAACTAGACCTAGTTAACAGCTTGCCACACAACAACTAGACCTAGCTAACAGCTACCCACACAACAACTAGACCTAGTTAACAGCTATCCACACAACAACTAGACCTAGCTAACAGCTACCCACACAACAACTAGACCTAGTTAACAGCTATCCACACAACAACTAGACCTAGCTAACAGCTACCCACACAACAAATAGACCTAGCAAACAGCTACCCACACAACAACTAAACCTAGCTAACAGCTACCCACACAACAACTAGACCTAGCTAACAGCTACCCACACAACAACTAGACCTAGCTAACAGCTACCCACACAACAAATAGACCTAGCTAACAGCTATCCACACAACAAATAGACCTAGCTAACAGCTATCCACACAACAACTAGAGTAGGAGCAGATCCTTGCCTAGTGCTATAGGTACATGGCAGTGTGTTTTCTTAGTCTCTTAAGTCAATCCACATGTCATGTATAAACATTGGACGGAGGCTGAGACGTTTCTAACCTAGATGGACAGTATGGAAGTGCACACCCAGAAGTGAAAGGGTGTAACCTAAAAAAAATAAAGAAACATTTTTAAATGTATGCAGTCGCTGGAACAAACGTATTTTATAGAAAAAGACAGAAAGCCATTGAGAGGTCATGAAACGCCCCGAGACAGAAGCAACAGTCAGAGAACTATATCACTTCCAGATGTCACAATTCTTTTGTGAAGCGAAACAAATTATATCTCCCTCTCCAACAGCGATTTATATATTATGTATATATATATATTTACACATGCTGCTATTGTGTTGTGACATTATCTGATGTGTGACTATGGCAGTGTCCCAATCGGCACCCTCTATTCACCTACATATTGCACTACAGGTCACATAGGGCTGGTCAAAGAAAGGCCCCATAGGGCCCTAGTCAAGAAAAGGCCCCATAGGGCCCTGGTTAAGAAAAGGCCCCATAGGGCCCTGGTTAAGAAAAGGCCCCATAGGGCCCTGGGTAAGAGTAGTTCACTATGTGAGAATAGGGTGCCATTTTTGGACTTAGACATTGACTTATGTTTGCTGTAACTGACCACACCACTCTGGTTAGAGAGGGGAGGAGGAGGAGAGAGGAGAGGAAGGGAGAGGAGAGGAGGGGAGAGGAAGGGAGAAGAGAGGAGGAGAGGAGAGGAAGGGAGAGGAGAGGAAGGGAGAGGAGGAGGAGAGGAGAGGAGGAGGAGAGGAGGAGGAGAGGAGGAGGAGGAGAGGAAGGGAGAGGAGAGGAGGAGGAGAGGAAGGGAGAGGAGAGGAAGGGAGAGGAGAGGAGAGGGAGAGGAGAGGAGGAGAGGAGGAGGAGGAGAGAGGAGGAGAGGAGAGAGGAGAGGGGAGGAGAGGAGAGAGGAGAGGAAGGGAGAGGAGAGGAAGGGAGAGGAGAGGAGGAGGAGAGGAGGAGGAGAGAGGAGAGGAGGGGAGGAGAGAGGAGAGGAAGGGTGAGGAGAGGAAGGGAGAGGAGAGGGGAGGAGGAGGAGAGAGGAGAGGAAGGGAAGGGAGAGGAGAGGAGGGGAGGAGGGGAGGGGGAGAGGAGGAGGAGGGGAGAGAGGAGGGGAGAGGAGGAGGGAAGGAGGAGAAGAAGGGAGAGGAGAGGAAGGGAGAGGAGGTGAGGAGGAGGGGAGAAAGGAGGGGAGGAGGAGGTGAGGAGGAGAGGAGGAGGGGAGGGGAGAGGAGAGGAGAGGAGAGGCGAGGAAGGGAGGGGAGGGGAGGGGAGAGGAGAGGAGGGGAGGGGAGGAGGGGGGAGGAGGGGAGAGGGGAGAGGGGAGAGGAGAGGCTGTTGGCCAATGTTTCGCTAGCTGTTGGCCAATGTGTTAATTTCTAGCATTGCTGGAAAAGCCAAGGTTATGTGGTATAGGCGTACAGGGAACTCCATGCATTCTTGTACTGCAGCGCCTTGGTTCTGGTTAGTTCATACTTGAATGCAGCTCCTCCGTGGTTATTAACGGATGCTGGATGGATGATCACCCTGGATGATGATGGATGATCACCCTGGATGATGATGGATGATCACCCTGGATGATGAATGATGGATGATCACCCTGGATGATGAATGATAGATGATCACCCTGGACGATGAAGTACCTATCTTGGATATTAACCCATCCTGAAGTCTCTTACATGATGTCATCATGATCTGTTCCAGACATTTACACTATAATTAATAATACCAATCCCTTCTACCTCCCTACCACATAGCCAGGCTAACATTTGGTTAATGATAGCTAATGATAGCTAATGATAGCTAATGATATCTAATGATATCTAATGATAGCTAATGATAGCTAATGATAAGCTAATGATATCTAATGATAGCTAGCTAACGACTGTCATAGCCTCAGATTCATTGATGTTGTTGGGGGTTCTTTCCCCTCTTCATTGATATACAGTAGCCTGGTCGCAGAACGGTTTGCGCCGTCTTGACAACTCATACGTGGCAATACAAACAGGTCTGGGATCAGGCTTAAATTTGGTAATGAATATTATGGAAATGTTTAGTCATAGTGAACACGTTTTTTGAGAGGCTGGTTTCTCAACGCTGGGCCTGCCAGAGGAAGGGAGCATGCTGAGTGCACATCAAGCCTGATGAGGCCGTTAGAAGAAGGAGAAATGAAAGCGGTGGGCTGAGATCCTGTTTTCTCTTCTCACACGTTTCTATGAGTTGAATGACTCAATATGAACAGCAGCAGAGCAGATAAGAGCAGAGAACAGCACTACACTACACTGTCCTACACGACACTGTCCTACACTGCCCTACACTACACGGTCCTACACTACACTGTCCTACATTACACTACGCTGCCCTACACTACACTACACTGTCCTACACTACACTGTCCTACATTACACTACACTACACTGTCCTACACTACACTACACTGTCCTACATTACACTACACTGCCCTACACTACACTACACTACACTGTCCTACACTGCACTACACTGTCCTACACTACACTGTCCTACACTGCCCTACACTACACTGTCCTACTGTACACTACACGGTCCTACACTACACTACACTGTCCTACACTGCCCTACACTACACTGTCCTACAGTACACTACACGGTCCTACACTACACTACACTGTCCTACATTAAACTACACTGCCCTACACTACACTACACTACACTACACTGTCCTACACTACACTGTCCTACATTACACTACACTGTCCTACATTACACTACACTGCCCTACACTACACTACACTGTCCTACACTACACTGTCCTACATTACACTACACTGTCCTACATTACACTACACTGCCCTACACTACACTACACTGTCCTACACTACACTACACTACACTGTCCTACACTGCAGTACACTATCCTGCATTACACTACACTGTCCTACACTATACTGTCCTACACTACACTGTCCTACACTACACTGTCCTACAGTACACTACACTGTCCTACACTACACTACACTGTCCTACATTACACTACACTACACTGTCCTACATTACACTACACTGCCCTACACTACACTGTCCTACACTGCCCTACACTACACTGTCCTACACTGCCCTACACTACACTGTCCTACAGTACACTACACTGTCCTACAGTACACTACACTGTCCTACATTACACTACACTACACTGTCCTACACTACACTACACTGTCCTACACTACACTACACTGTCCTACACTACACTACACTGTCCTACACTACACTGTCCTACACTACACTGTCCTACATTACACTACACTGTCCTACACTACACTACACTGTCCTACACTACACTGTCCTACACTACACTACACTGTCCTACACTACACTGTCCTACATTACACTACACTGTCCTACACTACACTACACTGTCCTACACTACACTACACTGTCCTACACTACACTGTCCTACACTACACTACACTGTCCTACACTACACTGTCCTACATTACACTACACTGTCCTACACTACACTACACTGTCCTACACTACACTGTCCTACATTACACTACACTGTCCTACACTGCACTACACTGTCCTACACTACACTGCCCTACACTACACTACACTGTCCTACATTACACTACACTGTTCTACACTGCACTACACTATCCTGCATTACACTACACTGTCCTACACTACACTGTCCTACATTACACTACACTGTCCTACATTACACTACACTGTCCTACACTGCACTACACTATCCTGCATTACACTACACTGTCCTACACTACACTGTTCTACACTACACTACACTGTCCTACACTACACTACACTGTCTTACATTACACTACACTGTCCTACACTACACTACACTGTCCTACACTACACTGTCCTACATTACACTACACTGCCCTTCCTACACTACACTGTCCTCCACTACACTACACTACACTGTCCTACACTACACTACACAGTCCTACACTACACTACACTGTCCTACACTACACTACACAGTCCTACACTATACTGTCCTACACTACACTGTCCTACATTACACTACACTGCCCTACACTACACTACACTGTCCTACACTACACTACACAGTCCTACACTATACTATCCTACACTACACTGTCCTACATTACACTACACTGCCCTACATTACACTACACTGTCCTACACTACACTGTCCTACATTACACTACACTGCCCTTCCTACACTACACTGTCCTCCACTACATTACACTACACTGTCCTACATTACACTACACTGCCCTACACTACACTACACTGTCCTACACTACACTGTCCTACATTACACTACACTGTCCTACACTACACTACACTGTCCTACACTACACTGTCCTATATTACACTACACTGCCCTACACTACACTACACTGTCCTACACTACACTGTCCTACATTACACTACACTGTCCTACATTACACTACACAGCCCTACACTACACTACACTGTCCTATATTACACTACACTGCCCTACACTACACTACACTGTCCTATATTACACTACACTGTCCTACACTACACTACACAGTCCTACACTACACTACACTGTCCTACACTACACAATGATCTATTTAACCAATAAGATCAGAGGGGGTGGTGGGTGGTGGTATATGGCCAATATACCACGGCTAAGGGCTGTTAGGCACGATGCAACATGGCGTACAGCCCTTAACTGTGGTATGTTGGTCATATACCACCAACCCCCCCCAAGGTGCCTTATTGCTGTCATAAACCGGTTACCAAGGTAATAAGAGCAGTAAACAAGTCATTTGTGTATACACTATTCAGGACTCGAACGACACAATTTATATTAATCTTGACATACAAGTTGACATACAGTTGACATACAAGTTATCATACAAGTTATCATATTTGTACATTTTGTAGAGAAGTGTTGATTCATTGAAGTGAAGTGTTTAAACTTGTTTTAAATGTTAAACTATTATTCAAGCTGAACTAGTGCCAATGTTGACTAATTACAGTGGTTCTGTCTGTATTCTTTTTTTAAATTTAACCTTTATTTAAACTAGGCAAGTCAGTTTAAGAACAAATTCTTATTTTCAACGACGGCCCAGGAACAGTGGGTTAACTGGTCTAGGAACAGTGGGTTAACTGGTCTAGGAACAGTGGGTTAACTGGTCTAGGAACAGTGGGTTAACTGGTCTGGGAACAGTGGGTTAACTGGTCTAGGAACAGTGGGTTAACTGGTCTAGGAACAGTGGGTTAACTGGTCTAGGAACAGTGGGTTAACTGGTCTAGGAACAGTGGGTTAACTGGTCTAGGAACAGTGGGTTAACTGTCTTGTTCATGGGGCAGAACGACAGATTTGTACCTTGTCAGCTCGGGGATTCGATCCAGAAACCTTTTGGTTACTGGCTCAACGCTCTGACCACTAGGCTACCCTGCTGCCCTAAAAGACAGATAGTGTTGTATTCTCAAAACAACATTTTCATTTTGTCTAGTTGTAAGATGAGAAATCTATTTGATTTGATTGTCACTCTTTCTCAGTATATCAGCTATCTGAACCCATTCTGTTGCTCATCATATAGCATGCATCACCAATGAGGCATTATGTACATGTTGAGCTAATGTTGTCAATTTAAAGTTTTATCAGTAGACAAAGTATTCCAGATTCCAGATTTTGTACATTCCTTTTAAGTTCTGACATATAAAAGGGTTTAGTACAAATCCAACCCTTGCAATTTAGGTACGGTATGAAAATAAGGAGATGACAATTAGGCTATAGGAGATGAGCATTCCAGTTAACATATATTATGAGGTAAATGTTATTTTATTATTTTTTTTTAGCAATGTTGCTTGCAAAAAGGTTGCAGTTGTTCCCATAGTAGATAGTAGACCAGGGGTATTCAACTCTGACCCTACCAGGTCCAGAGCCTGATGGTTCTCTGTTCTACCTGATCATTAATTACATCCACCTGGTGACCCAGGTTTAAATCAGTCCCCGATTGGAGGGGAATCCCCTACCTGATGTCCCAGGTCTAAATCAGTCCCTGATTAGAGGGGAATCACCCACCTGGTGTCCCAGGTCTAAATCAGTCCCTGATTAGAGGGGAATCCCCCACCTGGTGTCCCAGGTCTAAATCAGGCCCTGATTAGAGGGGAATCACCCACCTGGTGTCCCAGGTCTAAATCAGTCCCTGATTAGAGGGGAATCACCCACCTGGTGTCCCAGGTCTAAATCAGTCCCTGATTAGAGGGGAATCACCCACCTGGTGTCCCAGGTCTAAATCAGTCCCTGATTAGAGGGGGACATTTTTTTTTTTAAAGGAGTGGAAATCACTTCGAGGTCCAGAGTTGAGGGGAGATTTCTTTTTTTGTACTTATTTAATTGAACCTTTAATTTAACTTGGCAAGTCAGTTACGAACAAATTCTTATCTTCAATGACGGCCTAGGAACAGTGGGTTTAACTGCCTTGTTCAGGGGAAGAACGACACATTTTGACCTTGTCAGCTCGGGGATTCGCTCTAACCACAACGCTCTAACCACTAGGCTACCTGCCGCCCCAGATAGACAGTGCATGGTTGCTCTATGTCGGCCTACCACTGACCCTGTATAAGCTAGATACTGGGCTCACAGCCAAACCTTTTTAAGTCAATAATATGCTGTTTTTATTAAGATGTTGGCTTTTATAATTGTGAGGTAAAATTGAACTAGCTAGTAGCTAACAGTAGCTAGTTGTACCTAAGTAGTTTACAAGATTAGCTGACTTTTCTCAAAACGACCCTCGTTGTGACTAGCTGCTTCCTGTCACTGGTGCCGTTCCTTATTACACTGTAGCTCCTACGACACTCATTTGGTGTCCCAAGCAAAAGGCATTTTATTGGTTTGACGTGTTGTGAGGTTGAGTTCCCAACCTTTCTTCAGCTGATGTCTGCCATGGGAAGCGACGAGGCTAATCAACGTGAGGTACAGACTGACCAGGTGAATCCAGGTGAAAGATATGATCCCTTAATGATGTCACTTGTTAAATCCACTTCAGTCAGTGTCGATGAAACGGGAGGAGACGGGGTTAAATAATTATTTTTATGCCTTGAGACAATTGAGAAATCGATTGAGTATGTGTGCCATTCAGAGGGTGAATGGGCAAGACCAAATATTGGAATGTCTTTGAACGGGGTATGGGTGTATGTGCCTGGCATATTGGTTTGAGTGTGCCAAGAACTGCAACGCTGCTGGGTTTTTCAACAGTTTCCCGTGTGTATCAAGAAAGGCCCACCACCCAAAGGACATGTAACCAATTTAACAAATCTGTGGGAAGCATTGGAGTCACCATGGGCCAGCATCCCTGTGGAATTCTTTCCACACCTTGTAGAGTTCATGCCCTGACGACTGGTACATGTGCCTGACTGCACACACACTTACGTATGCAGGCAGACAGACAGGCAGGCAGGCAGGCAGGCAGACAGACAGGCAGGCAGGCAGGCAGGCAGGCAGACAGGCACACAGGCAGGCACGCTCACGCACACACATACACACACCCACGTGTCATATTTGATTGATCTTGTGCGTGTGCTCGCAGGACAGGACCTGCCTTGAGTGCAGTTCTATTTCCTAACTAATACATGCCATTTCCTCTCACACCCGGACTGTGCTGTGTGTTTGGCTTCTCCTGAGGCCACTTCCACTAGGCAGTGCAGTGCCCTGCCCTGTTCTGCTCTACTCTACCCTGCTCTGCTCGACCCGGCCCTGTTCTGCTCTGCCCTGCTCTACCCTGTTCTGCTCTACCCTGTTCTGCTCTGCCCTGTTCTGCTCTGCCCTGTTCTGCTCTACCCTGTTCTGCTCTACCCTGTTCTGCTCTGCTCTACCCTGTTCTGCTCTGCCCTGCTCTACCCTG
>NC_048572.1:4662328-4774828 GCF_013265735.2 Oncorhynchus mykiss
TCTCTCTGTCTCTCTGTCTCTCTCTCTGTCTCTCTGTCTCTCTCTCTCTCTGTCTCTCTGTCTCTCTGTCTCTGATTGCAATAAGAAGCCCTGTGGTCAAACTCTTGATTTTATTTTATTGCATACCAACCCTCTCTTTGTTTTGTTCAGTGATTGTGGGCAAATCAATGCGATACATGATTAATCACAGCCTGGACATGGAGATACTAGTGTAGATTAACATTCCAGTGTAGAATTCAGCAAAATCCAGTCTGTCAATTCCGTTAAATGGCTGTCTGTGGAGGATATTGGACAATAGCTTTTAAACTGTGTGGGAAAGGAATATATCCTATGGTTGAAATGTTTTGGACATTAAATGAACCTCCCTTTTTCTTCTTCTCTGTGTGGTTGTTTCTGACGTGACAAATAATTACATCAGTCATTAACAGGATGATTTTAATCTTAACCTCTCTCCTCTCTCTCTCTCCCTTCCTTTACCCTCTCTCTCCCTTCTCTCTCCTCTCTCTCCCTTCCTTTCCCTTCTCTCTCCTCTCTCTCTCTGTTCCTTTCCCTTCTCTCTCCTCTCTCTCTCCCTTCTCTCTCCTCTCTCTCCCTTCCTTTACCCTCTCTCTCCCTTCCTTTCCCTCTCTCTCTCTCCCTTCTCTCTCCTCTCTCTCTCCGTTCCTTTCCCTTCTCTCTCCTCTCTCTCCCTTCTCTCTCCTCTCTCTCTCCCTTCCTTTACCCTCTCTCTCCCTTCCTTTACCCTCTCTCTCCCTTCCTTTCCCTCTCTCTCTCCGTTCCTTTCCTTTCCCTTCTCTCTCTCCTCTCTCTCTCCCTTCCTTTCCCTCTCTCTCTCCTCTCTCTCTCCCTTCCTTCCCCTCTCTCTCTCCGCTCCTTTCCCTTCTCTCTCCTCTCTCTCTCTCTCTCCCTTCCGTCCTCTCCTCTCTCCCGTCCTCTCCTCTCTCCCTTCCTCTCCTCTCTGTCTCCACAGCGGTGGCGTATGGTAGCTGGGTCTGACATGATGCCCGGTCAGATCCCTGACCCTTCCCTGACGGCCGGCTCCTTGCCCAGCCTGGGCCTGCTGGCCGGCATATCTGCCACCACGCTCACCGACCAGCTCAAACTGGCACAGGACTTCAGGAACCTGGGCGCCATGTTGTCACCGCTGCATATCCTGGGACGGCTGGGCAAGAGGCCGCTCACTGCTATCAAGGGAGAGGTGAGGAGGAGGAGGTGGAGGAAGAGAAGGATGAAGAGAAGGAACGGTGGTGGATGTTGATATTTTCGAGGGATGCCATGTTTTTTTTTATTTTTTATGATCGACTGATGTTTAGATGTTGTCAGCCTGTCTAACGTTTAGCTCCACCAAGTGGCCAATTTCAGAAGTAGTTTAGATGTTGTCAGCCTGTCTAACGTTTAGCTCCACCAAGTGGCCAATTTCAGAAGTAGTTTAGATGTTACACAACTTAAAGGTCCAATGCAGCCATTTTTATCTTAATATCAAATCCTTTCTGGGGAGCAATTAAGTACCTTACTGTGATTGTTTTCAATTAAAATGGTAAAACAAAAGAAACAGAACTTGCTTCTTAGCAAAGAGCCATTTCTCAAGCAAGAATTTGCAAGGACTGTCTGGGAGTGGTCTGAGTGGGGAGGTGAAACCTGAAAACTAGCTGTTATTGGAAGAGAGGTTTGGAACTCCCTTTCTTATTGGTCTATTAACTAATTTACTACATGGTGATGTCACCATGGAAAGGCCAAAACTCCATCTCACCAAAACAGGCTGAAATTTCAGACGGTCTTTTCAAACTGCTCTTACACTAAAAGGGCATTTTACACAATTTCACAGTATTATTCCAACCTCATAGTGTGGAAATATATAAATAGACAGTGGGGCATTATTGTCCACCATAATTTGCAAATAAATTCATTAAAAATCCTACAATGTGATTTTCTGGATTTTTTTTCCTCATTTTGTCTGTCATAGTTGAAGTGTACCTATGATGAAAATTACAGGCCTCTCTCATCTTTTTAAGTGGGAGAACTTGCACAATTGGTGGCTGACTAAATACTTTTTTGCTCCACTGTATATAAAACACAGGGAATCCTGTTTTTGACTCTACTGGGCCTTTAATCATTTCAATCTGGGTTCTCTGAAACTATTCACTTTTGCCTCCAAGATGGCAAGCACAGGTATGAAGCTGAGACGTTGTTACTTGAAATTCACAATAAAACAAACTAGGAGTGAAACACCACTGCATCAGGAGTATAAAATGCAGGAAAGATAGAACCCAAGGTTGGAATAACTATATTTAATAATATGCAGGCCTTGAATAAGGTCACCATTAGCTAATCACAATACTTCCTTCTCCCTGCAGATGGACGAGGACGATGAGAGGAGGAGACGGAGGAGAGATAAGAACAAAGTGGCAGCAGCACGATGTCGGAACAAGAAGAAGGAGAGAACAGACTTCCTCCAAAGGGTTAGTCTCTTTTCTTTTTCAAAATGGCGGCAGAGTTCTTTATGTATACTCTGGTGTTCTTTATGTATACTCTGGTGTTCTTTATGTATACTCTGGTGTTCTTTATGTATACTCTGGTGTTCTTTATGTATACTCTGGTGTTCTTTATGTATACTCTGGTGTTATTTATGTATACTCTGGTGTTCTTTATGTATACTCTGGTGTTATTTATGTATACTCTGGTGTTCTTTATGTATACTCTGGTGTTCTTTATGTATACTCTGGTGTTATTTATGTATACTCTGGTGTTCTTTATGTATACTCTGGTGTTCTTTATGTGTACTCTGGTGTTCTTTATGTATTCTCTGGTGTTCTTTATGTGTACTCTGGTGTTCTTTATGTGTACTCTGGTGTTCTTTATGTATAATCTGGTGTTCTTTATGTATTCTCTGATGTTCTTTATGTATACTCTGGTGTTCTTTATGTGTTCTTTATGTGTACTCTGGTGTTCTTTATGTGTACTCTGGTGTTCTTTATGTGTACTCTGGTGTTCTTTATGTGTACTCTGGTGTTCTTTATGTGTACTCTGGTGTTCTTTATGTATACTATATACTCTGGTGTTCTTTATGTGTTCTTTATGTGTACTCTGGTGTTCTTTATGTGTACTCTGGTGTTCTTTATGTGTACTCTGGTGTTCTTTATGTATACTCTGGTGTTCTTTATGTTACTCTGGTGTTCTTTATGTGTACTCTGGTGTTCTTTATGTATACTCTGGTGTTCTTTATGTTACTCTGGTGTTCTTTATGTTACTCTGGCGTTCTTTATGTGTACTCTGGTGTTCTTTATGTTACTCTGGTGTTCTTTATGTTACTCTGGCGTTCTTTATGTGTACTCTGGTGTTCTTTATGTGTACTCTGGTGTTCTTTATGTGTACTCTGGTGTTCTTTATGTGTACTCTGGTGTTCTTTATGTATACTCTGGTGTTCTTTATGTATACTCTGGTGTTCTTTATGTGTTCTTTATGTGTACTCTGGTGTTCTTTATGTGTACTCTGGTGTTCTTTATGTGTACTCTGGTGTTCTTTATGTATACTCTGGTGTTCTTTATGTTACTCTGGTGTTCTTTATGTGTACTCTGGTGTTCTTTATGTATACTCTGGTGTTCTTTATGTTACTCTGGTGTTCTTTATGTTACTCTGGCGTTCTTTATGTGTACTCTGGTGTTCTTTATGTATACTCTGGTGTTCTTTATGTATACTCTGGTGTTCTTTATGTGTTATTTATGTTACTTTGGTGTTCTTTATGTGTACTCTGGTGTTCTTTATGTATACTCTGGTGTTCTTTATGTATACTCTGGTGTTCTTTATGTGTTCTTTATGTGTACTCTGGTGTTCTTTATGTGTACTCTGGTGTTCTTTATGTGTACTCTGGTGTTCTTTATGTATACTCTGGTGTTCTTTATGTTACTCTGGTGTTCTTTATGTGTACTCTGGTGTTCTTTATGTATACTCTGGTGTTCTTTATGTTACTCTGGTGTTCTTTATGTGTACTCTGGTGTTCTTTATGTATACTCTGGTGTTCTTTATGTTACTCTGGTGTTCTTTATGTTACTCTGGCGTTCTTTATGTGTACTCTGGTGTTCTTTATGTATACTCTGGTGTTCTTTATGTGTACTCTGGTGTTCTTTATGTATACTCTGGTGTTCTTTATGTATACTATATACTCTGGTGTTCTTTATGTGTACTCTGGTGTTCTTTATGTATACTCTGGTGTTCTTTATGTATACTATATACTCTGGTGTTCTTTATGTGTACTCTGGTGTTCTTTATGTATACTATATACTCTGGTGTTCTTTATGTATACTCTGGTGTTCTTTATGTATACTATATACTCTGGTGTTCTTTATGTGTACTCTGGTGTTCTTTATGTATACTATATACTCTGGTGTTCTTTATGTGTACTCTGGTGTTCTTTATGTATACTATATACTCTGGTGTTCTTTATGTATACTCTGGTGTTCTTTATGTATACTCTGGTGTTCTTTATGTATACTATATACTCTGGTGTTCTTTATGTATACTCTGGTGTTCTTTATGTATACTATATACTCTGGTGTTCTTTATGTATACTCTGGTGTTCTTTATGTATACTATATACTCTGGTGTTCTTTATGTATACTCTGGTGTTCTTTATGTATACTATATAATCTGGTGTTCTTTATGTATACTCTGGTGTTCTTTATGTATACTATATACTCTGGTGTTCTTTATGTATTCTCTGGTGTTCTTTATGTATACTATATACTCTGGTGTTCTATATGTATTCTCTGGTGTTCTTTATGTATACTATATACTCTGGTGTTCTTTATGTATACTATATACTCTGGTGTTCTTTATGTATACTCTGGTGTTCTTTATGTATACTCTGGTGTTCTTTATGTATACTCTGGTGTTCTTTATGTATACTATATACTCTGGTGTTCTTTATGTATACTCTGGTGTTCTATATGTATACTATATACTCTGGTGTTCTTTATGTGTACTCTGGTGTTCTATATGTATACTATATACTCTGGTGTTCTTTATGTATACTATATACTCTGGTGTTCTTTATGTATACTCTGGTGTTCTTTATGTATACTCTGGTGTTCTATATGTATACTATATACTCTGGTGTTCTTTATGTGTACTCTGGTGTTCTATATGTATACTATATACTCTGGTGTTCTTTATGTGTACTCTGGTGTTCTTTATGTATACTCTGGTGTTCTATATGTATTCTCTGGTGTTCTTTATGTATACTATATACTCTGGTGTTCTTTATGTGTACTCTGGTGTTCTTTATGTATACTATATACTCTGGTGTTCTTTATGTATACTCTGGTGTTCTTTATGTGTACTCTGGTGTTCTTTATGTATACTATATACTCTGGTGTTCTTTATGTATTCTCTGGTGTTCTTTATGTATACTATATACTCTGGTGTTCTTTATGTATACTCTGGTGTTCTATATGTATTCTCTGGTGTTCTTTATGTATACTATATACTCTGGTGTTCTTTATGTATACTCTGGTGTTCTTTATGTATACTATATACTCTGGTGTTCTTTATGTATACTCTGGTGTTCTTTATGTATACTATATACTCTGGTGTTCTTTATGTATTCTCTGGTGTTCTTTATGTATACTATATACTCTGGTGTTCTTTATGTGTACTCTGGTGTTCTTTAGGTATTCTCTGGTGTTCTTTATGTATACTCTGGTGTTCTTTATGTATACTCTGGTGTTCTTTATGTGTACTCTGGTGTTCCTTATGTGTTCTTTATGTGTACTCTGGTGTTCTTTATGTATACTATATACTCTGGTGTTCTTTATGTATACTCTGGTGTTCTTTATGTATACTCTGGTGTTCTTTAGGTATTCTCTGGTGTTCTTTATATATACTATTTACTCTGGTGTTCTTTATGTATACTCTGGTGTTATTTATGTGTACTCTGGTGTTCTTTATGTATACTATATACTCTGGTGTTATTTATGTATAATCTGGTGTTCTTTATGTATTCTCTGGTGTTCTTTATGTATACTATATACTCTGGTGTTCTTTATGTATACTCTGGTGTTCTTTATGTATACTCTGGTGTTCTTTAGGTATTCTCTGGTGTTCTTTATATATACTATTTACTCTGGTGTTCTTTATGTATACTCTGGTGTTCTTTATGTATTCTCTGGTGTTCTTTATGTATACTATATACTCTGGTGTTCTTTATGTATACTCTGGTGTTCTTTATGTATACTCTGGTGTTCTTTAGGTATTCTCTGGTGTTCTTTATATATACTATTTACTCTGGTGTTCTTTATGTATACTCTGGTGTTCTTTATGTATACTCTGGTGTTCTTTAGGTATTCTCTGGTGTTCTTTATATATACTATTTACTCTGGTGTTCTTTATGTATACTCTGGTGTTCTTTATGTATTCTCTGGTGTTCTTTATGTATACTATATACTCTGGTGTTATTTATGTATAATCTGGTGTTCTTTATGTATTCTCTGATGTTCTTTATGTGTACTCTGGTGTTCTTTATGTATACTCTGGTGTTCTTTATGTATACTCTGGTGTTCTTTATGTATACTCTGGTGTTCTTTATGTATACTCTGGTGTTCTTTATGTGTACTCTGGTGTTCCTTATGTATACTATATACTCTGGTGTTCTTTATGTATACTCTGGTGTTCTTTATGTATACTCTGGTGTTCTTTATGTGTACTCTGGTGTTCCTTATGTGTTCTTTATGTATACTCTGGTGTTCTTTATGTATACTCTGGTGTTCTTTATGTATACTCTGGTGTTCTTTATGTATACTCTGGTGTTCTTTATGTATACTATATACTCTGGTGTTCTTTATGTGTACTCTGGTGTTCTTTATGTATACTATATACTCTGGTGTTCTTTATGTATACTCTGGTGTTCTTTATGTATACTCTGGTGTTCTTTAGGTATTCTCTGGTGTTCTTTATATATACTATTTACTCTGGTGTTCTTTGCAAATTGGCTGTAGAATCTAGAATAGATTGTATGGTTACTTCTAAATCATTTGTGAAGAATCTATGTCGTGTTTATAAAGACGTGATGAGTGCTCTCTGTCAGGCATTCACGTCATAGTCAAGGTTGGGAAGGTTACTTTCTAAATGTAATCCAATACAGTTACTAGTTACCTGTCAAATTCTAAATCGGTAACATAACTTTTGGATTACCCAAAGTAATCTGATTACTTTCAGATACTTTTAAATTACTTTGAAGAAGCATTAGAAGAAGACACAAAATGTATATTACCAATTGAACCATATTTATTGCAGGATAAATCAATTGTATCGTGTACATAGCTGTCCATAAATATATGTAACATTTTACTTCATGGGTTATGTAGACTTATTCTAACCCACTGCTTTCTACTACAGAAAATAATATGATTAGGCTATATCTTCACATTTAAAAAACAAAGTCTGTCAGATTTCTAGTCATTCTAATTAATTTAATACTCCTTCGATCTTCAAGAATAGGACTTGGAAATATAGATTAGCTTGAGCATAATTAGCATAAACTCTGTTGTTGTTTATGATTGTGTTGTCATGGAGGACTGATTGGGCTCATTGCGTCCAGATGAAAAATGAACTCTGGTCTTGGAATGGCATATTGTGAGCACTACTGAAAAATGCTATTTGCATGTTTCATTTTCTATAAGTCTATTGTTTACTTTTTTTGTTGGTGACACTGTAAACATCTTGATCATTTGTCTGTTTCATCTGTTTAAGTCTGTTAAAAGTGTGCATGTGTCTGTTAGGTGTATGGATTTTCAATAAAAGTCCCACTCGTGGTCTTCTCAAATGAAACTTGTTTTCGACAGTACGGAGCCCAAATAGCACAGAGGAGTTTAGAAGGGAGGAACTCCCTCAAACTTTAATTCCATAGGCTGGGATCTACATAATGCAGCTGTTATTCTATAGGCTGGGATCCACATAATGCAGCTGTTATTCTATAGGCTGGGATCCACATAATGCAGCTGTTATTCTATAGGCTGGGATCCACATAATGCAGCTGTTATTCTATAGGCTGGGATCCACATAATGCAGCTGTTATTCTATAGGCTGGGATCCACATAATGCAGCTGTTATTCTATAGGCTGGGATCCACATAATGCAGCTGTTATTCTATAGGCTGGGATCCACATAATGCAGCTGTTATTCTATAGGCTGGGATCCACATAATGCAGCTGTTATTCTATAGGCTGGGATCCACATAATGCAGCTGTTATTCTATAGGCTGGGATCCACATAATGCAGCTGTTATTCTATAGGCTGGGATCTACATAATGCAGCTGTTATTCTATAGGCTGGGATCCACATAATGCAGCTGTTATTCTATAGGCTGGGATCCACATAATGCAGCTGTTATTCTATAGGCTGGGATCCACATAATGCAGCTGTTATTCTATAGGCTGGGATCCACATAATGCAGCTGTTATTCTATAGGCTGGGATCCACATTATGCAGCTGTTGCAAGAGCCCCTTTTTCACTGGCTGTCCACTGGTCGCAAAACCAATGAGTGATAGGCAGCTTAAACTTCTTCAATTCAACCATTACTGGGTTAAAATATACATATACTTTTGTGAACAGCCATCCACAACCCGTGAGGCGCAAAACGATAAAATGACAGAGTAGCCGTGTGATCCCCCTAAATTCTAGATATCAACAGTAATAGATAAATGACAGAGTAGTTAAATCAAGGTAAAAAAAAAAAAAAAAAACTTGGTCCTTTTTTTTTCAACACTGATTTGAGAAAACAGAAAATTGTCAAAAGGTTTTTTTCTCTCGCAAACATCCTTTTTTTCCCTGAATTTAAAAGTAATCGTAGAAGTAATCATCTCGTTTTTCAAAAGTATGTTTCTAATGCTGGTAAAGTAACAGATTACAGTTCATTTAAAAAATATATCTGTTACATGTAACCCCATTACACCCCAGTCCTGCTTATAGTTTGTTTAAAGTGGGACCTCGGGTCATTATAAAAGAGAAAGTGTTCTCGATGTGTTACCTGGTTAAATAAAGGCTAAATCAATGACCTAACAGTATACCCCCCTCCCCTCTCTGTCCTCCCTGTAGGAGTCGGAGCGTCTGGAGGTGGTGAACTCCGACCTAAAGGCCCAAATCGAAGAGCTGAGGATGGAGAGACAGCAGCTAATGGTGATGCTCAACCTCCACCGCCCCACCTGCATCGTCCGCACCGACAGCGTCAAGACCCCCGAGAGCGAGGCCAACCCCCTGCTCGAACTCCTGGCCGCCGAAAAGCTGGAGGCCTCTAAGTGAAACCACAGAGGGAAAGTGAAACCGAAGGGCGGGAAGGAAAGAAGGAAGGAATCCGACGGGGAGAAAAGCAACTGTCGTCAAAGATGACGAAAGATTCAAAAAAAATCACCTGATGCTTTTGTTGTTGAAGCACTTATGTACTGTGTGTTGAGCGCCAAGCTGGAGACTCAAGTCTGCCTTTGCCTAAAAGACCCGGGGGTTGTTAGGGTTCCGTTGCCTCGGTAAACACCTCGGTAACGTTACCCGATTGGGTTCCTGAGGGAAGAGGGAGGAGCCTAAATGCCCAACCCAGTTATCTCTGCGTCATAATAACTGTTTTGTTTTTGAAACCAAGTCAGTGCCACACCGTTTGCTCACTGCAACCAACAACCATTACAATAAGGGACAGATGGAAGAAGATATATTGTGATATATTTATATATAGTGGAAACTATCGTTTCGGAAGGGGAAACACTAAGATCAATCACTATGGTGCTCTGTTACCGGCACTTACCGACTCTGAGACAAACAAAGAGGTTGTTGTTGTTGTTGTGATATTCTAAACATGTGTAACTGTAGAGGCACACAGGTGTATCCAGCCAGGGTACTGTATACCCTGTTGAAATACACAGGTGTAGCCAGCCAGTGTACTGTATACCATGTTGAAATACACAGGTGTATCCAGCCAGTATACTGTATACCATGTTGAAATACACAGGTGTATCCAGCCAGTATACTGTATACCATGTTGAAATACACAGGTGTATCCAGCCAGTGTGCTGTATACCATGTTGAAATACACAGGTGTATCCAGCCAGTGTACTGTATACCATGTTGAAATACACAGGTGTATCCAGCCAGTATACTGTATACCATGTTGAAATACACAGGTGTATCCAGCCAGTATACTGTATACCATGTTGAAATACACAGGTGTATCCAGCCAGTGTGCTGTATACCATGTTGAAATACACAGGTGTATCCAGCCAGTGTACTGTATACCATGTTGAAATACACAGGTGTATCCAGCCAGTATACTGTATACCATGTTGAAATACACAGGTGTATCCAGCCAGTATACTGTATACCATGTTGAAATACACAGGTGTATCCAGCCAGTATACTGTATACCATGTTGAAATACACAGGTGTATCCAGCCAGTATACTGTATACCATGTTGAAATACACAGGTGTATCCAGCCAGTATACTGTATACCATGTTGAAATACACAGGTGTATCCAGCCAGTATACTGTATACCATGTTGAAATACACAGGTGTATCCAGCCATGTTGAAATACACAGGTGTAGTACTATTCTAGGATTTGTTCATTACCAAGTTGGAACATATTTTTATTTCATATTATAATGCTAATTTTTGTTGTTGTTGTTGTTGTTGTATATCCTCTGCCTTGACGATGGAAGTATCCGGTTGATCCGATTCGAGGTGACGCTGGCGTCATTAAATAAAAGCACATATATATTTACTATATGAAATAATGTTTACACTCCTGTTGTTTATTAAAAATACAATTAAAAAAGGCATTGTTAATTCAAATGTCTGTATTTCAATATACTTATTTTATACCATTTTTATAAGTGACATATATATTGTGTATGAAAAGCCTTGTAATTGTTGTAATCACTTGATGTGATTTTTGTGCATTTGACATCAGTGTCCCGTTGTATTTTTTTCAATATTAAAAGGCCCAGAGCAGTCAAAAAAATAAGTCATACCTGTGTTTTATATATATATTTCCACACTATGAGGTTGGAATAATGTTGTTCCAAACGTCTCTGCCAATATCAGCTATTTTTCAGTTTTCCCCTCCCCAACTCAAACCACTCCCAGACAGTCCTAGCAACATGAGGTATTTCGTTTATAGACCAATAAGAAAAGAGAGTTCCAAACCTCTCTACCAATAACAGCTAGTTTTCAGTTTTCTCCTCCCCAACTCAAACCACTCCCAGACAGTCCTAGCAACATGAGGTATTTCGTTTATAGACCAATAAGAAAAGAGAGTTCCAAACCTCTCTACCAATAACAGCTAGTTTTCAGTTTTCTCCTCCCCAACTCAAACCACTCCCAGACAGTCCTAGCAACATGAGGTATTTAGTTTATAGACCAATAAGAAAAGAGAGTTCCAAACCTCTCTACCAATAACAGCTAGTTTTCAGTTTTCCCCTCCCCCACTCAGACCACTCCCAGACAGTCCTAGCAACATGAGGTATTTAGTTTATAGACCAATAAGAAAAGAGAGTTCCAAACCTCTCTACCAATAACAGCTAGTTTTCAGTTTTCCCCTCCCCAACTCAGACCACTCCCAGACAGTCCTAGCAATGTTTTGGTGGGACGGAGTTTTGGCCTTTCCATTGTGACATCACCATGAGGTATTTAGTTTATAGACCAATAAGAAAAGAGAGTTCCAAACCTCTCTGCCAATAACAGTTAGTTTTCAGTTTTCCCCTCCCCCACTCAGACCACTCCCAGACAGTCCTAGCAACATGAGGTATTTAGTTTATAGACCAATAAGAAAAGAGAGTTCCAAACCTCTCTTCCAATAACAGTTAGTTTTCAGTTTTCCCCTCCCCCACTCAGACCACTCCCAGACAGTCCTAGCAATGTTTTGGTGGGACGGAGTTTTGGCCTTTCCATTGTGACATCACCATGAGGTATTTAGTTTATAGACCAATAAGAAAAGAGAGTTCCAAACCTCTCTACCAATAACAGCTAGTTTTCAGTTTTCCCCTCCTCAACTCAGACCACTCCCAGACAGTCCTAGCAATGTTTTGGTGGAACGGAGTTTTGGCCTTTCCATTGTGACATCACCATGAGGTATTTAGTTTATAGACCAATAAGAAAAGAGAGTTCCAAACCTCTCTGCCAATAACAGTTAGTTTTCAGTTTTCCCCTCCCCCACTCAGACCACTCCCAGACAGTCCTAGCAATGTTTTGGTGGGACGGAGTTTTGGCCTTTCCATTGTGACATCACCATGAGGTATTTAGTTTATAGACCAATAAGAAAAGAGAGTTCCAAACCTCTCTACCAATAACAGCTAGTTTTCAGTTTTCCCCTCCCCAACTCAGACCACTCCCAGACAGTCATAGCAATGTTTTGGTGGGACGGAGTTTTGGCCTTTCCATTGTGACATCACCATGAGGTATTTAGTTTATAGACCAATAAGAAAAGAGAGTTCCAAACCTCTCTTCCAATAACAGTTAGTTTTCAGTTTTCCCCTCCCCCCACTCAGACCACTCCCAGACAGTCCTAGCAATGTTTTGGTGGGACGGAGTTTTGGCCTTTCCCTTGTGACATCACCATGAGGTATTTAGTTTATAGACCAATAAGAAAAGAGAGTTCCAAACCTCTCTACCAATAACAGCTAGTTTTCAGTTTTCCCCTCCCCAACTCAGACCACTCCCAGACAGTCCTAGCAATGTTTTGGTGGGACGGAGTTTTGGCCTTTCCATTGTGACATCACCATGAGGTATTTAGTTTATAGACCAATAAGAAAAGAGAGTTCCAAACCTCTCTGCCAATAACAGTTAGTTTTCAGTTTTCCCCTCCCCCACTCAGACCACTCCCAGACAGTCCTAGCAATGTTTTGGTGGGACGGAGTTTTGGCCTTTCCATTGTGACATCACCATGAGGTATTTAGTTTATAGACCAATAAGAAAAGAGAGTTCCAAACCTCTCTACCAATAACAGCTAGTTTTCAGTTTTCCCCTCCCCCACTCAGACCACTCCCAGACAGTCCTAGCTAAATGATTGCTTGAGAAACTGCTCGTTGCTAAGAAGCTATTTTGTTTTCTTTCTTTTTGGACCCCGGTAAGGTACTTAAATTGTTACCCAGAAATGTTCACATGCACCTTACTTTCCTTTCCACACGCCCAGTACTTTCACCTACTCGCCAATACTCCGCTCACCATATTGGGAGGTAGCTAGCTACCTCCTTCTCTAAAAAGTTCTCTACTGGAGATTTGGATATAATGATGGGATACTCTACATGGCCAAAAGTATGTGGACACCTGCTCGTATAACTTCTCATTTCAAAATCATGGGGGCATTAATATGGAATATCCAATTCATCCCAAAGGTGTTCGGTGGGGTTGAGGTCAGGGCTCTGTGCAGGCCAGTCAAGTTCTTCCACACCGATCACGACAAACCATTTCCGTACGGACCTTGCTTTGTGCGCGAGGGGGGCATTGTCATGCTGAAACAGGAATGTGCCTTCCTCAAACTGTTGCCACAAAGTTGGTAGTGATTGTGTGATCCACTGTGATGGATGGAATCAAACCAGGGTCTGTAGTGACACCTCTAGCACTGAGATTCAGCGATTTAGACCACTGTGATAGATGGAATCAAACCAGGGTCTGTAGTGACACCTCTAGCACTGAGATTCAGCGATTTAGACCACTGTGATAGATGGAATCAAACCAGGGTCTGTAGTGACACCTCTAGCACTGAGATTCAGCGATTTAGACCACTGTGATAGATGGAATCAAACCAGGGTCTGTAGTGACACCTCTAGCACTGAGATTCAGCGATTTAGACCACTGTGATAGATGGAATCAAACCAGGGTCTCAAATTCATGCAAATCATCCCTATTTCCATGTCCAGTTCAGTACCTAGAATACAAGGGTTGGATTTGCACTAATCAATTTCAAGTCAGAAAAATCATGTAGCAAATCTGTCTTCCAGTTAGCCTCCTATACATGATGTACTGGTATCATTGTTGACTGGGCTCCCCGTTTGTGCATTCAAACCCTAGCAACTTTGTCCAGAACGCTGCAGCCCGCCTGGTGTTTAACCATCCCTAGTTCTCCCGTGTCACCCTGCTCCTCCTCACTCCTCCACTGGATTCCACAAGAAGCTCACATCCACTACAACACCATGGTGCTTACCCTATGGAACAACAAGAGCCCTCCCTATCTTCAGGCTCTGCTCAAACCCTACACCCCAACCTGAGCACTCCGTTCTGTACAGCCACCTCTGTCTGGTCTCTTGGCCCTCCCACTCCTGACGTCAATAATCCCATGATGTCAGTAATCTTCAGGTTGGATAGTTGGAGCTCTAGAAAGATGCCCCAGTTTCCAACTTGGAATTCTGAGCAGGATGACCGTTCCAACAAAAAGATTCCAGTCGAACTCCTTTCTTTTCCCGAGTTCCCAGTCGTCTTGTATGCACTGAAGTCAGAAGTCGGAGATTTCCGAGTTTCCAGTTTGTCTTGAATGCGGCAATACAGAACATACCATACTGGGTCACCCATAACAAGTGGGCAGGCTTTCAGCACAGCTCGAGACAAAATGAAAGTTGAACACCACTGCAATTCTATATTCCACCACAAGAGACCGTTGTACAATCATGTAAACTGTGTGACGCGTGGTATGACGTCACGAATTTAACTTGAAATGCCTTTAAAATCCTCTCGTCTCTCGCCGGGTGCAGTGGCGTGCGCCTGTAATCCAAGTTGCTGGGAGGCTTAGGCTGGCGGATCGTTTGAGCTCAGGAGTTCTGAGCTCCAGTGGACTATGCCGATCGGGTGTCCGCACTAAGTTCGGTATCGATATGGTGCTCCTGGGGGAGCCCGGGACCACCAGGTCGTCTAAGGAGGGGTGCACCGGCCCAGGTCGGAAACGGAGCAGGCCAAAGCCCCCGTGCCGCTCAGTAGTGGGATCGCGCCTGTGAATAGACGCTGTGGTGCAGCCTGAGCAATATAGCGGGACACAGTCTTTTTGAGCTGGATTTTTTTTGTTTTTAAAAATGACGTGTTCGTTTTCCTCTTGTAAATCCGTTCGATGTTTTATTTCTTCTTCTAGCTTGAACACGTGTAAAGGAAATAGATATGTCCCGAACTGTGTGTGAAATAATGTGTGTGAAACAATGTGTGTGAAACGTTGGTGATATGACTTAATCTCTGTAGTATAATCAATGAACTGTAATTGTTTTCTGTTCGTTTCAGCTCAGGAAACTATTGAAATAAATGTTTCTTTCTGGAAAGACGCCGCAAACAATGACTTCTATATCGCCTCCTACTGGAATAAAGGTGAAATAATCATTATAGTTAGGAAGCGCTACTTAAAATATCCAACAGGGGCCGCTCTTTGACCGTCGATTGGTATGTGACTTTCTATGTGTGGGGTTTGGCGGCTGGTGTTTCACAACAGGTTTTTTGATTGGTTATTGAGCTATCCAAACGTGAGTTATAGTCCCTCCCTCTTTGCGGACATTGACGGGATTCGATTCATGTGTTCAGCGTGTCATGTTTAAATCTCCCCTGCTTGAAATTGCACCACGGCCATCCTAAACAACGTATTCATGCTGAGTTATTTACACCGGGTCAAACGTTGATTGTATTCGTTATGGAATGCAATCCCAGGCATGAGCCCCATTCAAAACCCACGGTTTAGTCGGCTTCAAAACAAAAGTGACAGAGTGACTAGTTTGAAAATTCAAATATATGTTGTAAGTATTTTTCTGGACAATGCATTGTTGACAACATGGCCGAGCGTCGCAGATTACTGTTCGGTTTGAGAGGGCGCTCCTCTGTCACTGCGTTTTCCCGGTGGTTCAACCATGTCACGAGTGAAAATGTATTGGTCGCGGTATTTTTTGGGCTACTTCTAAATTGCTCCGCGACCATTTTGGCGTTTCAACAACAAAACCATCTATTTCACTGTGACCTGTTTCTGACTATTAGGCAGTGTGGCAGGCTGTTGTTAACTATCAGGCAGTGTGGCAGGCTGTTGTTAACTATCTGGCTGTTGCTGACTATCAGGCTGTTGTTAACTGTTAGGCAGTGTGGCAGGCTGTTGTTAACTATCATGTGTTGCTGACTATCAGGCAGTGTGGCAGGCTGTTGTTAACTATCAGGCTGTTGTTAACTATCAGGCAGTGTGGCAGGCTGTTGCTGACTATCAGGCAGTGTGGCAGGCTGTTGCTGACTATTAGGCTGTGTGGCAGGCTGTTGCTGACTATCAGGCAGTGTGGCAGGCTGTTGCTGACTATTAGGCTGTGTGGCAGGCTGTTGCTGACTATCAGGCAGTGTGGCAGGCTGTTGCTGACTATCAGGCAGTGTGGCAGGCTGTTAACTATCAGGCTGTTGTTAACTATCAGGCTGTTGTTAACTATCAGGCAGTGTGGCAGGCTGTTGTTAACTATCAGGCAGTGTGGCAGGCTGTTGTTAACTATCAGGCAGTGTGGCAGGCTGTTGCTGACTATCAGGCAGTGTGGCAGGCTGTTGCTGACTATCAGGCAGTGTGGCAGGCTGTTGCTGACTATCAGGCAGTGTGGCAGGCTGTTGCTGACTATCAGGCAGGCTGTTGCTGACTATCAGGCAGTGTGCCAGGCTGTTGCTGAGTGAAAGTGTTTGTCGCTGCATTTGAGTCACGTGAGTGAGAGGCGACAGCAGCACGCGCAGTATTGACAACTTTTCGCCAGTTGTAGGCTATTCAGATACCAATTAGCAACCCTTTCCCATAAAATATTAACACGATAGAACTGATGTGCACCAATAAATAACCACAACAAAGCACTGGAAAACGACTAGCTTAAACCGCATTCTAATGTGGCCCTTGTTTATGGAAAACCGTATCAAACAACGGGTTTAACGCATGCTCTGTTCTTGGGTCTCGAGCGGGCAATCAGCGTTGCACTAGTGGTAATTTGAAATGGAAGTTATTGAGTCATGTGCTTCCTGTTATGGGGAAAAGTTCAGAATGAAACTGACAGGCTATATTTGCATATGTTGGCCAGCATATTCATTTCTATGCCATTGTAGCCTAACATTGTGCTCAATAAATATGTTGAAATGAAGATATCACTAGTCATTGCAAATCAATTTGTGTAGCCTACCTGCTTGCAAACGGATTAAATAAATAGGCTATAACTTCAGTTTATTGTTGTTGTAGAATTGTGTTATTATGCAATAAATAATGACCATGTTTAGTTAATTCAATTGGAAGTTTATCAATTGTGATCGTGCATGCTCACAGTTCTATCACAATTGCTGATCAGCTGTTGTTTGAAGGCATTCGATTGACGCTGTCAATCAGATTAGGCTACAGATTAAAAAATAAATTAAAAAATAACCTGGCAGTTGTTGACACGTTTATTCAGAATATCCATATTATATAGAGGACCAGTCAAAAGGATGGACACCTACATTGTAGAACAATATCAAAATATATTTTATATTTGAGATTCTTCAAAGCAGCCAACCTTTGCCATGATGACAGCTTGGCACACTCTTGGAATTATCTCAACCAGCTCCATGAGGTATTCACCTGGAATGCGTTTCAATTAACAGGTGTGACTTGTTAAAAGTTAATTTGTGGAATTGTTTTCCTTAATGTGTTTGAGCCAATCAGTTGTGTTGTGACAAGGTAGGGTGGGTATACAGAAGATAGCCCTATTTGGTAAAAGACCAAGTCCATATTATGGCAAGAACAGCTCAAATAAGCAAAGAGAAATGACAGTCCATCATTATTTTAAGACATGAAGGTCAGTCAATGCAGAACATTTCAAGAACTTTGAAAGTTTATTTGAGTGCAGTCGCAAAAAACTGGCTCTCATGTGGACCGCCACAGGAAAGGAAAACCCAGAGTTACCTCTGCTGCAGAGGATAAGTTCATTAGAGTTACCAGCCTCAGAAATACGTTCATTAGTTAACTGCACTTCAGATTGCAGCCCAAATAAAATCTTCACAGAGTTCAAGTAACAGACACATCTCAACTGTTCAGAGGAGACTGTGTGAATCAGGCCTTCATGGTCGAATTGCTGCAAAGAAACCACTACTAAAGGAAACCAATAATAAGAAGAGACTTGCTTGGGCCAATAAACACGATCAGTGGACATTAGATGCACTTAGTTTTACTAGCATTTAAAAGCAGTTGGAGGCCACAGAAGGAGAGTTGTATGGCGTTGAAGCCCAGTGTCCAAACAAGGGCCAGATGTATACATAATGGTGTCGTTGGAAGAGGGGGATGACTGTGGCAGCTTTCCAATCTTTATTTACTTACTTATTTACTTACTTATTTACTCATTTATTTACTCGTTTATTTACTTATTTATTTACTTGTTTATTTACTTGTTTATTTACTTATTTCTTTACTAATTTATTTACTTCTTTATTTACTCATTTATTTACTTGTTTGTTTATTTATTTACTTATTTATTTACTTGTTTATTTACTTATTTCTTTATTTCTTTACTAATTTATTTACTTGTTTATTTACTCATTTATTTACTTGTTTGTTTATTTATTTCTTTACTTATTTATTTATTTCTTTACAAATGTATTTACTTACTTATTTACTCATTTATTTACTCATTTATTTACTTATTTATTTACTTGTTTATTTACTTGTTTATTTACTTATTCATTTATTTCTTCCACGTGCATTTATTACACCATCATTGTGCCCAAAACAATCCTGCATATACAGAAATGTAACTGGGTGTATTGAGCTATAGGCCCAGATCATGTGGAAGTCATGACTCCACGTGAACAGCAGGCTGATCCTTCGTGTTGGTACAGTACAGATATTGTAAAGAAAAAGCAAAACCATTGTTTTTTATATGTTTTGGTTTTAGCACTTTGGGAAGAATTTATTTCTTTAACATTGCGATCGCAAACAAAAAATAGCAGACGACACCTAGTGCACAACAGAAATTGGAACAATTAATCAAAAGAGTATAAACATTTTAATTTGAAACTTCTTGTTTTGAAGCTGAAATTAGTAGCTATTTGGGCGACCCAACCAAATTTCACATAGAAATGGGAGTAATAGATCTGTCATTCTCATTGAAAGCAAGTCTAAGATGCAGTAGATCTGTTCTATGTGCGCTAATTCTATGTTTCCCGTTCTTCATTTTCGTCTTTTATTTTCGTTTTTTTGTACACCAGCTTCAAACAGCTGAAAATACAATATTTTTGGTTCTGGAAAATATATTTCACAGCGGTACCATGATTCACTTGTTTTGCCACATAAACTGAAATTAGGCCAACGATTAGAATTTTAGCAACCAGGAAATGGGAGGAGGGATTTTTGCATAGTACATCTTTCACGCAACCCTAGAAATCACTTCCTTCAATGGTGCCCTATTCTCAACAGCAAAGCAAGATACAGATCTTGACCCAAGTTGAGTTTCACGGAGCGCCTGCTCCCTCTTAGCAGAAGAAAAAACAACAAAAAACATCACAAGTCCAATTTGGGTTATTTTCACAGAATCAACAGCACCCAACATCTTTTCCACCCACGTGATAGCACAAATGGATCAGCCAAAAGGCCTGGATCCACTTTCTCCAAAATCTCACTCCCACTGTACCAAACTAATCTTTCTCATAACCATGTCCATCAATACAAAAACTTGGCCTCCGAGCTCTTCACCTCACTCATTCACTTCCATCTCCAGAACTACTTGACCCCGAGTGTTCTTCGACATGCCATTTTTCAACAGATTCAAACTCAACCTTTGCCCTCCTTCACTCTCTTCAACCTCTTCTTCTTCCTCCTCATTTTCCTCATCCCCTCGTCACTCGAAATCCACCTTTCCATATCCCTGTCCCCATATTAATCTTAATCTTAATCTGAATCTTCTCCCGGCTCTGCTAGTGGCCCACTGGCATCTCGACGGGATGGAACTCCAACTCATGAGCATAATTAGACAAGGCTGGTATACAATCGTGTCCCTGCCGGTAAACCAATTCAACCCAAAACTGGCCTTCGACTGTCCGCCGTTATGGCATTATCTCCAGAATAAACACCTGAGGATGGGGTCGTAATTTCAATCACTGAATCAAATATGTACAGTACTAGTCAAAAGTTTTAGAACACCTACTCATTCAAAGGTTTTTCTTAATTTTTTACTATTTTCTACATTGTAGAATAATAGTGAAGACATCACAAAACTATGAAATAACACATATGGAATCATGTAGTAACCAAACAAAGTGTTAAACAAAACAAAAATATATTTAATATTTTATATTCTTCAAATAGCCTCTGAAAATAGCTGACTGGTGGATTCAAAGCCTCTCAATGGCCAATACATCATCAATCCAGGGTTTAAATACATCATTGGTTGGGATGCATTCTGGTCTTGTCCTTGAAGCTCTTCAGAACATGTTTCTGTGTTGGAGGCTCTTCTGCCAGGCAGAGGGTGTTTAGGTCTGCCTTTTCTTCCGGCGTACAATGATTGTTTTCTTGATCTCATGACACCAAATGCAACAAAAACAACAACAACAATAACTTCAAAATGGTGGCTACATTATGAAGAGTAACCTACCATGTAAAAACAACAGCAGTAACTTCAAAATGGTGGCTACATTATGAAGAGAAACCTTCCATGTAAAAACAACAGCAGTAACTTCAAAATGGTGGCTACATTATGAAGAGAAACCTTCCATGTAAAAACAACAGCAGTAACTTCAAAATGGTGGCTACATTATGAAGAGAAACCTTCCATGTAAAAACAACAGCAGTAACTTCAAAATGGTGGCTACACAATGAAGAGAAACCTTCCATGTAACAACAACAGCAGTAACTTCAAAATGGTGGCTACGCAATGAAGAGAAACCTACCATGTAACAACAACAGCAGTAACTTCAAAATGGTGGCTACATTATGAAGAGAAACCTTCCATGTAAAAACAACAGCAGTAACTTCAAAATGGTGGCTACATTATGAAGAGAAACCTTCCATGTAAAAACAACAGCAGTAACTTCAAAATGGTGGCTACATTATGAAGAGAAACCTTCCATGTAACAACAACAGCAGTAACTTCAAAATGGTGGCTACATTATGAAGAGAAACCTTCCATGTAAAAACAACAGCAGTAACTTCAAAATGGTGGCTACATTATGAAGAGAAACCTTCCATGTAACAACAACAGCAGTAACTTCAAAATGGTGGCTACATTATGAAGAGTAACCTTCCATGTAAAAACAACAGCAGTAACTTCAAAATGGTGGCTACATTATGAAGAGTAACCTTCCATGTAAAAACAACAGCAGTAACTTCAAAATGGTGGCTACATTATGAAGAGTAACCTTCCATGTAAAAACAACAGCAGTAACTTCAAAATGGTGGCTACATTATGAAGAGTAACCTTCCGTGTAAAAACAACAGCAGTAACTTCAAAATGGTGGCTACATTATGAAGAGAAACCCTCCCTATAAGGTTACATGCTGTACATGTACTAGACTAGAGGACATAGATAAATATTTCATGGTTTCTGATAAAAATACACAGGAACAGCGAGCGCCATCTTCACAAAATAAAACGATCAGAAAAACCTGAAAGACATACGCAAAGGTTATTTCTGTATTCACCAATATAGTCTGTACAATCCCCCCCCCCCCCCCCCCCCCTACTCTGACTGGAAAAGTGACACATAAAATCTAAACAAATGTAAATCATGTCCTGACTTTCAGGTGTGGTGTGGACACCTGCTCGTCAAACATCTCATTCCAAAATCATGGGCATTAATATGGAGTTGGTCCCCCCTTTGATGCTATAACAGCCTCCACTCTTCTGGGAAGGCGTTCCACTAGATGTTGGAACATTGCTTTAGGGACTTGCTCCATTCAGCCACAAGAACATTAGTGAGGTCGGGCACTGATGTTGGGCGATTAGGCCTGGCTCGCAGTCGGCGTTTCAATTCATCCCAAAGGTACTCGATGTGGTCAGGGCTCTGTGCAGGCCAGTCAAGTTCTTCCACAGCGAACTCGACAAACCATTTCTGTATGGACCTCAATTTGTACACGGTGGCATTGTCATACTGAAACAGGAAAGGGTCTTCCCCAAAATGTTGCCACGAAGATGGAAGCACAGAATCATCTAGAATGTCATTGTATGCTGTGGCATTAATATTTCCCTTCACTGGAACTAAGGGGCCTAGCACGAACCATGAAAAACAGCCCCAGACCATTATTCTTCCTCCACCAAACTTTACAGTTGCCACTATGCATTCGGGTAGGTAGCGTTCTCTCCAAACCCAGATTTGTCCGTTGTACTGCCAGATGGTGAATTGTGATTCATCACTCTAGAGAATGCATTTCCACTGCTCCAGAGTCCAATGGCGGCGAGTTTTATATCACTCCAGCCGATGCTTGGCATTGCACATGGTGATCTTAGCCTTGTGTGCGGCTGCTCGGCCATGGAATCCCATTTCACGAAGCTCCCGGCGAACAGTGCTTGTGCTGACGTTGCTTCCAGAAACTGTTTGGAACTTGGTGAGTGTTACAGACGATTTTTACACACTACGTGCTTCGGCACTCAGCGGTCCCGTTCTGTGATCTTGTGTGGCTTACCACTGTGTGGCTGAGCCGTTGTTGTTCCTAGACGTTTCCACTTCACAAAAACAGCTCTTACAGTTTGCTGTGGAAGCTCTAGCAGGGCAGAAATTTGACAAACTGACTTGTTGAAAAGGTGGAATCCTATGACGGTGCCACGTTGAAAGTCACTGAGCTCTTCAGTATGGGGCCATTCTACTGCCAATGTTTGTCTACGGAGATTGCATGGCTGTGTGCTCGATTTTATACATGTGTCAGCAACAGGTGTGGCTGAAATAGCCCGAATTCACTAATTTGAAGGGGTGTCCACATACTTTTGTATATATATATATATATATATACAAAAGTAACTATAGTGTAACCTTACACATCGCCCATTATAGTAAAGCTGAGTGGAGTTTTTTACAGACCAGGATGGTTGACAGGTTGGTTGACTGGGTGGTTGACTGGGTGGTTGACTGGGTGGTTGACAGGTTGGTTGACTGGGTGGTTGACTGGATGGTTGACAGGTTGGTTGACTGGGTGGTTGACTGGGTGGTTGACTGGATGGTTGACTGGATGGTTGACTGGTTGGTTGACTGGATGGTTGACTGGATGGTTGACTGGATGGTTGACTGGATGGTTGACAGGTTGGTTGACTGGATGGTTGACTGGATGGTTGACTGGATGGTTGACAGGTTGGTTGACAGGTTGGTTGACTGGATGGTTGACAGGTTGGTTGACTGGATGGTTGACAGGTTGGTTGACTGGATGGTTGACTGGATGGTTGACTGGATGGTTGACTGGATGGTTGACTGGATGGTTGACAGGTTGGTTGACTGGATGGTTGACTGGATGGTTGACTGGATGGTTGACAGGTTGGTTGACAGGTTGGTTGACTGGATGGTTGACAGGTTGGTTGACAGGTTGGTTGACTGGATGGTTGACAGGTTGGTTGACTCACCTCAGACGACACCCCTTTCTCTTTAAAGTGCATTACTTCTGACAGGGTCCAATAGGTCTCACCCCCTGTGACTATCCCCCTGAGGCTGGTGAGGTGCTGAGATAGGAGTAGTGTAGGCTGGTGGAAACTCCAAAGCTATGTGCTAATGTGTGAGAGTCAGTCATCCGTTAAGAGTTTCTGTCTAAACTACAGTACGGTAGATCCTCTTCCCCAGTCATCCATTAACCTCTACAGGATTGGTGTCTCCCCCCGCCCCGCGGGACGGTTGAGCGAACGTGCGCTAATGTGATTAGCATGAGGTTGTAAATAACAAGAACATCTCCCAGGACATAGACATATCTGATATGAGCAGAAATCTAACTGTACTGCCCAATTTACAGAAGCTATTACAGTTTACAGAAGCTATTACAGTGAAATAATACCATGCAATTGTTTGAGCAGAGTGGACAATTATGAACTTTAAAATCTATTAATAAACCAATTAGGCACATTTGGGCAGTCTTGATACAACATTTTGAACAGATATACAATGGTTCATTGGATCAGTCTAAAACTTTGCGTGTACACTACTGCCATCTAGTGGCCAAAATCTGAATTGTGCCTGGGCTGGAATAATACGCAGACAACATTATTCTGTATACTTCTGGCCCTTCTTTGGACACTGTGTTAACAAACCTCCAGATGAGCTTCAATGCCATACAACTCTCCTTCCGTGGTCTGGGCCCAGGTTATAGAAGGAGACAACAGATCTGGGACCAGGCTATAGAAGGAGACAACAGATCTGGGAACAGGCTATAGAAGGAGACAACAGATCTGGGACCAGGCTATAGAAGGAGACAACAGATCTGGGACCAGACTATAGAAAGAGACAACAGATCTGGGATCAGTCTGTAAGTATTTGTATCTAACCTGGAATGATTCGATTTCTTCATTCCGAAAGGTTTCTTCAACCGAAAGGTTGCCAGTTCAAATCCCCGAGCTGACAAGGTACAAATCTGTCATTCTGCCCCTGAACAAGGCAGTTAACCCACTGTTCCTAGGCCGTCATTGAAAACAATAATTTGTTCTTAACTGACTTGCCCAGTTAAATAAAGGTCAAATTAAAAATACATCCAAAAAATAAATTCCTGGCCTATTTTATTGCTGTAGTCATATGAAAATATACCTCATTTGATAATCACCATCGCTCTATGAAACTGTGTGTAAACAGTGTCTCATTCTACCTCCTAATATTCCAGTCTGGCTAATTCCAGGATCAGCATATGACATATATTCCCCCTGTAAATAGAAGAATGGACCCCCTGTGGGGTTTACTTGGTAGTAGATATGCCCCTATTGGTTGATAAACTTTCCAAGGGTCATGTGACTTCCAGTTGTGTGTCACTAACCCTGTTTTACCAGAAACCACATCAGACACTGGCTGCTAATTAGACAGTGTGTGTGTCAGTGAGAAAGAGAGGAAAGGAGGGCGGGAGAGTAATAGAAGAGAGAGAGAGAGAAGAAGAAAGAGTTCTTACTCATTAAGCGATCGACCAAGTTCAGCTAAGCCCACACACACACTCTCTCTCTCTCTCTCTCTCTCTGCTGCACACACGCTCACACAGCGGTACACACACATCGATACAGACACAAACAGAAAGCAGAAGTGGAGAGAGGCTCTGGGTTTGGGGCGACGTGGTTGGTTATGGCTCATGGTTCTGACAGTAATGATTCCAGTTATGTCAAATCCCCTTTGCCAGCGAGCAGCAGGCAGGTAAGGAGATCCTCTCTCTGTCGCTGTCTTTCTGTCTCTCTGTCTCACTGTCTCTCAGCGAGCAGCAGGCAGGTAAGGAGATCCTCTCTCTCCACCCACTTTTCCTCTTCTCCCTTCATATTTTGTATTTTCTTTCACTGTAGTTGTAGTGTTTATTCAGTCATGAAGTGTTATCATTAGGATATTAATACATAGACAGGCAAGGGCAGCTTTTCTATCCTCTTCTGTCTCTCTGTCGCTGTCTCTCTGTCTCTCTGTCACTGTCTCTGTCGCTGTCTCTCTGTCTCACTGTCTCTCTATCTCTCTCTCTGTCACTGTCTGTCTCTCTGTCACTGTCTGTCTCTCTGTTTCTCTGTCGCTGTCTCTCTGTCTCTGTCTCTCTGTGTCACTGTCTCTGTCTCTGTCTCTCTGTCTCACTGTCTCTCTATCTCTCTCTCTGTCACTGTCTGTCTCTCTGTCGCTGTCTCTCTGTCACTGTCTCTCTCTCTGTCACTGTCTCTCTGTCGCTGTCTCTCTGTCACTGTCTCTCTGTCTCTCTGTCGCTGTCTCTCTGTCACTGTCTCTCTCTATCTCTGTCACTGTCTCTCTCTCTGTCTCTCTCTCTGTCACTGTCTCTCTGTCTCTCTCTGTCACTGTCACTGTCTCTCTCTCTATCGCTGTCTCTCTCTCACTGTCTCTGTCGCTGTCTCTCTGTCGCTGTCTCTCTGTCTCTCTGTATGTGTCGCTGTCTGTCTCTGTCTCTCTCTGTCTGTCTGTCTCTCTCTCTCTGTCGCTGTCTCTCTGTCGCTGTCTGTCTCTGTCTCTCTCTGTCGCTGTCTTTCTGTCTCTCTGTCGCTGTGTCTGTCACTCTGTCTCTGTCACTCTCTCTGTCGCTGTCTCTGTCACTCTGTCTCTGTCTCTCTCTCTGTCGCTGTCTCTGTCTCTCTCTCTGTCGCTCTCTCTGTCACTCTGTCTCTGTCTCTCTCTCTGTTACTCTGTCTCTGTCTCTCTCTCTGTCGCTGTCTCTGTTACTCTGTCTCTGTCTCTCTCTCTGTCGCTGTCTCTCTGTCTCTCTCTCTGTCGCTGTCTCTGTCACTCTGTCTCTGTTGCTGTCTCTCTGTCTCTCTCTCTGTCGCTGTCTCTGTCACTCTGTCTCTGTCTCTCTCTCTGTCGCTGTCTCTGTCTCTGTCACTCTCTCTGTCGCTGTCTCTGTCACTCTGTCTCTGTTTCTGTCTCTCTCTCTCTGTCGCTGTCTCTGTCACTCTGTCTCTGTCTCTCTCTCTGTCGCTGTCTCTGTCTCTCTCTCTGTCGCTGTCTCTCTCTCTCTGTCTCTGTCACTCTGTCTCTCTGTCTGTTGCTGTCGCTGTCTCTGTCTCTCTCTCTGTCTCTGTCTCTCTGTCTCTGTCACTCTGTCGCTGTCTGTCTCTCTGTCGCTGTCTCTCTGTCTCTCTGTCTCTGTCACTCTGTCTCTCTCTCTGTCGCTGTCTCTGTCACGCTCTCTGTCGCTGTCTCTGTCACTCTGTCGCTGTCTGTCTCTCTGTCGCTGTCTCTCTGTCTCTCTGTCTCTCTCTCTCTCATAACATGTATTCAGTCATGAAGTGTTATCATTGGTATGTTGAGACATGTGAGAAGACTGTTATTGTTTTATACATCAGCTCGGATGGGGCATTATAATCACCTTTTCAATAACATATCGTTGAGGTTTCATACATCACCATCACACGGGTGGTCATTTGAGACAGGTTTAGTCTTGTTGTCCCTGGTATTACACAGCCGATTCAAATGATGAACACATCGTCAAGCTTTGACTATTTGAATCAGCTGTGTTGTGCTAGAGCACAAACCAACAGGTGCATCCCTTTGGTTCCCCAGGACAGAGTTTGTCTTCTTCCTCAGTGTTTAGATTTGGATTGGAATGTAGAATCATGTAGAATCATAGAATCATGTTAGAATCATATAATCATGCTAGAATCATGTAGAATCAAAGAATCATGTTAGAATCATGTAGAATCATAGAATCATAGAATCATGCTAGAATCATAGAATCATGTTAGAATCATGTAGAATCGTAGAATCATAGAATCATGTTACAATCATGTAGAATCATGCTAGAATCATGTAGAATCATATAATCATGTTAGAATCATGTAGAATCATAGAATCATGCTAGAATCATGTAGAATCAAAGAATCATGTTAGAATCATGTAGAATCAAAGAATCATGTTAGAATCATGTAGAATCATAGAATCATGCTAGAATCATGTAGAATCATGCTAGAATCATGTAGAATCGTAGAATCATAGAATCATGTTAGAATCATGTAGAATCATGCTAGAATCATGTAGAATCAAAGAATCATGTTAGAATCATGTAGAATCATAGAATCATGTTAGAATCATGTAGAATCATGCTAGAATCATGTAGAATCATATAATCATGTTAGAATCATAGAATCATATAGAATCATGTAGAATCATGCATGACAACACTGAATAGTTTTCTTGATGACAATTATTTGTATAGTTAGGTGTGGCCTGGGAATGAAGGCCGTTTGATGAGCTGATAGACATCTGCTGAGAAAGGATGGGTCGGGTGGGTCTGACTCGTCAGTTAACACATCACCTCAGATCACGCCTTGTTTCATGTCCCGATCATGGTATCAGAACAGCTTTGTAGAAATGACGCGTCAGTCAAGTCATGCATCAAAGAGATGTCTCATCCTAGAACTGTCTCAATATTAGTATGCATGATTATACATTTTCAATCTACAATATCTACTATATAGTGGAATGAACCCTAATACTCCACCTATTAGTGTCAGTCAGTTAGTCAGTCAGTCAGTTAGTCAGTCAGTTAGTCAGTTAGTCAGTTAGTTAGTTAGTTAGTTAGTTAGTGTGAGCAACAGTTAGCGTCCTGTCAGGAAGATGACTGCCCCGTGTCTCTCCCCAGGGCTCCTCAGACAACATAAAGAAAGTCATGAGAAGAGAGAAGAACCGTATCGCTGCCCAGAAGAGCAGGATGAGACAGACCCAGAAGGCAGACAGTCTACACCTGGTGAGGATGACTGCCCACAATGCAATACACTGATGCATGCAACATGTCTGGCTACGAGTTAGGCTGACCACCCACAATGCAACACACCGATGCATGCAACATGTCTGGCTATGAGTTAGGCTGACCACCCACAATGCAACACACCGATGCATGCAACATGTCTGGCTATGAGTTAGGCTGACCACCCACAATGCAACACACCGATGCATGCAACATGTCTGGCTATGAGTTAGGCTGACCACCCACAATGCAACACACCGATGCATGCAACATGTCTGGCTATGAGTTAGGCTGACCACCCACAATGCAACACACTGATGCATGCACCATGTCTGTCTATGAGTTAGGCTGACTACCCACAATGCAACACACCGATGCATGCACCATGTCTGTCTACGAGTTAGGCTGACCACCCACAATGCAACACACCGATGCATGCAACATGTCTGGCTATGAGTTAGGCTGACCACCCACAATGCAACACACCGATGCATGCAACATGTCTGGCTATGAGTTAGGCTGACCACCCACAATGCAACACACTGATGCATGCACCATGTCTGTCTATGAGTTAGGCTGACTACCCACAATGCAACACACCGATGCATGCACCATGTCTGTCTACGAGTTAGGCTGACCACCCACAATGCAACACACCGATGCATGCAACATGTCTGGCTATGAGTTAGGCTGACCACCCACAATGCAACACACCGATGCATGCAACATGTCTGGCTATGAGTTAGGCTGACCACCCACAATGCAACACACCGATGCATGCACCATGTCTGTCTATGAGTTAGGCTGACTACCCACAATGCAACACACCGATGCATGCACCATGTCTGGCTACGAGTTAGTCTGACTACCCACAATGCAGTACACCGATGCATGCACCATGTCTGGCTATGAGTTAGACATGGCATGAGCAGTGAATCAATTGAGGGTGGCAGGGTAGCCTAGGGGTTAGAGCGTTGGGCTAGTAACCAAAAGGTTGCAAGTTCAAACCCCCGAGCTGACAAGGTACAAATCTGTCGTTCTGCCCCTGTTCCTAGGCCGTCATTGAAAATAAGAATTTGTTCTTAACTGACTTGCCTGGTTAAATAAAGGTAAAATAAAATTTAAAAAAATTAAGGATGATATAGCCTGGTCCCAGATCTGTTGTCTCCTTCTATAGCCTGGTCCCAGATCTGTTGTCTCCTTCTATAGCCTGGTCCCAGAACAAGGAGTGGATGCCCACTCCTTGTTTTGCTTGACCATGAGCAATGGAGTTGGCAAGAACACAAACAGATCTGGGACCAGGCTATAGAAGGAGACAACAGATCTAGCACAAACAGACTGGTACTCCGGCTACAAGTCAGTAACCGACTGGAACTCAGGCTACAAGTCAGTAACCGACTGGTACTCAGGCTACAAGTCAGTAACCGACTGGTACTCCGGCTACAAGTCAGTAACCGACTGGTACTCCGGCTACAAGTCAGTAACCGACTGGTACTCCGGCTACAAGTCAGTAACCGACTGGTACTCCGGCTACAACTCAGTAACCGACTGGTACTCCGGCTACAAGTCAGTAACCGACTGGTACTCCGGCTACAAGTCAGTAACTGATTGGTTATGTAGTAATCAAACGTTTTCAAGTCCTTCAATTCACGGGGACCATTTCCCCAGTGAACTACCACGATAAGACTGTGTTGTTGGGAATCTGTGTTGGTCTGTGTTGGTCTGTGTGAGATGATATTGACAGGGTGACCATTTCCCCAGTGAACTACCACGATAAGACTGTGTTGTTGGGAATCTGTGTTGGTCTGTGTTGGTCTGTGTGAGATGATATTGACAGGGTGACCATTTCCCCAGTGAACTACCACGATAAGACTGTGTTGTTGAGAATCTGTGTTGGTCTGTGTGAGATGATATTGACAGGGTGACCATTTCCCCAGTGAACTACCACGATAAGACTGTGTTGTTGGGAATCTGTGTTGGTCTGTGTTGGTCTGTGTGAGATGATATTGACAGGGTGACCATTTCCCCAGTGAACTACCACGATAAGACTGTGTTGTTGGGAATCTGTGTTGGTCTGTGTTGGTCTGTGTGAGATGATATTGACAGGGTGACCATTTCCCCAGTGAACTACCACGATAAGACTGTGTTGTTGGGAATCTGTGTTGGTCTGTGTTGGTCTGTGTGAGATGATATTGACAGGGTGACCATTTCCCCAGTGAACTACCACGATAAGACTGTGTTGTTGGGAATCTGTGTTGGTCTGTGTGAGATGATATTGACAGGGTGACCATTTCCCCAGTGAACTACCACGATAAGACTGTGTTGTTGGGAATCTGTGTTGGTCTGTGTTGGTCTGTGTGAGATGATATTGACAGGGTGACCATTTCCCCAGTGAACTACCACGATAAGACTGTGTTGTTGAGAATCTGTGTTGGTCTGTGTTGGTCTGTGTGAGATGATATTGACAGGGTGACCATTTCCCCAGTGAACTACCACGATAAGACTGTGTTGTTGGGAATCTGTGTTGGTCTGTGTTGGTCTGTGTGAGATGATATTGACAGGGTGACCATTTCCCCAGTGAACTACCACGATAAGACTGTGTTGTTGGGAATCTGTGTTGGTCTGTGTTGGTCTGTGTGAGATGATATTGACAGGGTGCTGCTGATGGACCATGTGGCGATGTGTCATCGTGGCTTCTGTTGGGCTCAACACTTGAGCTTGAGTCCCAGGTAGCACCCTACTCCCTATATAGTGCACTACTTATGATTCTGATAGCTACGAAACTCTGGTCAAAATACGTGCACTGAATAGGGAATAGGGAAAGCTATTTGACACCCTGCCGTGGCCAGATCTCTGCCTATGTGTTTGCTGTAGTGCTGAGAGTATTCATTATCACGTGTGGGCGTCAGCAACCCAGAGACCAGAACTAACGATTATTGCACTGAATCTTATCATCAGAAATGGGTGTTTTTCCTCCTGTTTTTACCTAGAATTTTCCACTGTGACAGTAGTTCTCTGTAGTGGTAGGCTGGTAGGCTGGTAGGCTGGTAGGCTGGTGGGCTGGTAGGCTGGTGGGCTGGTGGGCTGGTAGGCTGGTGGGCTGGTGGGCTGGTAGGCTGGTAGGCTGGTGGGCTGGTGGGCTGGTAGGCTGGTAGGCTGGTAGGCTGGTGGGCTGGTGGGCTGGTAGGCTGGTGGGCTGGTGGGCTGGTAGGCTGGTAGGCTGGTGGGCTGGTAGGCTGGTAGGCTGGTGGGCTGGTGGGCCGGTAGGCTGGTGGGCTGGTAGGCTGGTAGGCCGGCGGGCTGGTAAGCTGGTAGGCACTGGCCGGTAGGCTGGTAGGCTGGTAGGCCGGCAGGCTGGTAGGCCGGTAGGCTGGTAGGCCGGCAGGCTGGTAAGCCGGTAGGCTGGTAGGCCGGCAGGCTGGTAGGCCGGTAGGCTGGTAAGCCGGTAGGCTGGTAGCAATACCGCTCTACTCTAGTAGTTTTCTGTACCAGAGTAGCAGTAGCGATTTGACACGTGACTGCAGGTACTTGTAGGTGTAGTCAAAGTGAAAAAGCACAGTCACTTTCATTTCAACGTCTCTTTCTGTTGATTGACTGGTTGGCTGCAGAGTCCAGGTTTTAGTCACGGCCTTTCACTGCTGTCGTTTGTTACTGTCTAGTAGAGAACACCTATTTCCGTTTCAAGACGCTACAAATAAACGTAGCGATAGCGGTTAGTGTTGCTAAAGAGGAGAGAGATTATCAATGGGATACCGTGCAGTTCAGCTGGGGACACTTCCTTCATAAGGTCTATGGTGGCATGTCAAAATCAACGCATATAGAGTCGATAGAAGACACCCAGTCAAACTCTCAACTCTCCAGAAAATATGTCTGTCATTTAATAGAGCCCAGGTCGGATAACTCTTTTAAATTTGTAAAAAAAAAAAAAAAAATCTCTGTTGTTTTTTGTTGTTGCTCTGAGGTCCTCATTTACATTTTGTAGTTGTTCCGTTACAGTGTGGGCCTGCACAGGGCCAGATGAGCTTTGCGTGTTTGTGGGTGATGATGGCCTTTTACTCCCAGAGGTGTAGGAAGCTAAACAGGTTAGAGAGAAATGTTCCACTTATTGGTTCCTGTAAAGGTGGAGAGAGGGCCAGGGTTAGAGGAGGGAAGATAGAGAGTGATAGACTGTGTAGTATTACTGTCAGAGACAGGCCTGGGTAAACCCCAGGGCTCACGTCACTTAGGCTAACAACCCACTGACACGGGTTCTTTACCAGAAATGACGGCCGTTCTCTCCCCTCCCACCCACGGTTTACTACTATACCTAATTTACACAGAAGAAAGAGAGAGAGAGTCTTCTGAATGACTTCTACTCAGGAAACAGGAAACGTGTCACAGTGAGGGAAAAAAAAAAAACTTCCTGTTTATCAAGTGAGTTGAAGAAACATACAACCACAGAATATGCTGAGCCAACACTGGTGTGTCCCCCCTCATGCTCTAGTGAAGTCTGGGCTGAGCCAACACTGGTGTGTCCCCCCATCATGCTCTAGTGAAGTCTGGGCTGAGCCAACACTGGTGTGTCCCCCATCATGCTCTAGTGAAGTCTGGGCTGAGCCAACACTGGTGTGTCCCCCCATCATGCTCTAGTGAAGTCTGGGCTGAGCCAACACTGGTGTGTCCCCCCTCATGCTCTAGTGAAGTCTGGGCTGAGCCAACACTGGTGTGTCCCCCCTCATGCTCTAGTGAAGTCTGGGCTGAGCCAACACTGGTGTGTCCCCCCTCATGCTCTAGTGAAGTCTGGGCTGAGCCAACACTGGTGTGTCCCCCCTCATGCTCTAGTGAAGTCTGGGCTGAGCCAACACTGGTGTGTCCCCCCTCATGCTCTAGTGAAGTCTGGGCTGAGCCAACACTGGTGTGTCCCCCCTCATGCTCTAGTGAAGTCTGGGCTGAGCCAACACTGGTGTGTCCCCCCTCATGCTCTAGTGAAGTCTGGGCTGAGCCAACACTGGTGTGTCCCCCCTCATGCTCTAGTGAAGTCTGGGCTGAGCCAACACTGGTCTGTCCCCCATCATGCTCTAGTGAGGTCTGGGCTGAGCCAATACTGGTCTGTCCCTCATCATGCTCTAGTGAGGTCTGGGCTGAGCCAATACTGGCCCCCCATCATGCTCTACTGAGGTCTGGGCTGAGCCAACACTGGTCTGTCCCCCATCATGCTCTAGTGAGGACTGGGCTGAGCCAACACTGGTCCCCCATCATGCTCTAGTGAGGTCTGGGCTGAGCCAACACTGGTCCCCCATCATACTCTAGTGAGGGCTGGGCTGAGCCAACACATGGATAAGGCTCACAGAACTAGACCAGGTGGGATGGTTTACAGATAATGTAATCACATAGACTGGATCTACCAACCACCACCACCCACATCCTAGGTTTCCACAAAGATCGTTGACACTGAAATGCCATTTCTGTGCAAAAAAAATTGGGAGACCATTTGTTGACAAATTAAGGAAATTGTCTGGGGATTTCTTTTCTTTGAAGTTACAGAACTACAGACTGATGATGCCTCGGTATTAAAAAAAAATGAAGGTCGATGTCCGTCCCCCTTGCGGAAATCTAATTAGCACAATACAAAAATCCCCATAAAAATCTGTTTTTTTTTGTATTGGATTCGTTTCAATCCACCACATCTGGGGTGAAAGGTCACAGAGCTAGAGCAGTGTTATGTCAGACCAGAAGACATCTGGGGTGAAAGGTCACAGAGCTAGAGCAGTGTTTGTCAGACCAGAAGACATCTGGGGTGAAAGGTCACAGAGCTAGAGCAGTGTTATGTCAGACCAGAAGACATCTGGGGTGAAAGGTCACAGAGCTAGAGCAGTGTTATGTCAGACCAGAAGACATCTGGGGTGAAAGGTCACAGAGCTAGAGCAGTGTTTGTCAGACCAGAAGACATCTGAGGTGAAAGGTCACAGAGCTAGAGCAGTGTTTGTCAAACCAGAAGACATCTGGGGTGAAAGGTCACAGAGCTAGAGCAGTGTTTGTCAGACCAGAAGACATCTGGGGTGAAAGGTCACAGAGCTAGAGCAGTGTTTGTCAGACCAGAAGACATCTGGGGTGAAAGGTCACAGAGCTAGAGCAGTGTTATGTCAGACCAGAAGACATCTGGGGTGAAAGGTCACAGAGCTAGAGCAGTGTTATGTCAGACCAGAAGACATCTGGGGTGAAAGGTCACAGAGCTAGAGCAGTGTTATGTCAGACCAGAAGACATCTGGGGTGAAAGGTCACAGAGCTAGAGCAGTGTTATGTCAGACCAGAAGACATCTGGGGTGAAAGGTCACAGAGCTAGAGCAGTGTTTGTCAGACCAGAAGACATCTGGGGTGAAAGGTCACAGAGCTAGAGCAGTGTTATGTCAGACCAGAAGACATCTGGGGTGAAAGGTCACAGAGCTAGAGCAGTGTTATGTCAGACCAGAAGACATCTGGGGTGAAAGGTCACAGAGCTAGAGCAGTGTTATGTCAGACCAGAAGACATCTGGGGTGAAAGGTCACAGAGCTAGAGCAGTGTTATGTCAGACCAGAAGACATCTGGGGTGAAAGGTCACAGAGCTAGAGCAGTGTTATGTCAGACCAGAAGACATCTGGGGTGAAAGGTCACAGAGCTAGAGCAGTGTTATGTCAGACCAGAAGACATCTGGGGTGAAAGGTCACAGAGCTAGAGCAGTGTTATGTCAGACCAGAAGACATCTGGGGTGAAAGGTCACAGAGCTAGAGCAGTGTTATGTCAGACCAGAAGACATCTGGGGTGAAAGGTCACAGAGCTAGAGCAGTGTTATGTCAGACCAGAAGACATCTGGGGTGAAAGGTCACAGAGCTAGAGCAGTGTTATGTCAGACCAGAAGACATCTGGGGTGAAAGGTCACAGAGCTAGAGCAGTGTTATGTCAGACCAGAAGACATCTGGGGTGAAAGGTCACAGAGCTAGAGCAGTGTTATGTCAGACCAGAAGACATCTGGGGTGAAAGGTCACAGAGCTAGAGCAGTGTTATGTCAGACCAGAAGACATCTGGGGTGAAAGGTCACAGAGCTAGAGCAGTGTTATGTCAGACCAGAAGACATCTGGGGTGAAAGGTCACAGAGCTAGAGCAGTGTTATGTCAGACCAGAAGACATCTGGGGTGAAAGGTCACAGAGCTAGAGCAGTGTTATGTCAGACCAGAAGACATCTGGGGTGAAAGGTCACAGAGCTAGAGCAGTGTTTGTCAGACCAGAAGACATCTGGGGTGAAAGGTCACAGAGCTAGAGCAGTGTTATGTCAGACCAGAAGACATCTGGGGTGAAAGGTCACAGAGCTAGAGCAGTGTTATGTCAGACCAGAAGACATCTGGGGTGAAAGGTCACAGAGCTAGAGCAGTGTTATGTCAGACCAGAAGACATCTGGGGTGAAAGGTCACAGAGCTAGAGCAGTGTTATGTCAGACCAGAAGACATCTGGGGTGAAAGGTCACAGAGCTAGAGCAGTGTTATGTCAGACCAGAAGACATCTGGGGTGAAAGGTCACAGAGCTAGAGCAGTGTTATGTCAGACCAGAAGACATCTGGGGTGAAAGGTCACAGAGCTAGAGCAGTGTTATGTCAGACCAGGAGACATCTGGGGTGAAAGGTCACAGAGCTAGAGCAGTGTTATGTCAGACCATGAGACATCTGGGGTGAAAGGTCACAGAGCTAGAGCAGTGTTATGTCAGACCAGAAGACATCTGGGGTGAAAGGTCACAGAGCTAGAGCAGTGTTATGTCAGACCAGAAGACATCTGGGGTGAAAGGTCACAGAGCTAGAGCAGTGTTATGTCAGACCAGAAGACATCTGGGGTGAAAGGTCACAGAGCTAGAGCAGTGTTATGTCAGACCAGAAGACATCTGGGGTGAAAGGTCACAGAGCTAGAGCAGTGTTATGTCAGACCAGAAGACATCTGGGGTGAAAGGTCACAGAGCTAGAGCAGTGTTATGTCAGACCAGAAGACATCTGGGGTGAAAGGTCACAGAGCTAGAGCAGTGTTATGTCAGACCATGAGACATCTGGGGTGAAAGGTCACAGAGCTAGAGCAGTGTTATGTCAGACCAGAAGACATCTGGGGTGAAAGGTCACAGAGCTAGAGCAGTGTTATGTCAGACCAGAAGACATCTGGGGTGAAAGGTCACAGAGCTAGAGCAGTGTTATGTCAGACCATGAGACATCTGGGGTGAAAGGTCACAGAGCTAGAGCAGTGTTATGTCAGACCAGAAGACATCTGGGGTGAAAGGTCACAGAGCTAGAGCAGTGTTATGTCAGACCATGAGACATCTGGGGTGAAAGGTCACAGAGCTAGAGCAGTGTTATGTCAGACCAGAAGACATCTGGGGTGAAAGGTCACAGAGCTAGAGCAGTGTTATGTCAGACCAGAAGACATCTGGGGTGAAAGGTCACAGAGCTAGAGCAGTGTTATGTCAGACCATGAGACATCTGGGGTGAAAGGTCACAGAGCTAGAGCAGTGTTATGTCAGACCAGAAGACATCTGGGGTGAAAGGTCACAGAGCTAGAGCAGTGTTATGTCAGACCATGAGACATCTGGGGTGAAAGGTCACAGAGCTAGAGCAGTGTTATGTCAGACCAGAAGACATCTGGGGTGAAAGGTCACAGAGCTAGAGCAGTGTTATGTCAGACCAGAAGACATCTGGGGTGAAAGGTCACAGAGCTAGAGCAGTGTTATGTCAGACCAGAAGACATCTGGGGTGAAAGGTCACAGAGCTAGAGCAGTGTTATGTCAGACCAGAAGACATCTGGGGTGAAAGGTCACAGAGCTAGAGCAGTGTTATGTCAGACCAGAAGACATCTGGGGTGAAAGGTCACAGAGCTAGAGCAGTGTTATGTCAGACCAGAAGACATCTGGGGTGAAAGGTCACAGAGCTAGAGCAGTGTTATGTCAGACCAGAAGACATCTGGGGTGAAAGGTCACAGAGCTAGAGCAGTGTTATGTCAGACCAGAAGACATCTGGGGTGAAAGGTCACAGAGCTAGAGCAGTGTTATGTCAGACCAGAAGACATCTGGGGTGAAAGGTCACAGAGCTAGAGCAGTGTTATGTCAGACCAGAAGACATCTGGGGTGAAAGGTCACAGAGCTAGAGCAGTGTTATGTCAGACCAGAAGACATCTGGGGTGAAAGGTCACAGAGCTAGAGCAGTGTTATGTCAGACCAGAAGACATCTGGGGTGAAAGGTCACAGAGCTAGAGCAGTGTTATGTCAGACCAGAAGACATCTGGGGTGAAAGGTCACAGAGCTAGAGCAGTGTTATGTCAGACCAGAAGACATCTGGGGTGAAAGGTCACAGAACTAGAGCAGTGTTATGTCAGACCAGAAGACATCTGGGGTGAAAGGTCACAGAGCTAGAGCAGTGTTATGTCAGACCAGAAGACATCTGGGGTGAAAGGTCACAGAGCTAGAGCAGTGTTATGTCAGACCAGAAGACATCTGGGGTGAAAGGTCACAGAGCTAGAGCAGTGTTATGTCAGACCATGAGACATCTGGGGTGAAAGGTCACAGAGCTAGAGCAGTGTTATGTCAGACCAGAAGACATCTGGGGTGAAAGGTCACAGAGCTAGAGCAGTGTTATGTCAGACCAGAAGACATCTGGGGTGAAAGGTCACAGAGCTAGAGCAGTGTTATGTCAGACCATGAGACATCTGGGGTGAAAGGTCACAGAGCTAGAGCAGTGTTATGTCAGACCAGAAGACATCTGGGGTGAAAGGTCACAGAGCTAGAGCAGTGTTATGTCAGACCAGAAGACATCTGGGGTGAAAGGTCACAGAGCTAGAGCAGTGTTATGTCAGACCAGAAGACATCTGGGGTGAAAGGTCACAGAGCTAGAGCAGTGTTATGTCAGACCAGAAGACATCTGGGGTGAAAGGTCACAGAGCTAGAGCAGTGTTATGTCAGACCAGAAGACATCTGGGGTGAAAGGTCACAGAGCTAGAGCAGTGTTATGTCAGACCATGAGACATCTGGGGTGAAAGGTCACAGAGCTAGAGCAGTCGACTTCTGTCTGTAGCGTCCCAACAGTTTGGGCTGCACACTCATATGACCCCTCTGTGGAAAGGTGAGGCTCTCAGGAACACCTACATTTCGGGTTTTGCTCTAAGACACCCACAGGCCTCACCAGACTCGTCTGAAGATCCCCTGGTACCAGTAGAAAAAAATGAATAGAAAAATATATGGATACTGTTTCCTGTAAAAAAAAAAAGATAAAAAAAAAAGATATGTAACATTTTTGATCAAATCATTTTTTCTATATTTTTGGGGGATATATATAAATATATATATATCTTGTGTTATTGGAGGTGACTTACTGTAAAGCAGGCTGGGTTACTGTAAAGCAGGCTGGGTTACTGGGTTACTGTAAAGCAGGCTGGCTTACTGGGTTACTGTAAAGCTGGCTGGGTTACTGTAAAGCAGGCTGGGTTACTGGGTTACTGTAAAGCAGGCTGGGTTACTGTAAAGCAGGTTGGGTTACTGTAAAGCAGGCTGGGTTACTGGGTTACTGTAAAGCAGGCTGGGTTACTGTAAAGCAGGTTGGGTTACTGTAAAGCAGGCTGGGTTACTGGGTGACTGTAAAGCAGGCTGGGTTACTGTAAAGCAGGTTGGGTTACTGTAAAGCAGGCTGGGTTACTGGGTTACTGTAAAGCAGGCTGGCTTACTGGGTTACTGTAAAGCCGGCTGGGTTACTGTAAAGCAGGCTGGGTTACTGGGTTACTGTAAAGCAGGCTGGGTTACTGTAAAGCAGGTTGGGTTACTGTAAAGCAGGCTGGGTTACTGGGTTACTGTAAAGCAGGCTGGGTTACTGTAAAGCAGGTTGGGTTACTGTAAAGCAGGCTGGGTTACTGGGTTACTGTAAAGCAAGCTGGGTTACTGTAAAGCAGGTTGGGTTACTGTAAAGCAGGCTGGGTTACTGGGTTACTGTAAAGCAGGCTGGGTTACTGTAAAGCAGGTTGGGTTACTGTAAAGCAGGCTGGGTTACTGGGTTACTGTAAAGCAAGCTGGGTTACTGTAAAGCAGGTTGGGTTACTGTAAAGCAGGCTGGGTTACTGGGTTACTGTAAAGCAGGCTGGGTTACTGTAAAGCAGGTTGGGTTACTGTAAAGCAGGCTGGGTTACTGGGTTACTGTAAAGCAGGCTGGGTTACTGTAAAGCAGGCTGGGTTACTGTAAAGCAGGCTGGGTTACTGGGTTACTGTAAAGCAGGCTGGCTTACTGGGTTACTGTAAAGCCGGCTGGGTTACTGTAAAGCAGGCTGGGTTACTGGGTTACTGTAAAGCAGGCTGGGTTACTGTAAAGCAGGTTGGGTTACTGTAAAGCAGGCTGGGTTACTGGGTGACTGTAAAGCAGGCTGGGTTACTGTAAAGCAGGTTGGGTTACTGGGTGACTGTAAAGCAGGCTGGGTTACTGTAAAGCAGGTTGGGTTACTGTAAAGCAGGCTGGGTTACTGGGTGACTGTAAAGCAGGCTGGGTTACTGTAAAGCAGGTTGGGTTACTGTAAAGCAGGCTGGGTTACTGGGTTACTGTAAAGCAGGCTGGGTTACTGTAAAGCAGGTTGGGTTACTGTAAAGCAGGCTGGGTTACTGGGTTACTGTAAAGCAGGCTGGGTTACTGTAAAGCAGGTTGGGTTACTGTAAAGCAGGCTGGGTTACTGGGTTACTGTAAAGCAGGCTGGGTTACTGTAAAGCAGGTTGGGTTACTGTAAAGCAGGCTGGGTTACTGGGTTACTGTAAAGCAGGCTGGGTTACTGTAAAGCAGGTTGGGTTACTGTAAAGCAGGCTGGGTTACTGGGTTACTGTAAAGCAGGCTGGGTTACTGTAAAGCAGGTTGGGTTACTGTAAAGTAGGCTGGGTTACTGTAAAGCAGGCTGGGTTACTGTAAAGCAGGTTGGGTTACTGTAAAGCAGGCTGGGTTACTGGGTTACTGTAAAGCCGGCTGGGTTACTGTAAAGCAGGCTGGGTTACTGTAAAGCAGGCTGGGTTACTGTAAAGCAGGCTGGGTTACTGTAAAGCAGGCTGGGTTACTGTAAAGCAGGTTGGGTTACTGTAAAGCAGGCTGGGTTACTGGGTTACTGTAAAGCAGGCTGGGTTACTGTAAAGCAGGTTGGGTTACTGTAAAGCAGGCTGGGTTACTGGGTTACTGTAAAGCAGGCTGGGTTACTGTAAAGCAGGTTGGGTTACTGTAAAGCAGGCTGGGTTACTGGGTTACTGTAAAGCAGGCTGGGTTACTGTAAAGCAGGTTGGGTTACTGTAAAGTAGGCTGGGTTACTGTAAAGCAGGCTGGGTTACTGTAAAGCAGGTTGGGTTACTGTAAAGCAGGCTGGGTTACTGGGTTACTGTAAAGCCGGCTGGGTTACTGTAAAGCAGGCTGGGTTACTGTAAAGCAGGCTGGGTTACTGTAAAGCAGGCTGGGTTACTGTAAAGCAGGCTGGGTTACTGTAAAGCAGGCTGGGTTACTGGGTTACTGTAAAGCAGGCTGGGTTACTGGGTTACTGTAAAGCCGGCTGGGTTACTGTAAAGCCGGCTGGGTTACTGTAAAGCAGGCTGGGTTACTGTAAAGCAGGCTGGGTTACTGGGTTACTGTAAAGCAGGCTGGGTTACTGTAAAGCAGGCTGGGTTACTGTAAAGCCGGCTGGGTTACTGTAAAGCAGGCTGGGTTACTGTAAAGCAGGCTGGGTTACTGTAAAGCAGGCTGGGTTACTGGGTTACTGTAAAGCAGGCTGGGTTACTGGGTTACTGTAAAGCAGGCTGGGTTACTGTAAAGCAGGCTGGGTTACTGTAAAGCACTTTTGAGACCTAGTGATGTAAAGCAGCATTTATGCATACATTTGTTTGATTGATTGATTCGCTTCTGTGGTTTCAGGAGAGTGAGAACCTAGAGAAGGAGAACGCAGCACTGAGGAAGGAGGTGAAGAGACTAACAGAAGAGGCCAAGTATCTCTCCTCCGTCCTGACTACCCATGAGCCTCTCTGCAGCGGCCTGGCCCCTCAGACGACCCATGACCTCCTGTACTCCCCCCACCACCACGGGAGCAGTGCCTTCCACCACAGTATTGCTGTGTCTCACTACCAACACTGATCGCCACAGACCAACAAGGGGGACTGGAGAGAAGCTGGAGAAGTTTAGTGACCTTGGTACACTGTGGCACCCTACTTCCTTAGTAGTGCACTTCTTTTCACCAGAGCCCTATGGGTCAAAACGTTGTGTACTATATAGAGCCACTTGGAACAGGATGTGTAGAGGATGGAGTAAAGACTGGCATTTTGAAACGTCACAGAACAAGCAACACTTAGGAATGGTTTAAAATAACAGATGTTCTTCTTTTGAAAAGATGCCAAAAGGCAGTCTGATATATAAAATGACTTTCCAAACCTGTCTCTAGGACGCGACTGTAGAATCAATCAAATGGACAATGCAAATAGTCCATGTCTAACTATAGGAAGAGAAAACCAACATGATCACGATACCAGAACACCAGTTTGTGGAAATGTTTCTTGTCCTCTATTCATACAAAGATGAATGATAAAAATGATTCAGTTTTACGTGTTTACTTCTTTTTCCTCGTATATAACCTTTGACCCCTTCAATCTTGGAGGGTTACAGTGTTTTTTTGTGCATTGCTCTTGTGTCCGTTGTAGATTTGAACCTTTTTTTTTTTTTAATATTTGAAGTAACGCTGAACTGTGTCACTGTTTCTACATTTTTCAACAGTTTTGTTATTTTAGTGTTTATTGGCCTAAAAAAAAAAGGTGTAATAGTGTAATTGTTTTACTGGAAATACTCAGGATACAATCCCACATCGTAGATGATAACAACCGGTTATTTGTGATGGAGGTCGAAGAGCATTTGATAAATTGTGTTTTAATGACTCCAACGATGTTGAAGATATTCTTGTCGAAAAAAAAAATGCTGCTTTTCTATTTTGATACCAACAAATGTGTTATCTGAATCATGTAAGTTCTATCTGACAACCAGACAATCATTTTAATAACGAAATCATCATGTTAATCTGTATGGTCGCCCTATGTGGTCGCTAGGTGGCGCTGTGCACCTGTAAGGTACTCTATTGTTAATCTATATGGTCGCTAGGTGGCGCTGTGTACCTACCTATAAGTAAAGGTCAGGTACGGTAAAGCATTGTATGCTCCAATATGAGTGTTTTTCTGATTGCACTTGAGACAGGACTTACACTGTCTGGTTTACCATAAGTAGTATTGTGATTGTACTTTTTAAATATTTTCTGTTGTATCGAAACGTGTTTTTAAATATATATATATATATATATATATATATATATATATATGTTGTCTTACTGCACATGTAGAAATAAAGTTAACGTTAGAAAAAAATGCAAATGTAAATAGTGACGTTGAATCTCGTGTTTTTAGACCAAGGTTTGCTTACATTTTCATGTTAAATGTTTTGTTGCATTGTCGAGAAGGAACCTGGAAGGAAGCATTTCGTTGGACGTGTGTACCACGTCTGTGCTGTACGTACGAGTCGACGAATGAAGCTTGAAACTAACACGATCAATTATATTGTAATTACAGAACCATATTATATTCTTGGGTCAGTGGATAGTGCTTTGAATATGTGTGTTGTGTAACTTATGCCACCAACAACAAAAATAGCATTTTGGCATTGATAGTGGAATAATTTTAGTTTGTAGAATATATATATATATATATATATATATATATATTACAGACTAAAGGATTCCACTATCAATGCCAAAATGCTATTTTTCTGTGTATATCTGAGGGCGGGGGAGCACAGTAGTCGGATGTTGGGTTGATGTCCCCGGGTGTTGTGCCACATTTCAACACAGACGGCGGTGAGGGGTCAATGTTGTCGGGGTCACTGGTCGGTACCACGTGGGGACGTAAAACCGGCGTTTACAATGGACAATTGATACTTCTCGCGTCATGTACGTTACGTTGAGACACGTGTAGGGCTAAATAGTTGTGTGTATTGAGGTCTAACTGCTTGTGAAAGTAGGCTAGTGGTTTGTCAACTCCAGCACACTAGGAAGTGGTTAACTTGTGATGTAGCTAGGCTTGACTGGGGTGTTTAAAAAAAGCTTTCGCACGAACGTCGAATAATTTCCTAGTTTCTCTAACTAACTTCATTTATTTTATTTTTATCTCAGGGAATGTATTTTCTTTAAACGACGTTATTTACTAACGTGGCGTAATAAATAGAAGCTGGTGTCATTTGTAGTTTGATTGGTGGTGTAACAGGCTTGGTTTAAATGTACCAACACGGTATTTACTAACTGTCTTGGAGCTGTCATAGACAACCGTAGTCGGTCTACGCTGAACTCTCACTAAAATGTAACCGTAATACGTGCCTGGATTGTTTTCACCAGCACGTCGTTGAATAAACGTAAGATACAATATGAGCAGCGGAAAACCCTCTTTGGTTGATGGCGAAATCAACGACAATGAAAATGTGTCCGATATGGAAAAAAATAAAATGATGTTGTCTGCCGGTGACAGCGAGGAGGTGCGCCTGGAGAACAATATACAACTCAACCGGAACGGTGACGATACAACCAAAACGACAAAACTCTACAAGCGGAGATGGTTCATCGTGCTGCTGTTCAGTTCGTATTCTCTCTGTAACTCCTTCCAATGGATCCAGTACGGAATTATCAACAACATTTTCATGAGGTTCTACGGGGTAGGGTCTTTTACTATAGATTGGATGTCTATGATCTACATGTTGACTTACATCCCCTTCATATTCCCAGTCACCTGGTTACTGGATAAGAAGGGTCTCCGTATTATTGCGCTGGTGGCCACGGCCATGAATTGTGCGGGGACTTGGATCAAGGTGACAAGCGTGAGACCGGATCTGTTTGCGGTGACCATGCTCGGACAGTTCTGTTGCTCCCTTGCGCAGGTGTTTATCCTTGGGATGCCTTCGAAGATCGCATCGGTGTGGTTCGGATCGGAGGAAGTGTCCACCGCTTGCTCCATCGGGGTCTTTGGAAACCAGGTATGTTATGCAGTCCAAGGTCCAATAAGTTAAAAAGTAATTGCTAATATAGCTATTTGATTATGCAATTACAATGTAATGTCTTATTGATTTAGTCAGTTATCTAAATGTCACAGATTACTCCATCCAGGTGTCTATTTGACCCAGTTGCGCAATTACGCATGAACTCTCGAGCCACTACTTGCCTATATTGGTCAGTTGGTCATCTCTCATCCTCGGCCCTCAAAGGTGGAAGGTCAATGTCATCACATATAGTGTCTTCAGAGCGTATTCACACCTTTTCCACATTTTGTTGTGTTACAGCTTGAATTGAAAATTGATTAAATTGAGACGCTGTGTTACTGGTTTACACACACTAACCCCATAATGTCAAAGTGGAATTGTTTTTAGAAATGTTTACAAATGAATAACAAATTAAAAGCTGAAACGTTTTGAGTGAATAAGTATTCAACCCTTTGGTTATGACAAGCCTAAATAAATTCAGAGTAAAAATGTGCTTAACAAGTCCCATAATAAGTTGCATGGACTCACTCTGTGTACAATAATAGTGTTTTAATATGATTTTTGTAATGACTACCTCATCTCAGTACCCCACACAAAATGATATGTAAGGTCCCTCAGTCCAGCAGTGAATTTCAAACACAGATTCAACCACAAAGACCAGGGAGGTTTTCCAATGCCTAGCGAAGGGCGCATATTGGTAGATGGGTAAAAATACAAAAGCAGAAATTATATATCCCTTCGAGCATAGTGAATATATATTTTTTTTATATATATATATTTTAACCCCTTTTTCTCCTCAACTTCATGGTAAATGTAATAGTCTGGTGGCCATTTGATTAATTGTTCATCAGTCTCATGGCTTGAGGGTAGAAGCTGTTAAGGAGCCTTTTGGTCCTAGACTTGGTGCCCCGGTACCGCTTGCCATGCGGTAGTAGAGAATATACACTGCTCAAAAAAAATAAAGGGAACACTTAAACAAACAACACAATGTAACTCCAAGTCAATCACACTTCTGTGAAATCAAACTGTCCACTTAGGAAGCAACACTGGTTGACAATAAATTTCACATGCTGTTGTGCAAATGAAATAGACAACAGGTGGAAATTATAGGCAATTAGCAAGACACCCCCAATAAAGGAGTGGTTCTGCAGGTGGTGACCACAGACCACTTCTCAGTTCCTAGGCTTCCTGACTGATGTTTTGGTCACTTTTGAATGCTGGCGGTGCTTTCACTCTAGTGGTAGCATGAGACGGAGTCTACAACCCACACAAGTGGCTTAGGTAGTGCAGCTCATCCAGGATGGCACATCAATGCGAGCTGTGGCAAGAAGGTTTGCTGTGTCTGTCAGCGTAGTGTCCAGAGCATGGAGGCGCTACCAGGAGATAGGCCAGTACATCAGGAGATGTGGAGGAGGCCGTAAGAGGGCAACAACCCAGCAGCAGGACCACTACCTCAGCCTTTGTGCAAGGAGGAGCAGGAGGAGCACTGCCAGAGCCCTGCAAAATGACCTCCAGCAGGCCACAAATGTGCCTGCTCAAACGGTCAGAAACAAACTCCATGAGGGTGGTATGAGGGCCCGACGTCCACAGGTGGGGGTTGTGCTTACAGCCCAACACCGTGCAGGACGTTTGGCATTTGCCAGAGAACACCAAGATTGGCAAATTCGCCACTGGCGCCCTGTGATCTTCACAGATGAAAGCAGGTTCACACTGAGCACATGTGACAGACGTGACAGAGTCTGGAGACACCGTGGAGAACGTTCTGCTGCCTGCAACATCCTCCAGCATGACCGGTTTGGCGGTGGGTCAGTCATGGTGTGGGGTGGCATTTCTTTGGGGGGCCGCACAGCCCTCCATGTGCTCGCCAGAGGTAGCCTGACTACCATTAGGTACTGAGATGAGATCCTCAGACCCCTTGTGAGACCATATGCTGGTGCGGTTGGCCCTGGGTTCCTCCTAATGCAAGACAATGCTAGACCTCATGTGGCTGGAGTGTCAGCAGTTTCTGCAAGAGGAAGGCATTGATGCTATGGACTGGCCCGCCCGTTCCCCAGACCTGAATCCAATTGAGCACATCTGGGACATCATGTCTCGCTCCATCCACCAACGCCACATTGCACCACAGACTGTCCAGGAGTTGGCGGATGCTTTAGTCCAGGTCTGGGAGGAGATCCCTCAGGAGACCATCCGCCACCTCATCAGGAGCATGCCCAGGTGTTGTAGGGAGGTCATGCAGGCACGTGGAGGCCACACACACTACTGAGCCTCATTTGGACTTGTTTTAAGGACATTACATCAAAGTTGGATCAGCCTGTTGTGTGGTTTTCCACATTAATTTTGAGTGTGACTCCAAATCCAGACCTCCATGGGTTGATAAATTTGATTTCCATTGATCATTGTTGTGTGATTTTGTTGTCAGCACATTCAACTATGTAAAGAAAAAAGTATTTAATAAGAATATTTAATTCATTCAGATCTAGGATGTGTTATTTTAGTGTTCCCTTTATTTTCTTGAGCAGTGTAGTATAGAGGTCCTAGATGGAAGGAAGTTTGGCTCCAGTGATGTACTGGGCCGTTCGCACTACCCTCTGTAGCGCCTTACGGTCAGATGCTGAGAAGTTGCCATACTAGGCGGTGTTGCAACCGGTCAGGATGATCTCGATGGTGCAGCTGTAGAACTTTTTTAGGATCTTGGGACCCATGCCAAATCTTTTCATTCTCCTGAGGGGGAAAAGTTTTTGTCGTGCCCTCTTCACGACTGTCTTGGTATGTTTGGACCATGATAGTTTGTTGGTGATGTGGACACCAAGGAACTTGAAACTCTCGACCCACTCCACTACAGCCCTGTCGATGTTAATGGGGGACTGTTCGGCCCGTCTCCACCATCCCACTCATCTTGCCCATCCTCTGGTTGCTCGACTATCCTGCCGGCTCCACAGGAGTGCTGGGAATAACCCCAGTGGGTCAAAGTAGATTCCCGTGTTTCAGACATAATGCACCACCAACACACATCCCAGGGATGTGTTTTGTCCCCCACTCCTGTACATCTTGTACACTAATAGGTTGTACTAGTTCCCATCCGGACAGACACCTCGTTAAGTTCGCTGATGACACTGCCTTGATCAGCCTGTTGCATGATGACGAGGAACATCATGGCCCGGTCCTAGATGACTTTGTAGAGTGGTGTGACGAATCACACTTGGTCCTCAATACCAACAAGACTAAAGAGATGTGCATAGACTTCAGGAAGTGTACAACACCTACCTCTCCAACATCTATCAGAGGTCAGAACAGAGATTTGTAGTGGAATGCAAATATCTGGGTGTCCTCTTGGACAATAAGCTTCAGTGGAGTAAATGTACAGACCTGATCTACAAAAAGAGCCAACAGAGACTGTACTTTCTCAAAAAGCTGGGATCTTTTAATGTTGACTGTACAAATCTTTTTATTTCAGTATTTGAACTTGCTGTGTTGTTTATTGGTTTGGCAATGCCACTTTCAGCCAGACAAGCATGCTGAGAAGGATTATCACCACTGCGAGCACGGTAAATGTGACTCCGGCTGCGTTTCACTTTTGACCAATCACATCAGATCTTTTGACATCAGATTTTTTTTTTCTGAGCTCATTCATCTGATCGGTCAAAATACCAATTTAGTGAAAAATATATCAGAATTGGGCTGTCTATCTAAATGCAGCATTAGTATCCCTGGCAGTCTGCTACTCTAGTTGACATATTCCTGTTTTCTCTGAAGCCTCCGGTCCTTGAGGCTGGGCAGGTGTTTCTCTGTAGCCTCAGGTCTGTGAGGCTGGGCAGGTGTTTCTCTGTAGCCTCCGGTCTGTGAGGCTGGGCAGGTGTTTCTCTGAAGCCTCCAGTCCTTGAGGCTGGGCAGGTGTTTCTCTGTAGCCTCCGGTCCGTGAGGCTGGGCAGGTGTTTCTCTGAAGCCTCCGGTCTGTGAGGCTGGGTAGGTGTTTCTCTGAAGCCTCCGGTCTGTGAGGCTGGGTTGTTGTTTCTCTGAAGCCTCCGGTCTGTGAGGCTGGGCAGGTGTTTCTCTGAAGCCTCCGGTCTGTGAGGCTGGGCAGGTGTTTCTCTGTAGCCTCAGGTCTGTGAGGCTGGGCAGGTGTTTCTCTGTAGCCTCAGGTCTGTGAGGCTGGGCAGGTGTTTCTCTGAAGCCTCCAGTCCTTGAGGCTGGGCAGGTGTTTCTCTGAAGCCTCCAGTCCTTGAGGCTGGGCAGGTGTTTCTCTGTAGCCTCCGGTCCGTGAGGCTGGGCAGGTGTTTCTCTGAAGCCTCCGGTCTGTGAGGCTGGGTAGGTGTTTCTCTGAAGCCTCCGGTCTGTGAGGCTGGGTAGGTGTTTCTCTGTAGCCTCCGGTCCTTGAGGCTGGGCAGGTGTTTCTCTGAAGCCTCCGGTTCGTGAGGCTGGGTAGGTGTTTCTCTGAAGCCTCCGGTCTGTGAGGCTGGGCAGGTGTTTCTCTGAAGCCTCCGGTCTGTGAGGCTGGGCAGGTGTTTCTCTGAAGCCTCCGGTCCGTGAGGCTGGGCAGGTGTTCCCATTTTGATGTCACTATAACACTTACAGTATAGTAGTTCCTGTATGGCCCATGGTCTGTTATGGTCTTATTACACAAGATGCAACATGGCTTCCTCAGTCAACTGGCTGTTCAATATTTCCACTTATATCACTTAGTGTGGACTGGCCACTCACTCAGAGCCTGGTTCCTCTTTTCTTCTTGGGAGTTTTTCTTAGCCACCATGCTTCTTCTAGGGAGTTTTTCCTAGCCTCCATGCTTCTTCTAGGGAGTTTTTCCTAGCCACCATGCTTCTTCTAGGGAGTTTTTCCTAGCCTCCATGCTTCTTCTAGGGAGTTTTTCTTAGCCTCCATGCTTCTTCTAGGGAGTTTTTCCTAGCCTTCATGCTTCTTCTAGGGAGTTTTTCTTAGCCACCATGCTTCTTCTAGGGAGTTTTTCCTAGCCACCATGCTTCTACCTCTGCATTGCTTGTGTTTTGGGTTTCAGGCCGGGTTTCTGTATAAGCACTTTGTCTCATCGGCTGATGTAAAAATGGCTTTTATAAATACATTTTGATTTTATCACTGGGACCTCTGAAGAGATGGCCCAACATGCACTGCCTGTCAGCCAGTTTGAGACAGGTTCAATTTGTACTACAATGAATGAATGAATGCCCTCTGTTTACAACAGCCTCTCTGTCTCCCAACATGCATCTCCAATAAGTGTGGTTGTTGTTATGCTGTGTTTCTTCTCTTCCAGTTGGGTATAGCCATTGGGTTCCTGGTCCCTCCCATCCTGGTGCCTAACGTTGAGGACATGGATCAGCTGGCCTATCACATCAGTATCATGTTCTACATCACAGCAGGAGTTGCTACACTGCTCTTCCTACTGGTCGTCATAGGTAACATGTTTATATTTATAGTATAACAACAAACATCACATCATCAAACTCTTACTAATGCGTATATAACCCCTTGACCTTTTTAAAAAACATTTTGTTGTGTTAAAGTGGGATTAAAATGGATTGAAATTCTAACTTAAAAAAAAAAAAACATGTATTTTAACGTTCAGAGTCAATACATGGTAGAATCACCTGCGATTGATTACAGCTATGAGTATTTCTGGGTACGTCCCTTAAGATATTTTCACACCTGGATTGTACAATATTTGCAGAATATTCTTTTTTAAATTCTTCAATCTCTGTCAGGTTGGTTATTGATCATAGCTGACAGCCATTTTCAAGTTTTATCATGAATTTTCAAGCCAATGTAAGTCAACATAGTAACTGGGCCCCTCAGGAACATTCACTGTCGTCTTGGTAAGAAACTCCACTGTAGATTTGTCCTTGTGTTCTAGGTAATTGTTCTGCTGAAAGGTGAATTCATCTCCCAGGGTTTGTTGGAAAGCAGGCTGAACCATGTTTTCCTCTAGGATTTTGTCCTGTGCTTAGCTCTATTCTGTTTATTTTTATCCTAAAAAACTCCCTAGTCCTTGCCAATGACAAGTATACCCATAACATGATGCTGCCATCAATATTCTTCAAAATATGAAGAGGGGTACTCACTGATGTGTTGTATTTGCCCCAAACATAACGCTTTGTATTCAGGATATAAAGTTAATTTCTTTGCCACATTTTTTTCTTCTCAGTTGTACTTTAGTGCCGTTTTGCAAACAGGAAGCATGCTTTGGAATATTTTTTATTCTGTGGAGACTTCCTTCTTTTCACTCTGTCATTTAGGTTCGTATTTTGGAGTAACTACAATGTTGATGATCCATCCTCAGTTTTCTCATATCACAGCCATTACACTCTGGAACTGTTTTAAAGTCACTATTGGCCTCATGGTGAAATCCCTGAGAGGTTTCCTTACCTCTCCAGCAACTTGAGTTAGGAAGAGCTAGGGCTCTTACTGTGACCATAATAACTCTGACATCAATGCTAATGTAATGGAAAATCTAATCAAACACCTCATGAGAGCCCATGAGCTCATGTTACACAACATTTCTATAGGCTATGCAATGGAGTGAGAACAGAGTGATGGCCTCTATTAAAAAGAGGAGGATCCCATCAGCTTTCTATAGCCTACTATATATATTTCTCAACTTCCCTAATATTAAGCACATTGCTTCTCTTTACAACAGGAGTATAGCCTAGCTGGCTGGCATGAAAATTAACCGCAGGGAAAGTGTCCTCCGTTTGCTATTCAAGTGCTTATGGTTGACGTGTATTTTCTTTATCTTGGCCCTGTTCTGACAGATGCATTGGGGGGGGGGGGGGGGGGGTACTACTGACAAACAGATCAGTACAAACAACCTGGTCTATGTAAAAGGCCCATGAGAAGGGGAGAAGGGGAGGCACTAATAGAATATGAAACAACCTGGTCTATGTAAAAGGCCCATGAGAAGGGGAGAAGGGGAGGCACTAACAGAATATGAAACAACCTGGTCTATGTAAAAGGCCCATGAGAAGGGGAGAAGGGGAGGCACTAACAGAATATGACTTCCATCTAAACTGGAGGAGGAAACTTTTGTCTTAACTTTTAAGTGGCACAACAGGATAAAGAGTGAATATGAGCTGTGCGCACTCACGGGGATATGGCCGATGTTGTTCGCTCAATTAAGTTGAACATTTTTTTTTTTATAACTAAAAGACAGATTAGATATTAGTCTTTTCATTGTCTTCTCTTTAAGTCATGCTTTAGCAGCCTATTTTGAATGATTTTATTTATTTATATATTTGTTATGTCACATAAACTGAACTTAGGTCGAACTATTAGAATTTTAGACACCAGGAAATTACGGAGCGATTTCTGCATCTATAAATGTAGATGGTCCGTAACAGTGGCTTGTTCTGTTATAACATCCACCCGGCACAGCCAGGAGAGGACTGGCCACCCCACATAGCCTGGTTCCTCTCTAGGTTTCTTCCTAGGTTTTGGCCTTTTCTAGGGAGTTTTTCCTAGCCATCGTGCTTCTACACCTGCATTGCTTGCTGTTTGGGGTTTTAGGCTGGGTTTCTGTACAGCACTTTGAGATATCAGCTGATGTACGAAGGGCTTTATAAATAAATTTGATTTGATTTGGCTTGTGGACAAAACGTGGAAGCCAGGAGATGCTAAATGTGTTTATGTTAATTAACGGTCAATTACCGTGAGACCGTCAGTTATTTGCTTGACCATCACCGGCTGACAAAATGTAATGACCGCCACAGCTCTAGGAAGGACACCTGTATCTCTGTAGTGACTGGGTGTAATGATACACCATCCGCAGTGTAATTAATAACTTCACCATGATCAAAGGGATATTCAATGTCTTCTTTAAAAAAACAACAACATTTTATCCATCTACCAATAGGTGCCCTTCTTTGCGATGGTAACGTCCCTTGTCTTTGTGGTTGAATCAGTTTTTTTTTTTCCGAAATTCACTGCTTGACTGAGGGATCTTACAATTATCTGTATGTGTGGGGGTACAGAGATGAGGTAGTCATTCATAAATCATGTTAAACATTCTTATTTCGTACAGAGTGAGTCCAACCTTATGCCTAGTCCTGAACTTGTTTAAGTTTACCATAACCAAAGGGTTAAATACTTATTGACTCAATTAAAAAAAATAAATGAATCTGTACAATTTTCTAAAAACATAATTCCACTTTGACACTATGGGGGTAATGTGTGAGGCCAGTGACACACAGAAGTCTCAATTGAATCCATTTTTTAATTCAGGCTGTAACACAACAAAACATGGGGTAAAGTCTAGTGGTGTGGAGACCTTCTGAAAGCACTGCACAACCTGCATTTATTTATATATATATATATATATATTTATTAATTAGCGTTCGGATTTCTATCTCTGTTTATTACATGTTCATAGCACTGACCAGTGTGTGCAACATGATGGAGGTTTAGTGTGTCACTTTAGCTGACGAGGAAGTAATGTTTAGCCTGTGAGTGATTTCTGTTCTGTTTAGCCTGGTGAGTGATTTCTGTTCTGTTTAGCCTGTGAGTGATTTCTGTTCTGTTTAGCCTGTGAGTGATTTCTGTTTAGCCTGTGAGTGATTTCTGTTTAGCCTGTGAGTGATTTCTGTTTAGCCTGTGAGTGATTTCTGTTCTGTTTAGCCTGTGAGTGATTTCTGTTTAGCCTGTGAGTGATTTCTGTTTAGCCTGTGAGTGATTTCTGTTCTGTTTAGCCTGTGAGTGATTTCTGTTTAGCCTGTGAGTGATTTCTGTTTAGCCTGTGAGTGATTTCTGTTTAGCCTGTGAGTGATTTCTGTTTAGCCTGTGAGTGATTTCCGTTTAGCCTGTGAGTGATTTCTGTTCTGTTTAGCCTGGTGAGTGATTTCTGTTCTGTTTAGCCTGTGAGTGATTTCCGTTTAGCCTGTGAGTGATTTCTGTTCTGTTTAGCCTGGTGAGTGATTTCTGTTCTGTTTAGCCTGTGAGTGATTTCTGTTCTGTTTAGCCTGGTGAGTGATTTCTGTTCTGTTTAGCCTGGTGAGTGATTTCTGTTCTGTTTAGCCTGGTGAGTGATTTCTGTTCTGTTTAGCCTGGTGAGTGATTTCTGTTCTGTTTAGCCTGGTGAGTGATTTCTGTTCTGTTTAGCCTGGTGAGTGATTTCTGTTCTGTTTAGCCTGGTGAGTGATTTCTGTTCTGTTTAGCCTGGTGAGTGATTTCTGTTCTGTTTAGCCTGGTGAGTGATTTCTGACTGTGTGACCTGAAGTGAATTTTGGGTTATTCAATTATATTATTAAATGTTTGCATGTTAGTCTCTTTGGATGAATGCGTCTTCTAAATTACATTTCAAATTATTCAGGCTTCTGTTGTTCTTCTTTTTTCTTGCTCATACATCCCCTTCTGAAGCATCTGGCCTGTATGTCAGGTATGTAAAGTGTGTGTGTGTTGGGTTTGTAGTGTGTGTGTGTGTGTGTGTGTGTGTGTGTGTTGGGTTTGTTGTGTGTGTGTGTGTGTGTTGGGTTTGTAGTGTGTGTGTTGGGTTTGTAGTGTGTGTGTGTGTTGGGTTTGTAGTGTGTGTGTGTGTTGGGTTTGTAGTGTGTGTGTGTGTTGGGTTTGTAGTGTGTGTGTGTGTGTGTTGGGTTTGTAGTGTGTGTGTGTGTTGGGTTTGTAGTGTGTGTGTGTGTTGGGTTTGTGTGTGTGTGTGTGTGTGTGTTGGGTTTGTAGTGTGTGTGTGTTGGGTTTGTAGTGTGTGTGTGTGTTGGCGCATAGGTACGCCTGTCCACTTGGGATGTAATTTAGGACACTCAGGCTTTTACTATGAACATACGAAACATTGACAAAGAGAGAATTGGTAGACTTGACTTTATAGTTCCAGAACTTTCCCTCCAGAGGAGATTGTAGAATGTCTGATGTCTGTCGTTGTGAGAACATGGCTGAAAAGAGGTACTTGTTTAGATACTTTGTTTTATCATTCTATAAACGGTAAACGCCTCAATACAGTTTTGGACAACACATCGATTTTATTAAGTGTGCTTCCTGACTTTGAAAAGTTAGAGGAGCGCTCTGAGTGGGAGAAGGGCTGCGTTCTGTAGGAAGTGACCCGTTCCTACAGACAGGAAATGTGTCAGCACAAAGACACCCCTCTCTTCGTCTCTGTCTGTGTCTGTTTCTCTCTCTCTCCCCACTCTCTCTCCACTCTGTCTTTGTCTCTCTCTCTCCCCACTCTCTCTTTGTCTCTCTCTCTCTCCCCCACTCTCTCTTTGTGTGTCTCTTTGTCTCTCTCTCTCTCCCCACTCTCTTTGTCTCTCTCTCTCCCCACTCTCTCTTTGTGTCTCTCTCTCTCTCTCTCTCTCTCTCTCTCCACTCTTTGTCTCTCTCTCTCTCTCCACTCTTTGTCTCTCTCTCTCTATCTCTCTCTCTCTCTCTCTCTCCCACTCTCTCTTTGTCTCTGTCTCTCCTCTCTCTCTCCCCACTCTCTCTTTCTTTCTGTCTCTCGTCTGTCTGTATTTCTGTGTCTCCCCCTGCTTTCTGTTTATCCCATACCCTCTGTTTTGTTTCTCATAACAGGCACAGACACGCAAAGCAGATGTTTTTGCCAATGGCCAAGGAGGAACTGTTTCAGCACTGAAACAGGCTGGTTTAACTGATTTATTGCTGACACGTGTAGGAGTGGCCGCAGGGAGCCGTGTCATCAGGGTGTGACATACAAGTCACCCGATCAGAGGGCCCGGTCACGAGTTGTAGAGCGAAACACAACGGATAAAAACACCATTGTCTTTTTCGCTGGTGGGGAGTGCTTATTATGCTCATTGTGAAAAACAAAAGGATATTTGTAATGACATTCTCTAGTTATACTGTAGTGAGGTTAACACCATTCTCTAGTTGTACTGTAGTTAGGTTAACACCATTCTCTAGTAGTACTGTAGTTAGGTTAACACCATTCTCTAGTTATACTGTAGTTAGGTTAACACCATTCTCTAGTTGTACTGTAGTGAGGTTAACACCATTCTCTAGTTATACTGTAGTGAGGTTAACACCATTCTCTATTAGTACTGTAGTGAGGTTAACACCATTCTCTATTAGTACTGTAGTGAGGTTAACACCATTCTCTAGTTGTACTGTAGTGAGGTTAACACCATTATCTAGTAGTACTGTAGTGAGGTTAACACCATTCTCTAGTTGTACTGTAGTGAGGTTAACACCATTCTCTAGTTATACTGTAGTGAGGTTAACACCATTATCTAGTAGTACTGTAGTGAGGTTAACACCATTCTCTAGTAGTACTGTAGTGAGGTTAACACCATTCTCTAGTTGTACTGTAGTGAGGTTAACACCATTATCTAGTAGTACTGTAGTGAGGTTAACACCATTCTCTAGTAGTACTGTAGTGAGGTTAACACCATTCTCTAGTTGTACTGTAGTGAGGTTAACACCATTATCTAGTAGTACTGTAGTGAGGTTAACACCATTCTCTAGTAGTACTGTAGGTAGGTTAACACCATTCTCTAGTTGTACTGTAGGTAGGTTAACACCATTCTCTAGTAGTACTGTAGGTAGGTTAACACCATTCTCTAGTTGTACTGTAGTTAGGTTAACGCCATTCTCTAGTTGTACTGTAGTTAGGTTAACACCATTCTCTAGTAGTACTGTAGTTAGGTTAACACCGTTCTCTAGTAGTACTGTAGTTAGGTTAACACCGTTCTCTAGTTGTACTGTAGTTAGGTTAACACCGTTCTCTAGTTGTACTGTAGTGAGGTTAAACCTACAGGTATCTAGTTAGTGCAGCCTAATTAAGGCTCTTCTGCCCTTGTGTCATTCTTGTTTTGCTCTACCTACAGATGTAGGATCTTAATTTGATCACCCTGTTGCAGGAGAACTTTCCTGCAATGCAGTGTGTATTTGAGGTTTGGAAAGGATTCTGAAGTAGGGCTATACGATTCAGACAAAATATCGAATTGCAATTGGTTTTGGTCAGATACTGCGATTTTCAAACACTTTTCAAACACTCAAACGTGACTGACATTTTTTTTCACGGTGCAATTATTGGTTGACATATAGCTGAAATACAGTACCAGTCAAAAGTTAGGACGCACCTACTCATTCCAGGGTTTGTCTTTATTTTTACTATTTTCTACATCGTAGAATAATAGTGAAGACATCAAATCTATGAAAAAACACATATGGAATCATGTACTAACCAAAAAAGTGTAAAACAAATAAAAATATATTTTACATTTGAGATTCTTCAAAGTAGCCACCCTTTGCCTTGATGACAGCTTTGTACACTCTTGCCATTTTTCTCAACCAGCTTCATGAGGTAGTCACCTGGAATGCATTTCAATTAACAGGTGTGCCTTGTTAAAAGTGAATTTGTTGAATTTCTTTCCTTCTTAATGCAATTGAGCCTATCAGTTGTGTTGAGACAAGGTAGGGGGGTATACAGAAGATAGCCCTATTTGGTAAAAGACCATGTCCATATTATGGCAAGAACAGCTCAAATGAGAAAAGAGATACAACAGTCCATCATTACTTTAAGACATGAAGGTCAGTCAATCCGGAATATGTCAAGAACTTTGAAAGTTTCTTCAAGTGCAGTCGCAAAAACCATCAAGAGCTGTGATGAAACTGGCTCTCATGAGGACCGCCACAGGAAAGGAAGACCCAGAGTTACCTCTGCTGCAGAGGATAAGTTCATTAGAGTTACCAGCCTCAGAAATTGCAGCCCAAATAAATGCTTCACAGAGTTCAAGTAACAGACACATCTCAACATCAACTGTTTAGAGGAGACTGCGTGAATCAGGCCGTTATGATTGAATTGCTGCAAAGAAACCACTATAAAAGGAAACCAATAAGAAGAAGAGACTTGCTTGGGCCAAGAAACACGAGCAATGGACATTAGACCGGTGGAAATGTGTCCTTTTGGTCCGAGTCCAAATTTGAGATTTTGGGTTCCAACTGCCATGTCTTTGTGACGCAGAGTAGGTGAACGGATGATCTCTGCATGTGTGGTTCCCACTGTGATGCTTGGAGGAGGAGGTGTGATGGCGTGGGGGTGCTTTGCTGGTGACACTGGGATTTATTTAGAATTCAAGGCACACTTAACCAGCATTGTTACCACCGCATTCTGCCATCCCATCTGGTTTGTGCTTAGTCCCACTATCATTTGTTATTGTACATGACAATGATCCAAGAAGGAGAGTCTTGAAGTGCTGCATCAGATGACCTGGCCTCCACAATCACCCGACCTCAACCGACATGTGATGGTTTGGGATGAGTTGGAACGCAGAATGAAGGAAAAGCAACCAACAAGTCCTCAACATATGTGGGAACTCCTTCAAGACTGTTGGAAAAGCATTCCAGGTGAAGCTGGTTGAGAGGATGCCAAGAGTGTGCAAAGCTGTCAAGGCAAAGGGTTGCTACATTGAAGAATCTGAAATATGGCTAGGGCCTTGGCTCTGAGTGTACTGTAGCTGAGGGTGCCAGTTCAGTGAGCACATTGTAGTTGACAGGACTTAGCAAAGAGTGCAATCCTGCTTGTCAAGACACCCCAGGGAATATTGTAGTTTAGAGATAATAACAAAGTACTCTGCACACAAACAAAGACATCTGCAGCACCCCCCCTGCCTTGACTCCTGGCTGAGAACCTGCTCTCCCAAGAGAATGTCAGCTGTAAGCTCTTGGCTGAGAACCTGCTCTCTCAGGAGAATGGCAGCTGGAAGCTCCTGGCTGAGAACCTGCTCTCTCAGGAGAATGGCAGCTGGAAGCAGGTCATAGATCAAGCAAGTACAGCTCACCACTCCTGTCCATAGGCTTTTAGGCTATCAGCTAGATGACAAAAACACGCTTTCAAGGATTAAAAGACAGTCACAGTAACAAACATTTCTCAGACCCAAAGGAATGTCACCTGTTGAATTCTGATGGATGCATATCCTGTTTTGAGTTGAGAGATCCCCCAATTACAAGACTTGAAGCGTAGCCTGTTAAAACACCTTCCAATATTTGCATGTTCATACAATAGTCTCTAGACCTATATTCTCTCTATACATGGATGAAGGGCAGTTCTTAGGTTTGTTTATCTGTGTGTGTGTGTTTATCTGGAGGAGTACAGTAATTAATTTAGAAATTAGATGGGACAATTCCCTTCCACAGTGCGTTACCAAGGACACCAGGGCACACTGAGATGAAATAATAATCTGTTTATTCTTTAAGACCTACACTACCATTCCAGATGATTCATTAATCCCAGTTTCATATACACTACCGTTCCAGATTATTCCTTAATCTCAGCTTCATATAGACTACCGTTCCAGATTATTCCTTAATCTCAGCTTCATATAGACTACCGTTCCAGATTATTCCTTAATCTCAGCTTCATATACACTACCGTTCAAACATTTGGGTTCACTTAGAAATGTCCTTGTTTTTAAAAGAAAAGCAAAATAAAAATGTCCCATTTAAAATAACATCAAATTGATCAGAAATTCAGTGTATTTCCTCTGTCCAGTGTCTTGTGTTCTCTTGCCCATCTTAATCTTTTCTTTTTATTGGCCAGTCTGAGATATTGCTTTTTCTTTGTAACTCTGTCTAGAAGGCCAGCATCCTGGATTTGCCTCTTCACTGTTGACATTGAGACTGGTGTTTTGTGGGTACTATTTAATGAAGCTGCCAGTTGAGGACTTGTGTTCCTTAAACTAGACACTGAAATGTACTTGTCCTCTTGCTCAGTTGTGCACCGGGGCCTCCCACTCCTCTTTCTATTCTGGTTAGAGCCAGTTTGCTCTGTTTTGTGAAGGGAGTAGTACACAGCGTTGTACGAGATCTTCAGTTTCTTGGCAATTTCTAGGATGGAATAGCCTTAATTTCTCAGAACAAGAATAGACTGACGAGTTTCAGAAGAAAGTTATTTGTTTCTGACCATTTTGAGCCTGTAATCGAACCCACCAATGCTGATGCTCCAGATACTCAACTAGTCTAAAGATCAATTAGCCTTTTTAAAATGATAAACTTGGATTAGCTAACACAACGTGGCATTGGAACACAGGAGTGATGGTTGCTGATAATGGGCCTCTGTACGCCTATGTAGATATTCCATTTAAAATCAGCCGTTTCCAGCTACAATGGTCATTTACAACATTAACATCTAAACTGTGTTTCTGATTCATTTGATGTTATTTTCATAAATAAAAAATTTGCTTTTCTTTCAAAAACAAGGACATTTCTGAGTGACACCAAACGTTTGAACGGTAGTGTATATGAAACTGAGATTAAGGAGTAATGTCTGCATAACCCACTCTGATTCATTCTTAAATGTCGCGCTACACTCTTGATGGTATGTTACTGATATCTCTCTCCATCTCCCCTTCCTCTTTCCGTCTCTCCCTCTTTCCATCCCTCTCTCCATCCCTCTCTCCATCTCTCCCTCTCTCCATCCCCCCTCTAACTTTCCATCTATCTCTCACCATCTCTCTCCATCTCCCCTTCTTCTTTCCATCTCTCCATCCCCCTTCCATCTCTCCATCCCCCTTCCATCTCTCCATCCCCCTTCCATCTCTCCATCTCTCCATCCCCCCTCCATCTCTCCATCCCCCCTCCCTCTCTCCATCCCCCCTCCCTCTCTCCACCCCCTTCCATCTCTCCATCCCCCCTCCCTCTCTCTTCAGTGTTCCAGGAGCGTCCGGAGCTCCCTCCCACCCAGGCTCAGGCGACAGCTCGCTGCATCCCTCCTGAACAGTACTCCTACACAGCCTCCATCCTCAGGCTGCTCCGAAACAAACCCTTCCTCCTCCTCATCCTCACATACGGTTAGTACACCTCCCTGGTAATCACTATTGTAACTATTCTACCACACTACTGAACCCGAGCCAAGACAAACCATTCCAAACTGAGCTGAGCCAAGCCGTACTGGGCTGAACCAGGATTTTTGGGGGGTGTCTTCAATACCTGGTGACCTGCCGTTCTATTACAAGGGAAGAAGGTTATTCTTGAGTCAGGAAGAAGCGTGATAAGGTGGTAGGTTATAAAAGTCTGATAATGATCAATGTCGGTCTGATCTACCACACTAGACAACCAGTTGAGTCTTAGTTGTCAGGAGGTTATTGGTGCGTTCGGATGGTACTCAGGAACTCCTACCCTCCACTTGATTGTATGGGTTAACCTAGCTACGTGTTTGTTACTCTCTTTATGTCTGAAAGGTGAAAGGTCAGTGAAGAAACGTCACCATCTGGTGTACCATCATTCTGGCCTGGGTTTTCCCCCACTAGGAAGGCCATTCTAGTGGTTATTTCCCGAATTGGGAACTTGCCTCTCCAAGTTTCTGATTTTAGTATCCGACACACCATGTTTCTCCCCCTTTATCACAGGTACACCGTTAATGTATTATCCTATGGGAAAGGACTCTGCGCTGGCTAGGACGCCATTGGCTGTCCCCAAACATACGCCATTGGCTGTCCCCATACAGACGCCATTGGCTGTCCCCATACAGACGCCATTGGCTGTCCCCATACAGACGCCATTGGCTGTCCCCAAACAGACGCCATTGGCTGTCCCCAAACAGAGGAAGTGTTATGCTCTCATGTTCCTTTCATTATTTTTGATCTAATTGAATTGAATTCATGTCGGGCTTATTGCCTGTTTAACACGCCAATGTTACACGTTGTTGACCCGAAAGGTTAAACAGTTATTGATAATTCAATTATTAACATAGGCTAAATGTATTTTGGTCTGTAGTAGTGCACTATATAGGGAATAGTATCAGCTTGGTTCTGTCTGCTCTCTCTAACCTCTCTGACATGGGATAGGGTTGTTAGCTGGGCCAGGTGGATAATGGTGTACTTGTTGTGTACTAGGACATTTAACTAAACTGCTAAGGCCATGGTGTGTGTGTGTGAGGCTGTGTCTCTCTACACTGTGTGTGAGGCTGTGTCTCTCTCTACACTGTGTGTGAGGCTGTGTCTCTCTCTACACTGTGTGTGAGGCTGTCTCTCTCTACACTGTGTGTGAGGCTGTCTCTCTCTACACTGTGTGTGAGGCTGTGTCTCTTCTCTCTACACTGTGTGTGAGGCTGTGTCTCTTCTCTCTACACTGTGTGTGTGAGGCTGTGTCTCTTCTCTCTACACTGTGTGTGTGAGGCTGTGTCTCTTCTCTCTACACTGTGTGTGTGAGGCTGTGTCTCTCTCTCTACACTGTGTGTGTGAGGCTGTCTCCTCATGGTAATTTACAGCGCGTAAGTTTCAAGTTTGTGGAAGACAATTTTCACCATTTTTAAAATGCACCTTTTTTTATAATAAAAGCTAAACACGCATAATCTTATTTGTGGTCACTTTAGATAATGGTGTTTTCCTGCTGAAGGAACATTTTGTAGTTATAGCCTGCTGCCGTGTGAGCATTGCTGCGTTTGTAAATGTGAAGAAAATAACCTAATAGTTTATCAAAAAAAATGTTGGTAAACGTTCTGATCTCAATCAATGAATAAAATGTATTTATAAAGCCCTTCGTACGTCAGCTGATGTCACAAAGTGCTGTACAGAAATACCCAGCCTAAAACCCCAAACAGCAAGCAATGCAGGTGTAGAAGCATCTGTTGCGTTAGCCTCATTGCGTCAAAAAAAAATGTTTTTGGGATGTTAGTGCTTGTATTAATGTGGGATCTATCACATCCCACAACTGTCCCAGACTATGTTCGGAATATTTATTTCTCTCACAGAGGTCAATAGGTCAACTTTGGTACTATGAGGGATAGTAGATTGACAGAGGCTAGTGTTTTTTTGCTGTTCGTTAGTCCTACTCATCTTAGTTGGCTGACGAAAAGTATATGTGGACAGTTCTTCCAATATCTTCAATATGCGCCTCGGAATTGGATAAGGACGCGTCCCCGATGTGTCCGTCTTCACTTGTAGCCTGTGAGAAAGACCCGATCACATGATGCAGAGCCGTGTGAGTGGGAGGTGCTTCGGAGCAGGCAGCACTCCGGGAGAAGGCCTGCAAAAAGGCATGCATTATGACCACACAAAGGGGATGTGAGGCATGCATCAAGAAGCTTCTCAGATGCTATATTTTTTTATTAAGTACATAGGAGGACCTATTTAATTAACATCAACACATTTTTAGTATCTCCTGGCTTCCACACGCAGCCTACAAGCCACTGATGCAGACCTTTGGAACATCTACATTTAAAAAAAAAAAGTCTAATAAAACACCTTCACAATAAATCCATTAAGGTCTAAAGAGACAATGATATGAAGAAAACGTCATCCATTTCAGTTGTCCTGATCTGGCTAGGCCGTATGCCTGTGGGCTACGCTAGTTCATTTAACAGACAAGCTTAGAATTCAGCGGCGTTATTTTTATACTCTCTTATAGTATGAAGAATTACAATCGAACAAAGCTGAATAAAATAGGATATTTTCTCCAAGCGATTTTGGGGGGGGGGAGTGTTGCACATGCAGCCACTCTGTGTTGAGAGGTTAACAAAGAAATAGACCCCTTGTAAAGCGGATTAACGCGCTTCATTTTAAGAAGTTATCTGACCACTTTAGTTGTGATACAAACCATATCAAAACAGAGGCCGATGAGCTAGGCAACATGAGCGGTGTGCGACTAGGATTATTTAAAAAAAAAAATAAAAAAAAAAAAAGGCATTGTTTCTTGATTTGTGCTGGGCGTCATTCACAAGTGATAGGCTAATATTGTCACCCATCAGACTATTCTTGGTTTAATCTGGTCTTTTTCCATATACTAAATAATGTGTGACATTTAGTTTGGATTTAGAATGGACCATTGTCATGCACCTGTCTGAAACGGGGACAGGGGGGGAAAATATGTGTCATCTCTGCACTTAAATGGCGAACGGAGGACACTTTTCCCGTGGTTCATTTGCATGCCAGCCAGGTAGAGGATACTCCTGTTGTAAAGAGAAGCAATGGGCTTACTATTAGGAAAGTTGAGAAATAAATATAGTAGGCCTAGCCTATAGAAAGCTAATGGGATGCTCCTCTTTTTAATAGAGGCCATCACTCTGTTTTCTCACGCAATTGCATAGCCTATAGAAATGTTGTGAGCTCATGGGCTCTCATGAAGTGTTTGATTAGATTTTCCATTACATTTACATTGATGTCAGAGTGATTAGAGGGACAGTAGAGTGATGAGTACCAGGCATTTAGCAAGTTTAGTAGGCTACTACTGACCATCAGCAGCATCAGCGCTTGGAGAAGCCTAGTTACGTCACTAAACGATCACGTGGAATTTGACTGCAGTCATGACTCGTGACTGCCGGCTTGGTGGTAATACGATCACCGTACCAACCCTAACCACTACCTCTCTCTCCTGACTCACTGACCCCCCTTTGCCTCTGTTAATACTGTATCAACCACGGACGGGCGACCTACCTCTAACATCAACCCCTATTGGCTGCTCTCCGAGTGTGCCGAGTCCCTATTGGCTGTATCTCACTGTGTCTCTCGCCCACAGGACTGAACGTGGGCTGTTTCTATGCTGTTGGCACACTACTGAACCGCATGATCATCGAGCATTACCCTGTAAGTTCTGCACTAGCCTGTAAGTCCTGCACTAGCCTGTAAGTCCTGCACTAGCCTGTAAGTCCTGCACTAGCCTGTAAGTCCTGCACTAGCCTGTAAGTCCTGCACTACCCTGTACACTGCCCTGTAAGTCCTGCACTAGCCTGTAAGTCCTGCACTAGCCTGTAAGTCCTGCACTAGCCTGTAAGTCCTGCACTAGCCTGTAAGTCCTGCACTAGCCTGTAAGTCCTGCACTAGCCTGTAAGTCCTGCACTAGCCTGTAAGTCCTGCACTAGCCTGTAAGTCTTGCACTAGCCTGTAAGTCCTGCACTAGCCTGTAAGTCCTGCACTAGCCTGTAAGTCCTGCACTAGCCTGTAAGTCCTGCACTACCCTGTACGTTCTACACTACCCTGTAAGTCCTGCACTACCCTGTACACTACCCTGTAAGTCCTACACTACCCTGTAAGTCCTGCACTGCCCTGTAAGTCCTGCACTGCCCTGTAAGTCCTGCACTGCCCTGTAAGTCCTGCACTACCCTGTACACTACCCTGTACACTACCATGTACACTACCCTGTAAGTCCTACACTACCCTGTAAGTCCTGCACTACCCTGTACACTACCCTGTAAGTCCTGCACTACCCTGTAAGTCCTACACTACCCTGTAAGTCCTGCACTGCCCTGTAAGTCCTGCACTGCCCTGTAAGTCCTGCACTGCCCTGTAAGTCCTGCACTGCCCTGTAAGTCCTGCACTACCCTGTACACTACCCTGTAAGTCCTGCACTACCCTGTACACTACCCTGTACACTACCCTGTAAGTCCTGCACTACCCTGTACACTACCCTGTACACTACCCTGTAAGTTCTGCCCCTCTTTCCTGTGGACCACAGGAGGCTGCTGAAGGGAGGACGGCTCACAACAATGTCTGAGAATGGAGCAAATGGAATGACATAAAACACCTGGAAACGTCGTCTTTGTATTTGTTACGATTCCACGAGCCCATCCTCCCCCATTAAGTTGCCACCAGCCTCCTGTGGTGTGTGTGTTTGTGTGTATATATACAATTAAGTTCTGACCTTGTTTGGCTCTACAGTGCAGTATGGGGACACTGGTACTAGGTTCTGACCCTGTTTGACTCTACAGTGCAGTATGGGGACACTGGTACTAGGTTCTGACCCTGTTTGGCTCTACAGTGCAGTATGGGGACACTGGTACTAGGTTCTGACCCTGTTTGGCTCTACAGTGCAGTATGGGGACACTGGTACTAGGTTCTGACCCTGTTTGACTCTACAGTGCAGTATGGGGACACTGGTACTATTCATTGAAAACACTGGAACTACAGTTGGAGCATGTCTCATTTAGATCACAGTAGACACATTGTTGTCCTTCCCTCTTCTGCAGTACCCTATAGCGTGTCCCGATCGCTCTGCTCTTTAATGCAGCCTGTGGGCACTGAAACACTACAGTCAAAGACGCCATTGAAATACTGGAACAAGATTCATTTCAGTAACAATATAGACATTATGCCAAGTAGCCTACAGTAATATGGTGAACGATAAGGAGAGACTACAAAGTTAATTTGACTAGTCTCGAATACTACCCTCTAAGTCCTGATCTCTTCCCTGTATGTGGGGATATACAGACCCACATTGAAGCAGGAGCTACAGCAGGAACATTTACAGTAGACCCCACTCCAGACGTTATTGTCCTTCCCTCGTTACCGTACCCTGGAAGTCCTGATCCTCTTCCTGTGACCACTGTAACATGACTGTATTATTAGGTTAACGATGGAGACATTATTCTACAAGTATAGTAAAAGGTTAAAAGACATTACTGTGTCATTTGAACCAAGACTCTTACCCAACCACAGCCCTGTTGTTCACCCCTTACCCAACACAGCCCTGTTGTTCACCCCTTACCCAACACAGCCCTGTTGTTCACCCCTTACCCAACACAGCCCTGTTGTTCACCCCTTACCCAACGCAGCCCTGTTGTTCACCCCTTACCCAACGCAGCCCTGTTGTTCACCCCTTACCCAACGCAGCCCTGTTGTTCACCCCTTACCCAACGCAGCCCTGTTGTTCACCCCTTACCCAACGCAGCCCTGTTGTTCACCCCTTACCCAACGCAGCCCTGTTGTTCACCCCTTACCCAACGCAGCCCTGTTGTTCACCCCTTACCCAACGCAGCCCTGTTGTTCACCCCTTACCCAACGCAGCCCTGTTGTTCACCCCTTACCCAACGCAGCCCTGTTGTTCACCCCTTACCCAACGCAGCCCTGTTGTTCACCCCTTACCCAACGCAGCCCTGTTGTTCACCCCTTACCACCCTTGCCTTTGTCACTAGGTGGCAGTACATGGGGAGAGAGGGTTGTCACGACCCTCACCTGGTTGTCTAGGTCACTGATTATTACGGAACTCCCCTCACCTGGTTGTCTAGGTTCTTGATTATTAAGGAACTCCCCTCACCTGGTTGTCTAGGTCACTGGTTATTACGGAACTCTCCTCACCTGGTTGTCTAGGTCACTGATTATTAAGGAACTCCCCTCACCTGGTTGTCTAGGTCACTGATTATTAAGGAACTCCCCTCACCTGGTTGTCTAGGTCACTGATTATTACAGAACTCCCCTCACCTGGTTGTCTAGGTTCTTGATTATTAAGGAACTCCCCTCACCTGGTTGTCTAGGTCCTTGATTATTAAGGAACTCCCCTCACCTGGTTGTCTAAGTCACTGGTTATTACGGAACTCTCCTCGCCTGGTTGTCTAGGTCACTGATTATTAAGGAACTCCCCTCACTTGGTTGTCTAGGTCACTGATTATTAAGGAACTCCACTCACCTGGTTGTCTAGGTCACTGATTATTAAGGAACTCTCCTCACCTGGTTGTCTAGGTCACTGATTATTAAGGAACTCCCCTCACCTGGTTGTCTAGGTCACTGATTATTAAGGAACTCCCCTCACCTGGTTGTCTAGGTCACTGATTATTAAGGAACTCCCCTCACCTGGTTGTCTAGGTCGTAATTGAAAGGAAAAACTAAAAACCTGCAAACACTCGGCCCTCTGTGGAGTTTGACCCGCTCGCTGTACAGCATCACATTTATCTCATTCCTTTGTTCAACACTGAAGACAGCTCAGAGAAACCTTTCCAGTATAGTCACCAGTTGGTTAGTGCAGGGATTCCCAATCTTTTTCACTCAGGCCCCCCTTTCCAAACAGTTTACACCCCTCTAGTTGGCGGAGAGAGAAAGTTTGCAGGTTTTTACATTTGCAGATCATTTGCCGTTTTTTAAAGCAAAATTTTCTTGCGATTCTACACACTTTGCAGTGTCTTATGTGTGTTCGTGTGATATTTGAGTGACTCAAGCATTACAACAATCTATGGGCTAAAAAAAGCTAGCTAAAAAAACGTTAGCTGGGCGAGTTGATCTGGACATTACTGACCAGTTATAACCTGCTCTCTAAGGTCTCTAAGTAACATGACAAGAGGAACGGATGATGTACTACCCAATTTAGAAATTCTACTATTACAACTTTCAGGTGTAAGTTTTTAAAGCTGGACTGCGTTTTAAAAGATTGTGGGGGGGTGGGTGCTTGCCATAGCCTTGCACCCCACAGTTTGGGAAGCACTGGGTTAGAGTAACATGCACTGTGGTAACCCTGAGACATGGGATGCGTCACAATGGCACAGAATTGGGTCCTACGTTTGACCAGAGCTTCTCACACACACTAACCTGTCTGCCTGCCTGCCTGCCTGCCTTGACCGTCTGTCTGTCTGTCTGTCTGTCATCCCCCCCCCCCCCTCGCAGGGTGAAGAGTTGAATGCAGGGAGGATAGGTCTCACCATCGTTATCGCTGGCATGGTGGGGTCGCTGATCTGTGGTATCTGGCTGGACAGAACCAAAACATACAAGTAAGTCAAGTCTAGGTTGTTTAAACGTGCATTTCTCATGGGCCACTACTAGGGTTGCAAAATTCTGGGAACTTTCAATAAATTCCCTGGTTTTCCAGAAATCCTGTTTGGAGAATTCCAGATTTCCTGCTCATTCCGGGAAATCTCCAACCGGGACTTCGGGAAAACCAGGGAATTTATTGAACGTTCCTGGAATTTTGCAACCCTGGTCACTATAGTGCACGTTACATCATTAAAGGAAGCGTCTGGGGTCTGGGTGTCAGGGGGTCTGGGTGTCAGGGGGACTGGGGGGTCAGGGGGACTTGGGGGTCAGGGGGACTTGGTGTCAGGGGGACTGGGTGTCTGGGGGTCTGGGGGACTGGGGGGACTGGGTGTCTGGGGGACTGGTTGTCATGGGGACTGGGGGACAGGGGACAAGGGGTCAGGGGGTCTGGGGATGCAGGGAAGTGGGATAAGATACAGTATTCCCATATGTTTCCTTGTCTAATTTCAAAACACTGTCTGGAACCAACCCAGTGGGCAAAGCTGGTTTCATTGATTTTTTCAACCAGTTTTGAACACTGGGAAGGAAACTCACTGAGCAACTCTCACCAATGGACTTGTGTGACGCTATTGTCTTGGGTTCTGGACTGTCCGTGTTTTATCCTTTCATGTTGTTGTCCAGCTGTGTGAGACTTCCTTCTACTTGACTATGCAGGATGTTGATTAGCCTTGTTTCTTCTTCTCTGCTGGCCTTGTTTCATGTTTGCTGTTTCATATCGTGTTTCATGTATGTTTTGTTGTTTTTTGTTTCATATTTGTTTCATGTTTCGTGTTCCAGCTAGCTGAGAGTTGTTTAGGGTTTATCAGTGTTTCATGTATGTTGGGTCTTGTTTGTTGTATCGTGTTTGTTGCATGTTTCGTGTTTGTTTCATGTTTCGGCTAGCTGTGAGTTGTTTAGTGTTTCTCAGTGTGTGATGACTGTTCCTCCATCTCTGCTGCCCTGCTGTGTGATGTTGCTGCTCAGCTAGACTCGGGGGGCCTGCTGTGTGATGTTGCTGCTCAGCTAGACTCGGGGGCCTGCTGTGTGATGTTGCTGCTCAGCTAGACTCGGGGCCCTGCTGTGTGATGTTGCTGCTCAGCTAGACTCGGGGGGCCTGCTGTGTGATGTTGCTGCTCAGCCTGACTCGGGGGCCTGCTGTGTGATGTTGCTGCTCAGCTAGACTCGGGGGCCTGCTGTGTGATGTTGCTGTTCAGCTAGACTCAGGGCCCTGCTGTTGCTGCTCAGCTAGACTCGGGGACCTGCTGTGTGATGTTGCTGCTCAGCTAGACTCGGGGCCCTGCCGTGTGATGTTGCTGTTCAGCTAGACTCGGGGCCCTGCCGTGTGATGTTGCTGTTCAGCTAGACTCGGGGCCCTGCTGTGTGATGTTGCTGCTCCGTTAAACTCACTGACCTCTGATCCCTGGCTCGCAGGTTATGTGTTCAGAGAGAGGACCCCTTCAAACCCAAAGCCCCCCTTTGATGTCCTGTCCTGTCCACCCCCCCCCTCCCGGGAAAGCCATTCCTCACAGGGTCGCTAAGTCACTAGGAATGTTGCCAATGCGACACGTTGTTACTGTAGATGTTATTCCCATAGACGGACATAGACCTCATCTCCCTCTTCCAACTGGCTGCATTAGGCTGCTCCATCAGCATAACAGTAATTGATACACGTACATGTTTACAATGACGGCCTACAAAAAGGTGAAAGGCCTCCTGCGGGGATGGGGGGGCCTGGATTCAAATTAAAAATAATATAGGACCAAGCGGAATACTTACTCACTCATGACATCCATTTTATTTAATTTTTTTAGAGTTGTGCTCCGCGTAGGGAAAAATTCACTATGTTACGGCTTGATTTGGGTGATAGAACCATTTGGTCTGTGAAACTATTTTAATGTGCCAACTCAACTCTCGAGTTGGCGTCTTTTATCTTAGATATTAAATGGGCACATGATGTCAATTTTAAGGGTGCGTTCGTAAAATTCACTCTGGCTATCTACTCCGATTTCAGAGCACTCTCGTCTGAGCGTGCCACAGCACAGAATAACTGATGAATTTACTAACAATCAACACCTGTTGAATCTGGCCGGTGTCAGTAAACTTTGGTAAAAAAAGGCATGATTAAATAGTTACCAGCAGCACAGTTACAGTCACCAACGCTCTGGATAACATGAAAACAGCCTAACCAACTCTGCTAGGGAGAGAGAAATGGTCAGAGTGAGGTGTTCTCTCATTTTTGTCTGGAAGTAGCTAGCCAGTTAGCTTGGGTGTTTGACTGCCGTTGTGAGGTCAGAACGCTCAGATCAACCCTACTTCTCGTTCAGAGCGTCCAGTGTGCGCCATGTAAGCTCCAGAGAGCGAAGCGGAATAAATATGACAATGTTCTGAATTTACAAACGCCCAGAGTGCACTATGAGCACTCTCTGTCACTCCAGTATGGAAATACCAACACACCATGAGTTGACATTGATCTAGAATCCTAGGTAGTTTGATGTCATAGAGGCCATTTTAGTTGAGGCCTGCTCTGATTGGGACATCAAATAGATCTAGAATCCTAGGTAGGTTGATGTCATAGAGGCCATTTTAGTTGAGGCTTTTTGGATGACATGGGTCCCATTATGTCTGGCGAAAACCAAAACACTGCATTCTACAGTATGAACCTCATACCAACGGTCAAGCATGGTGGTGGTAGTGTGATGGTTTGAGGTCCAGCATGGTGGTGGTGGTAGGGTGATGGTTTGGGGTCAGCATGGTGGTGGTAGTGTGATGGTTTGGGGTCCAGCGTGGTGGTAGTGTGGTTGTTTGGGGTCAGCATGGTGGTGGTAGTGTGATGGTTTGGGGTCAGCATGGTGGTGGTAGTGTGATGGTTTGGGGTCCAGCATGGTGGTGGGAGTGTGATGGTTTGGGGTCAGCATGGTGGTGGTAGTGTGATGGTTTGGGGTCCAGCATGGTGGTGGTGGTAGTGTGGTTGTTTGGGGTCAGCATGGTGGTGGTAGTGTGATGGTTTGGGGTCAGCATGGTGGTGGTAGTGTGATGGTTTGGGGTCCAGCATGGTGGTGGGAGTGTGATGGTTTGGGGTCAGCATGGTGGTGGTAGTGTGATGGTTTGGGGTCCAGCATGGTGGTGGTGGTAGTGTGATGGTTTGGGGTCCAGCATGGTGGTGGTGGTAGTGTGATGGTTTGGGGTCCAGCATGGTGGTGGTGGTAGTGTGATGGTTTGGGGTCAGCATGGTGGTGGTAGTGTGATGGTTTGGGGTCAGCATGGTGGTGGTAGTGTGATGGTTTGGGGTCAGCATGGTGGTGGTAGTGTGATGGTTTGGGGTCAGCATGGTGGTGGTAGTGTGGTGGTTTGGGGTCCAGCATGATGGTGGGAGTGTGATGGTTTGGGGTCAGCATGGTGGTGGTAGTGTGATGGTTTGGGGTCAGCATGGTGGTGGTAGTGTGATGGTTTGGGGGTCAGCATGGTGGTGGTAGTGTGGTTGTTTGGGGTCAGCATGGTGGTGGTAGTGTGATGGTTTGGGGTCCAGCATGGTGGTGGTGGTAGTGTGATGGTTTGGGGTCAGCATGGTGGTGGTGGTAGTGTGATGGTTTGGGGTCAGCATGGTGGTGGTAGTGTGATGGTTTGGGGTCAGCATGGTGGTGGTAGTGTGATGGTTTGGGGTCAGCATGGTGGTGGTAGTGTGATGGTTTGGGGTCAGCATGGTGGTGGTAGTGTGATGGTTTGGGGTCAGCATGGTGGTGGTAGTGTGATGGTTTGGGGTCCAGCATGGTGGTGGTGGTGTGGTGGTTTGGGGTCAGCATGGTGGTGGTAGTGTTATGGTTTGGGGTCAGCATGGTGGTGGTTTGGGGATGCTTTGCTGCCCCAGGACCTGGACGACTTGCCTTAACAGAAGGAACCGTGAATTCTTCTCTGTATCAGATATTTCTACAGGAGAATGTCAGGCCCATCTGTCTGTGAGCTGAAGCTGAAGTGCAGCTGGGTCATGCTGCAAGACAATGATAAAAAAAATACAATCAATTCTACATGATAAAGTCCAGACCTAATCCCAATTGAGATGTTGTGACAGGACTTGAAACGAACAGTTCATGTTTGAAAACCCACAAATGTCTCTTGAGTTAAAGCAGTTCTGCATGGAAGAATGTGCCAGAATTCCTCCACAGTGATGTGAGAGACTGATCAACAACTACAGGAAGTGTTTGGTTGGAGTCACTGCAGCTAAAGGGTGGTACAACCAGTTAGAGTGTAACGGGCCAATTACTTTTTTCACACAGGGGAATTAGGTGTTGCATAACTTTTTTGTTAATTAAATAAAATAATTATCAATTGACAGATTTTTTTTTCATTGATTCTGTCTTCCAGACAGACTACCCTGGCGGTCTACCTCATGTCCTTCGTAGGGATGTTGGTCTACGCCTTCACCCTCAGTCTGGGTCATCTCTGGGTAGTCTTCCTCACCGCTGGAGCCCTGGGGTAAGACCTGTCTGTCCTGTCTGTCTGATTCATTCATTCATTCATTCCAGATTGCATTCCAATTTGCTCTGTTTTTTAATTAAAATTGATTCTTTCCAGTGTGTCAAATAGTAATATGTTTGCTTTCTCATCGTTTGGTATTTTGGTCTCTCTGTCTTTCTCTGTCTTTCTCTGTCTTTCTGTCTTTCTGTCTTTCTGTCTTTCTCTGTCTTTCTCTGTCTTTCTCTGTCTTTCTCTGTCTTTCTCTGTCTTTCTCTGTCTCTCTCTGTCGCTCTCTGTCTCTCTCTGTCTCTCTCTGTCTCTCTCTGTCTCTCTCTGTCGCTCTCTGTCGCTCTCTGTCGCTCTCTGTCTCTCTCTCTCTGTCTCTCTCTGTCGCTCTGTCTCTCCTCTCTCTCTCTCTCTCTCTCTGAAACACCTGAGCTGCTACCTCTGCCTTTTACACACACTGACCAACATCCTGACATTTGTGAAGCCATACGCTGTCTGTCAACCCAGGCTATTCTGGTAGTTACAGTAGGCTATGTATAGTACTATATATCTCTATACGTTGCTTGGCTTAAAGGCGTTTGGCATTCAAGTCTTATGATCTGTTGGATTGTTTTTGCAGTGTCTCCTTTCTCCTTGTTGACTGTGGCGTCTCTAGGGTATCAATATACACGTCTCCTTGTTGACTGTGGCGTCTCTAGGGTATCAATATACACGTCTCCTTGTTGACTGTGGCGTCTCTAGGGTATCAATATACACGTCTCCTTGTTGACTGTGGCGTCTCTAGGGTATCAATATACACGTCTCCTTGTTGACTGTGGCGTCTCTAGGGTATCAATATACACGTCTCCTTGTTGACTGTGGCGTCTCTAGGGTATCAATATACACGTCTCCTTGTTGACTGTGGCGTCTCTAGGGTATCAATATACACGTCTCCTTGTTGACTGTGGCGTCTCTAGGGTATCAATATACACGTCTCCTTGTTGACTGGCGTCTTTAGGGTATCAATATACACGTCTCCTTGTTGACTGTGGCGTCTCTAGGGTATCAATATACACGTCTCCTTGTTGACTGAGGCGTCTCTAGGTATCAATATACACGTCTCCTTGTTGACTGGCGTCTCTAGGGTATCAATATACACGTCTCCTTGTTGACTGTGGCGTCTCTAGGTATCAATATACACGTCTCCTTGTTGACTGAGGCGTCTCTAGGTATCAATATACACGTCTCCTTGTTGACTGGCGTCTCTAGGGTATCAATATACACGTCTCCTTGTTGACTGTGGCGTCTCTAGGGTATCAATATACACGTCTCCTTGTTGACTGGCGTCTCTAGGTATCAATATACACGTCTCCTTGTTGACTGGCGTCTCTAGGGTATCAATATACACGTCTCCTTGTTGACTGGCGTCTCTAGGTATCAATATACACGTCTCCTTGTTGACTGGCGTCTCTAGGTATCAATATACACGTCTCCTTGTTGACTGAGGCGTCTCTAGGTATCAATATACACGTCTCCTTGTTGACTGGCGTCTCTAGGGTATCAATATACACGTCTCCTTGTTGACTGGCGTCTCTAGGGTATCAATATACACGTCTCCTTGTTGACTGGCGTCTCTAGGGTATCAATATACACGTCTCCTTGTTGACTGGCGTCTCTAGGGTATCAATATACACGTCTCCTTGTTGACTGTGGCGTCTCTAGGGTATCAATATACACGTCTCCTTGTTGACTGTGGCGTCTCTAGGGTATCAATATACACGTCTCCTTGTTGACTGTGGCGTCTCTAGGGTATCAATATACACGTCTCCTTGTTGACTGGCGTCTCTAGGGTATCAATATACACGTCTCCTTGTTGACTGTGGCGTCTCTAGGTATCAATATACGTCTCCTTGTTGACTGGCGTCTCTAGGGTATCAATATACACGTCTCCTTGTTGACTGAGGCGTCTCTAGGTATCAATATACACGTCTCCTTGTTGACTGGCGTCTCTAGGGTATCAATATACACGTCTCCTTGTTGACTGGCGTCTCTAGGGTATCAATATACACGTCTCCTTGTTGACTGTGGCGTCTCTAGGTATCAATATACGTCTCCTTGTTGACTGGCGTCTCTAGGGTATCAATATACACGTCTCCTTGTTGACTGGCGTCTCTAGGTATCAATATACACGTCTCCTTGTTGACTGAGGCGTCTCTAGGTATCAATATACACATCTCCTTGTTGACTGGCGTCTCTAGGTATCAATATACACGTCTCCTTGTTGACTGGCGTCTCTAGGTATCAATATACACGTCTCCTTGTTGACTGAGGCGTCTCTAGGTATCAATATACACGTCTCCTTGTTGACTGGCGTCTCTAGGGTATCAATATACACGTCTCCTTGTTGACTGGCGTCTCTAGGGTATCAATATACACGTCTCCTTGTTGACTGTGGCGTCTCTAGGGTATCAATATACACGTCTCCTTGTTGACTGTGGCGTCTCTAGGTATCAATATACACGTCTCCTTGTTGACTGAGGCGTCTCTAGGTATCAATATACACGTCTCCTTGTTGACTGAGGCGTCTCTAGGTATCAATATACACGTCTCCTTGTTGACTGGCGTCTCTAGGGTATCAATATACACGTCTACTTGTTGACTGGCGTCTCTAGGGTATCAATATACACGTCTCCTTGTTGACTGGCGTCTCTAGGGTATCAATATACACGTCTCCTTGTTGACTGGCGTCTCTAGGGTATCAATATACACGTCTCCTTGTTGACTGGCGTCTCTAGGTATCAATATACACGTCTCCTTGTTGACTGAGGCGTCTCTAGGTATCAATATACACATCTCCTTGTTGACTGGCGTCTCTAGGTATCAATATACACGTCTCCTTGTTGACTGGCGTCTCTAGGGTATCAATATACACGTCTCCTTGTTGACTGGTGTCTCTAGGGTATCAATATACACGTCTCCTTGTTGACTGTGGCGTCTCTAGGGTATCAATATACACGTCTCCTTGTTGACTGGCGTCTCTAGGTATCAATATACACGTCTCCTTGTTGACTGGCGTCTCTAGGTATCAATATACACGTCTCCTTGTTGACTGAGGCGTCTCTAGGTATCAATATACACGTCTCCTTGTTGACTGGCGTCTCTAGGGTATCAATATACACGTCTCCTTGTTGACTGGCGTCTCTAGGGTATCAATATACACGTCTCCTTGTTGACTGTGGCGTCTCTAGGGTATCAATATACACGTCTCCTTGTTGACTGGCGTCTCTAGGGTATCAATATACACGTCTCCTTGTTGACTGAGGCGTCTCTAGGTATCAATATACACGTCTCCTTGTTGACTGGCGTCTCTAGGGTATCAATATACACGTCTCCTTGTTGACTGGCGTCTCTAGGGTATCAATATACACGTCTCCTTGTTGACTGTGGCGTCTCTAGGTATCAATATACGTCTCCTTGTTGACTGGCGTCTCTAGGGTATCAATATACACGTCTCCTTGTTGACTGGCGTCTCTAGGTATCAATATACACGTCTCCTTGTTGACTGAGGCGTCTCTAGGTATCAATATACACATCTCCTTGTTGACTGGCGTCTCTAGGTATCAATATACACGTCTCCTTGTTGACTGAGGCGTCTCTAGGTATCAATATACACGTCTCCTTGTTGACTGGCGTCTCTAGGGTATCAATATACACGTCTCCTTGTTGACTGGCGTCTCTAGGGTATCAATATACACGTCTCCTTGTTGACTGTGGCGTCTCTAGGGTATCAATATACACGTCTCCTTGTTGACTGTGGCGTCTCTAGGTATCAATATACACGTCTCCTTGTTGACTGGCGTCTCTAGGGTATCAATATACACGTCTCCTTGTTGACTGACGTCTCTAGGGTATCAATATACACGTCTCCTTGTTGACTGAGGCGTCTCTAGGTATCAATATACACGTCTCCTTGTTGACTGTTGTCTCTAGGGTATCAATATACACGTCTCCTTGTTGACTGGCGTCTCTAGGGTATCAATATACACGTCTCCTTGTTGACTGTGGCGTCTCTAGGTATCAATATACGTCTCCTTGTTGACTGGCGTCTCTAGGGTATCAATATACACGTCTCCTTGTTGACTGAGGCGTCCCTAGGTATCAATATACACGTCTCCTTGTTGACTGAGGCGTCTCTAGGGTATCAATATACACGTCTCCTTGTTGACTGAGGCGTCTCTAGGTATCAATATACACGTCTCCTTGTTGACTGAGGCGTCTCTAGGTATCAATATACACGTCTCCTTGTTGACTGAGGCGTCTCTAGGTATCAATATACACGTCTCCTTGTTGACTGGCGTCTCTAGGGTATCAATATACACGTCTCCTTGTTGACTGGCGTCTCTAGGGTATCAATATACACGTCTCCTTGTTGACTGGCGTCTCTAGGGTATCAATATACACGTCTCCTTGTTGACTGGCGTCTCTAGGTATCAATATACACGTCTCCTTGTTGACTGAGGCGTCTCTAGGTATCAATATACACGTCTCCTTGTTGACTGGCGTCTCTAGGTATCAATATACACGTCTCCTTGTTGACTGAGGCGTCTCTAGGTATCAATATACACGTCTCCTTGTTGACTGGCGTCTCTAGGGTATCAATATACACGTCTCCTTGTTGACTGGTGTCTCTAGGGTATCAATATACACGTCTCCTTGTTGACTGTGGCGTCTCTAGGGTATCAATATACACGTCTCCTTGTTGACTGGCGTCTCTAGGTATCAATATACACGTCTCCTTGTTGACTGGCGTCTCTAGGTATCAATATACACGTCTCCTTGTTGACTGAGGCGTCTCTAGGTATCAATATACACGTCTCCTTGTTGACTGGCGTCTCTAGGGTATCAATATACACGTCTCCTTGTTGACTGGCGTCTCTAGGGTATCAATATACACGTCTCCTTGTTGACTGTGGCGTCTCTAGGGTATCAATATACACGTCTCCTTGTTGACTGGCGTCTCTAGGGTATCAATATACACGTCTCCTTGTTGACTGAGGCGTCTCTAGGTATCAATATACACGTCTCCTTGTTGACTGGCGTCTCTAGGGTATCAATATACACGTCTCCTTGTTGACTGGCGTCTCTAGGGTATCAATATACACGTCTCCTTGTTGACTGTGGCGTCTCTAGGTATCAATATACGTCTCCTTGTTGACTGGCGTCTCTAGGGTATCAATATACACGTCTCCTTGTTGACTGGCGTCTCTAGGTATCAATATACACGTCTCCTTGTTGACTGAGGCGTCTCTAGGTATCAATATACACATCTCCTTGTTGACTGGCGTCTCTAGGTATCAATATACACGTCTCCTTGTTGACTGAGGCGTCTCTAGGTATCAATATACACGTCTCCTTGTTGACTGGCGTCTCTAGGGTATCAATATACACGTCTCCTTGTTGACTGGCGTCTCTAGGGTATCAATATACACGTCTCCTTGTTGACTGTGGCGTCTCTAGGGTATCAATATACACGTCTCCTTGTTGACTGTGGCGTCTCTAGGTATCAATATACACGTCTCCTTGTTGACTGGCGTCTCTAGGGTATCAATATACACGTCTCCTTGTTGACTGGCGTCTCTAGGGTATCAATATACACGTCTCCTTGTTGACTGAGGCGTCTCTAGGTATCAATATACACGTCTCCTTGTTGACTGTTGTCTCTAGGGTATCAATATACACGTCTCCTTGTTGACTGGCGTCTCTAGGGTATCAATATACACGTCTCCTTGTTGACTGTGGCGTCTCTAGGTATCAATATACGTCTCCTTGTTGACTGGCGTCTCTAGGGTATCAATATACACGTCTCCTTGTTGACTGAGGCGTCCCTAGGTATCAATATACACGTCTCCTTGTTGACTGAGGCGTCTCTAGGGTATCAATATACACGTCTCCTTGTTGACTGTGGCGTCTCTAGGGTATCAATATACACGTCTCCTTGTTGACTGGGGCGTCTCTAGGGTATCAATATACACGTCTCCTTGTTGACTGAGGCGTCTCTAGGTATCAATATACACGTCTCCTTGTTGACTGGCGTCTCTAGGTATCAATATACACGTCTCCTTGTTGACTGTGGCGTCTCTAGGGTATCAATATACACGTCTCCTTGTTGACTGGGGCGTCTCTAGGGTATCAATATACACGTCTCCTTGTTGACTGGCGTCTCTAGGGTATCAATATACACGTCTCCTTGTTGACTGTGGCGTCTCTAGGTATCAATATACACGTCTCCTTGTTGACTGTGGCGTCTCTAGGGTATCAATATACACGTCTCCTTGTTGACTGTGGCGTCTCTAGGGTATCAATATACACGTCTCCTTGTTGACTGAGGCGTCTCTAGGGTATCAATATACACGTCTCCTTGTTGACTGTGGCGTCTCTAGGGTATCAATATACACGTCTCCTTGTTGACTGGCGTCTCTAGGTATCAATATACACGTCTCCTTGTTGACTGTGGCGTCTCTAGGGTATCAATATACACGTCTCCTTGTTGACTGAGGCGTCTCTAGGGTATCAATATACACGTCTCCTTGTTGACTGTGGCGTCTCTAGGGTATCAATATACACGTCTCCTTGTTGACTGGCGTCTTTAGGGTATCAATATACACGTCTCCTTGTTGACTGTGGCGTCTCTAGGGTATCAATATACACGTCTCCTTGTTGACTGAGGCGTCTCTAGGTATCAATATACACGTCTCCTTGTTGACTGGCGTCTCTAGGGTATCAATATACACGTCTCCTTGTTGACTGTGGCGTCTCTAGGGTATCAATATACACGTCTCCTTGTTGACTGAGGCGTCTCTAGGTATCAATATACACGTCTCCTTGTTGACTGGCGTCTCTAGGGTATCAATATACACGTCTCCTTGTTGACTGTGGCGTCTCTAGGGTATCAATATACACGTCTCCTTGTTGACTGTGGCGTCTCTAGGTATCAATATACGTCTCCTTGTTGACTGGCGTCTCTAGGGTATCAATATACACGTCTCCTTGTTGACTGAGGCGTCTCTAGGTATCAATATACACGTCTCCTTGTTGACTGGCGTCTCTAGGGTATCAATATACACGTCTCCTTGTTGACTGGCGTCTCTAGGGTATCAATATACACGTCTCCTTGTTGACTGTGGCGTCTCTAGGTATCAATATACGTCTCCTTGTTGACTGGCGTCTCTAGGGTATCAATATACACGTCTCCTTGTTGACTGGCGTCTCTAGGTATCAATATACACGTCTCCTTGTTGACTGAGGCGTCTCTAGGTATCAATATACACGTCTCCTTGTTGACTGGCGTCTCTAGGGTATCAATATACACGTCTCCTTGTTGACTGGCGTCTCTAGGGTATCAATATACACGTCTCCTTGTTGACTGTGGCGTCTCTAGGGTATCAATATACACGTCTCCTTGTTGACTGGCGTCTCTAGGGTATCAATATACACGTCTCCTTGTTGACTGGCGTCTCTAGGGTATCAATATACACGTCTCCTTGTTGACTGTGGCGTCTCTAGGGTATCAATATACACGTCTCCTTGTTGACTGGCGTCTCTAGGGTATCAATATACACGTCTCCTTGTTGACTGTGGCGTCTCTAGGTATCAATATACCTCTCCTTGTTGACTGGCGTCTCTAGGGTATCAATATACACGTCTCCTTGTTGACTGGCGTCTCTAGGTATCAATATACACGTCTCCTTGTTGACTGAGGCGTCTCTAGGTATCAATATACACATCTCCTTGTTGACTGGCGTCTCTAGGTATCAATATACACGTCTCCTTGTTGACTGAGGCGTCTCTAGGTATCAATATACACGTCTCCTTGTTGACTGGCGTCTCTAGGGTATCAATATACACGTCTCCTTGTTGACTGGCGTCTCTAGGGTATCAATATACACGTCTCCTTGTTGACTGTGGCGTCTCTAGGGTATCAATATACACGTCTCCTTGTTGACTGTGGCGTCTCTAGGTATCAATATACACGTCTCCTTGTTGACTGGCGTCTCTAGGGTATCAATATACACGTCTCCTTGTTGACTGGCGTCTCTAGGGTATCAATATACACGTCTCCTTGTTGACTGTGGCGTCTCTAGGTATCAATATACGTCTCCTTGTTGACTGGCGTCTCTAGGGTATCAATATACGTCTCCTTGTTGACTGAGGCGTCTCTAGGTATCAATATACACGTCTCCTTGTTGACTGGCGTCTCTAGGGTATCAATATACACGTCTCCTTGTTGACTGGCGTCTCTAGGGTATCAATATACACGTCTCCTTGTTGACTGTGGCGTCTCTAGGTATCAATATACGTCTCCTTGTTGACTGGCGTCTCTAGGGTATCAATATACACGTCTCCTTGTTGACTGAGGCGTCCCTAGGTATCAATATACACGTCTCCTTGTTGACTGAGGCGTCTCTAGGGTATCAATATACACGTCTCCTTGTTGACTGAGGCGTCTCTAGGTATCAATATACACGTCTCCTTGTTGACTGGCGTCTCTAGGTATCAATATACACGTCTCCTTGTTGACTGGCGTCTTTAGGGTATCAATATACACGTCTCCTTGTTGACTGGTGTCTCTAGGTATCAATATACACGTCTCCTTGTTGACTGTGGCGTCTCTAGGGTATCAATATACACGTCTCCTTGTTGACTGGGGCGTCTCTAGGGTATCAATATACACGTCTCCTTGTTGACTGGCGTCTCTAGGGTATCAATGTACACGTCTCCTTGTTGACTGTGGCGTCTCTAGGTATCAATATACACGTCTCCTTGTTGACTGTGGCGTCTCTAGGGTATCAATATACACGTCTCCTTGTTGACTGTGGCGTCTCTAGGGTATCAATATACACGTCTCCTTGTTGACTGTGGCGTCTCTAGGGTATCAATATACACGTCTCCTTGTTGACTGTGGCGTCTCTAGGGTATCAATATACACGTCTCCTTGTTGACTGTGGCGTCTCTAGGGTATCAATATACACGTCTCCTTGTTGACTGGCGTCTCTAGGTATCAATATACACGTCTCCTTGTTGACTGTGGCGTCTCTAGGGTATCAATATACACGTCTCCTTGTTGACTGGCGTCTCTAGGTATCAATATACACGTCTCCTTGTTGACTGTGGCGTCTCTAGGTATCAATATACACGTCTCCTTGTTGACTGGCGTCTCTAGGGTATCAATATACACGTCTCCTTGTTGACTGGCGTCTCTAGGGTATCAATATACACGTCTCCTTGTTGACTGTGGCGTCTCTAGGTATCAATATACGTCTCCTTGTTGACTGGCGTCTCTAGGGTATCAATATACACGTCTCCTTGTTGACTGAGGCGTCTCTAGGTATCAATATACACGTCTCCTTGTTGACTGGCGTCTCTAGGGTATCAATATACACGTCTCCTTGTTGACTGGCGTCTCTAGGGTATCAATATACACGTCTCCTTGTTGACTGTGGCGTCTCTAGGTATCAATATACACGTCTCCTTGTTGACTGTGGCGTCTCTAGGGTATCAATATACACGTCTCCTTGTTGACTGAGGCGTCCCTAGGTATCAATATACACGTCTCCTTGTTGACTGAGGCGTCTCTAGGGTATCAATATACACGTCTCCTTGTTGACTGAGGCGTCTCTAGGTATCAATATACACGTCTCCTTGTTGACTGGCGTCTCTAGGTATCAATATACACGTCTCCTTGTTGACTGGCGTCTTTAGGGTATCAATATACACGTCTCCTTGTTGACTGGTGTCTCTAGGTATCAATATACACGTCTCCTTGTTGACTGTGGCGTCTCTAGGGTATCAATATACACGTCTCCTTGTTGACTGGGGCGTCTCTAGGGTATCAATATACACGTCTCCTTGTTGACTGGCGTCTCTAGGGTATCAATGTACACGTCTCCTTGTTGACTGTGGCGTCTCTAGGTATCAATATACACGTCTCCTTGTTGACTGTGGCGTCTCTAGGGTATCAATATACACGTCTCCTTGTTGACTGTGGCGTCTCTAGGGTATCAATATACACGTCTCCTTGTTGACTGTGGCTTCTCTAGGGTATCAATATACACGTCTCCTTGTTGACTGTGGCGTCTCTAGGGTATCAATATACACGTCTCCTTGTTGACTGTGGCGTCTCTAGGGTATCAATATACACGTCTCCTTGTTGACTGGCGTCTCTAGGTATCAATATACACGTCTCCTTGTTGACTGTGGCGTCTCTAGGGTATCAATATACACGTCTCCTTGTTGACATTGTCTAGCAAAAGTATTCATACCCCTTTATTTTCTTTACATTTTATTGTTACAAAGTGGGATTAAAATGGATTTAATTGTAAATTGTCAACAATCTACACAAACTTTTCTGTCAAAGTGGAATTTTTTTCATGTTTAAAAATAAAAGTATAATAGAAATTAAATCAAGGTAAAACAAAATAATAAATAAATAACTAAAATATTGTGGTATCATAAGTATTCAGCTCCCCGAGTCAATACCTTTTGGCAGCGATTACAGCTGAGAGTTTTACTGGGTATGTCTCTACACATCTGGAATATACAATATTAACACATTTACTCTTTTCATAATTCTTCAAGCTCTGTCAAGGCACATAGATTTAAGTCAAAAATCCCACTTTGTAACAGAAAGATGTTTCCTACTAAAAACCACTGAGCTTCTACAACTGCATCGCTTTTCTCCCTGGGGGGTTAAACTGCTGGGTTTCTGTAACTTTGTGGCGTCTGCTGATGTGTGTAAAAAAGAGGAAAAAATAAATTTGATTGAGTTTTTTAATAAAATGTGAATAAATACAAGATGTCTGAATACTTTTGCAAGGCGCTGTATTACCACAGAATTAAATAGAAGACTAGAGTGAACATTTTGGTGTCCTACCGTCATGGTCAAGGAAGTGGTTTCCCACTAATATGGTCAAGCTACAAAGTCAAAAATGTCTAGATCGTAAAAATGTCTGAAAATATATAGATATTTTTGTCTTTTTTGGTCTTCGTTTAAGGTTAGGCAGAATGCTAGCGGTGTGGGAAAGGTTAGGGTTAGGTTTAAATAAAATTTTATGAAGAGAAATTGTAAAACTATACCCCATACTTCTGATTTTTGCAACTTGGCCAAATAGTGATGAGCCATTTTAATATTTTTTTTTATGTAGGAACTGAATTATAGGATCCCTATGTACACTGACTATACCAAACATTAAGAACACCTTCCTAATATTGAGAGGGAAAAATAAACAGCAGCGTGGCAGTTCTTGACACAAACCGGTGCGCCTGGCATCTACTACCGTACCCCGTTCAAAGGAACTTCATCGTTTGTCTTGCCCATTCACCCTGTGAATGGAACACCACACACAATTCATGTCTCAAAGCTTACAAATCCTTCTTTTAACCTGACTCCTCCCATTCATCTTTAACCTGACTCCTCCCCTTCCTCTTTAACCCGTCTCCTTCCCTTCATCTTTAACCCGTCTCCTCCCCTTCATCTTTAACCTGACTCCTCCCCTTCATCTTTAACCCGTCTCCTTCCCTTCATCTTTAACCCGTCTCCTCCCCTTCATCTTTAACCCGGTCTCCGCCCCTTCATCTTTAACCCGGTCTCCGCCCCTTCATCTTTAACCCGGTCTCCGCCCCTTCATCTTTAACCCGTCTCCTCCCCTTCATCTTTCACCCCGTCTCCTCCCCTTCATCTTTAACCCGTCTCCTCCCCTTCATCTTTAACCCGGTCTCCTCCCCTTCATCTTTAACCCGGTCTCCTCCCCTTCATCTTTAACCAGGTCTCCTTCCCTTCATCTTTAACCCGGTCTCCTCCCCTTCATCTTTAACCCGGTCTCCTCCCCTTCATCTTTAACCCGGTCTCCTCCCCTTCATCTTTAACCCGGTCTCCTCCCCTTCATCTTTAACCCGGTCTCCTCCCCTTCATCTTTAACCCGGTCTCCTCCCCTTCATCTTTAACCCGGTCTCCTCCTCTTCATCTACACAGATTTGAAGTATATTGAACAAGTGACTTCAATAAGGGATACAACACTGTGTGGTATTTCTATGTCTGTAGGTTCTTCATGACAGGCTATCTTCCCCTGGGCTTTGAGTTTGGTGTGGAGCTAACCTACCCCGAGTGTGAAGGCACCTCTTCAGGCCTGCTCAACTGCTCTGCACAGGTGAACACACAGCTGCTGCTTCTGACAGTTGTTGGCAGATCAAAAGCTTTTCATATCCATGGGATAATAGAGAACCATAACAGAATCGGGAAATGTTGGTATGTTTGTGTATATATTGTGTTTGCGAAAATATACATGTGCCTGGCTGTCTAGACGCCTGTCTAGACGCCTGTCTAGACGCCTGGCTGTCTAGACGCCTGGCTGTCTAGACGCCTGTCTGTGTGCCTGGCTGTCTAGACGCCTGTCTGTCTGGACGCCTGGCTGTCTGGACGCCTGGCTGTCTGGACGCCTGGCTGTCTGGACGCCTGGCTGTCTGGACGCCTGGCTGGCTGTGCGTTTTTCACTACAACCCGTTTCTCCCTATACAGGTGTTTGGTATCATCTTCACTATCTGCCAGGGGAAGATAATAGATAACTACGGGACGCTGGCAGGAAACATCTTCCTCTGTGTCTTCCTCTTCATCGGATCAGTCCTTACAGGTACGGCGGACCCTTTGACATTTTTACGTGAGGAGACTCTATTATTTACTTAAATAGACAGAGGGAGAAACAGATTGAAAAGGATGAGCACTGTAAAACACAGGTGACAAGCAGGTTTTCATTCCTCCCTTGTACTTGATTGATCTATTAAGGTCCCTGATTAGTCAGGAACTCCCCTCACCTGGTTGTTTATGATTTATTTGGAATCAAATTGAAAGGAAATGACAACCAGCAGAGAGACAACCCTCCAAGGAAGGAGTTTGACACCCCTGGTGTAGAATCTAGCATAAAGGGGATTCAATTCCCAGACCGGACTCTCGTCTCGAAGACGACTGTGTTGACCACTAAGCTTTTGGGCTCCCGAGTGACGCAGCGGTCTGTGCTTGAGGCGTCACTACAGGCTCCCTGGTTTGAGTCCAGCCGTGATTAGGAGTCCCGTAAGGCGGTGCACAATCGGCCCGGCGTCTTCCGGGTTTGGCCTGGGTATACTGTCATTGTAAAATAAGAATTTGTTCTTAAAACTGACTTGCCTAGTTAAATAAAGGTTTGATCAAATATTAAATAAGCCAATGTCTGGCAGACTCTCTTCAGTCTTTTTTTATGATTTAAAATATCAATAATATGTACATAAACCTTTTCAATTCACATTAGCAACGGGAACGTCACGAGCCGAGAGAGGGTTCTGAGGACGTTCTTGCTTTGCAGCGTCACAGCTCGAATGTACTTTAAATGTTACAATTAGCCACTGGGCCAGTAGGCTAAGCATGTAAACTATTCAACTAGCTAGTTCCTAGCTCACTTTATGCAAGAAACTTTTCATGCATCTACCATATTACACTCCTAATTTTTTTATGGAAATAATTCACAAGCATGTGCAGACATCTAAAGGGTAGATTTTTGTTGTTGTTGTTAATTTAGTTGCAAGGCAAACAAACAAAGTGGCACAGCTGCTAGCTAGCTAACGTTAGCTAACAACATTTACTTCATGAAGTAACTTCATCATAGAAAAAAAATGTACGTTTACCCCTCTCATATGAATATAAATGTACAGTAACGCTATCATACTGTCATTCGTATTATACAAAGCTAGCAAGCTAAACAAAATGTCTGCACCCATTAGCTTACTAGCTAGCTGAATGCTAGGTTGAAGAGGACAAAGGTTAAGACAATGGGATTCTAATATTCCGTAACTCGTTATAACAAGGGGACTGGCGCTGGTAGTTAGCAACGGCGCTGGTAGTTAGCAACGGCGCTGGTAGTCAGCAACGGCGCTGGTAGTTAGCAACGGCGCTGGTAGTTAGCAACGGCGCTGGTAGTCAGCAACGGCGCTGGTAGTCAGCAACGGCGCTGGTAGTCAGCAACGGCGCTGGTAGTCAGCAACGGCGCTGGTAGTCAGCAACGGCGCTGGTAGTCAGCAACGGCGCTGGTAGTTAGCAACGGCGCTGGTAGTCAGCAACGGCGCTGGTAGTCAGCAACGGCGCTGGTAGTCAGCAACGGCGCTGGTAGTCAGCAACGGCGCTGGTAGTCAGCAACGGCGCTGGTAGTTAGCAACGGCGCTGGTAGTCAGCAACGGCGCTGGTAGTCAGCAACGGCGCTGGTAGTCAGCAACGGCGCTGGTAGTTAGCAACGGCGCTGGTAGTCAGCAACGGCGCTGGTAGTTAGCAACGGCGCTGGTAGTCAGCAACGGCGCTGGTAGTCAGCAACGGCGCTGGTAGTCAGCAACGGCGCTGGTAGTCAGCAACGGCGCTGGTAGTCAGCAACGGCGCTGGTAGTCAGCAACGGCGCTGGTAGTCAGCAACGGCGCTGGTAGTCAGCAACGGCGCTGGTAGTTAGCAACGGCGCTGGTAGTCAGCAACGGCGCTGGTAGTCAGCAACGGCGCTGGTAGTCAGCAACGGCGCTGGTAGTCAGCAACGGCGCTGGTAGTCAGCAACGGCGCTGGTAGTCAGCAACGGCGCTGGTAGTTAGCAACGGCGCTGGTAGTCAGCAACGGCGCTGGTAGTCAGCAACGGCGCTGGTAGTCAGCAACGGCGCTGGTAGTCAGCAACGGCGCTGGTAGTTAGCAACGGCGCTGGTAGTCAGCAACGGCGCTGGTAGTTAGCAACGGCGCTGGTAGTCAGCAACGGCGCTGGTAGTCAGCAACGGCGCTGGTAGTCAGCAACGGCGCTGGTAGTCAGCAACGGCGCTGGTAGTCAGCAACGGCGCTGGTAGTCAGCAACGGCGCTGGTAGTCAGCAACGGCGCTGGTAGTTAGCAACGGCGCTGGTCCCAGATTAGTGACGACTTTGTCTTAACCTGTATATCTTCAACCTTGGCTAAATGCTAACGTCAGCCAATGTTCGATTGCTTTTCGGCCTACCTTAGAACCCAACATGCTAAATTTCATAAAGATCATGCAAATCATTACATTGTTAATTCCCTGGGCAGTTGATGCTCGCTTTTGCATTAAAATAAATGGTGTTATGAAGATTCCCGTACTGCAATATCAGATTTTTTAAAAACGAAATAAATAAATCGAGTCTCTAATAAGGAAAATGTCTATACATTTCAGATGTTTCAAAAACATTGCTCTGCTATTACCATTTATACTGTAGGAGTGTTGGCTCAACGAGACAATTCTGTTTACACTGTCCTGCTTGGAGGGGGGGGGGGGGGGGGGGGGGGGGGGGGGGGGGAACTGTCTAGCAAGTGTGTGACCTTCGGAGGAAATTTGCAAATGTACATTTTTATGAATGTCTCAAGAATCTAAATCTCCTTAACTCTCGTCAATGTGAGAAGAGCCTAAGCTCATGTACCTAGACCCTATTCACACTATGGTGCCGAATCCGATCTGAACCCTTCTGCTGGCTCTGATAGTTCCTTTCCTACATGGTTCCAGCAACTATATAGTGGATGTGTAACCAGGCCAGCACTGTACAGCTCAGCTCAGTTGAGTGAAAAGGGTATCACTTCCTTTTTACGAAAAAAAAAATTTATGATTTCAGTCAGAGTGCAGTATTTTTTTTTCTTCACCTTTATTTAACCAGGGAGGCTAGTTGAGAACAAGTTCTCATTTACAACTGCGACCTGGCCAAGATATAAAGCATAGCAGTGTGAACAGACGACAACACAGAGTTACACATGGAGTAAACAATTAACAAGTCAATAACACAGTAGAAAAAAAGAGTCCGTATACATTGTGTGCAAAAGACATGAGGAGCTAGGCGAATCATTACAATTTTAGCAGATTAACAGTATAACTGCAGTACAATGCCGTATAACAGCAGTTATTCTGTAATTACTGCGTCCCCCCCCCCCCCCCCCCCCCCCAAAAAAAAAAACGCAGTTACTGCACTTTTACTGCATTTAATGAATGTTTTCCTTCGGGTTTATGTGTAGTCCGTAGTTCATGTTTTGTTACGAAGCAATAATCTATTCCTGCAACAGGTCGAGGTCTTAGAATGTGTTTATGTCGTCGTGGTTACCGTGGTTACTGTGTAACATCCGAGCTGTATAATTTGAAGGTTTTACTACAAGCAGTAGCAGAAATGGCGTGTTGAGGTGCTGGGTATGTTTTCCCTATTGAAACCCCCGGTGGGGAAGGCCCATCTCAGGGCCGTACTTCAACTGACAGAGAGAGAGAGAGTTAATACCCAGCTCCTCTGATTTTCACCATAAACTTCCCAATGGAGGTTACAATGTGCCAATAATTTAAAAAAATATATAAATGTGTGTACCAAATAGCACCCTATTCCCTACGTAGTGCACTACCTATATGGACTCTGGTCAAAAGTCGTGCACTACCTATATGGACTCTGGTCAAAAGTCGTGCACTACCTGTATGGACTCTGGTCAAAAGTAGTGCACTATATAGGGAATAGTAGTGCACTACCTGTATGGATTCTGGTCAAAAGTAGTGCACTATATAGGGAATAGTAGTGCACTACCTGTATGGACTCTGGTCAAAAGTAGTGCACTATATAGGGAATAGGGTGCCATTTGGGATGTAGCCGTTGGCTACTGAAGTCCAGGGCTGAGAGACAACTCTAGAGGACCTTTTGACCTGACTGTTAATGATGGGACTATAAGATTTAAGGGCCAGTCTAGAGGCCTACTGTGTTACAAAGACGTACATAATGACTACTACAGACCAGGGCTGAAGTCCACGTTCTCCTACATGAGAGCTCGGCTAGATGATTATGTTAATGAGGTGGGTCAGCCCAGCTGGCTACTGTGCAGTATTTAGGAACTGACTTCAGACTGTATTATGGTCTATCATTGTGTTAGTGGTGCCCCCTAGTGGAAGCTGTACCTCACTGTCTTTTTGCAATGGAATATTCTTGACATTTTGTTTAGCAAACAGTATGTCGTCTTTCTAAAACATGTAGTTCTGTCTCTCCAGGCTTCATCAAGTCAGACCTGCAGAGACAGAAGGCTAACCAGTTGGCCAAGGCAGCTGTAAGTATGGGTAGATGTGGAGGGGGTTTAGGGCAGTGGGTGGTTCTGTTTGTGTGGTGGGAGGGGGGGGTTATTCTGTCCTTGTTGGGACCTGAAGTCCAAGGATAGTAAAAGAAGGAAAGTTCTACCTTGTGGGGACATTTCCCACAACCCCTTGAGGACAAAGACTAGGTTAGGGTTAAGGGTTAAGGGTTGGGTTAAGGGTTGGGTTAAGGGTTGGGTTAAGGGTTGGGTTAAGGGTTGGGTTAAGGGTTGGGTTAAGGGTTGGGTTAAGGGTTGGGTTAAGGGTTGGGTTAAGGGTTGGGTTAAGGGTTAGGTTAAGTTCAAGGGTTAAGTTTAAGGGTTGGGTTAAGGGTTGGGTTAAGGGTTAAGTTTAAGGGTTAGGGAAAATAGGATTTTGAATATAAATGAATTTTAGGTCCATACGAGGATAGAATAACTTTATTTTTATTTTATTCAACCATTATTTAACTATGCAAGTCAGTTAAGAATAAATTATTATTTACAATGACGACCTAGGAACATAACGTGTGTGTGTGTGTGATATCCGCAGCTGAGTATTTCTGGTGTGCAGCATGCTCCCAAAGTCACCTAACAGTCTTTTGATGCTGCTCCTAGAATAACTTGTCTCCTCTTTTCTGTCTGATGTCCTGTCTTTGATGCTGTCTGTCTTTGATGCTGTTTGTGTCTATTTGATGTCTCTGTCTGTCTGTCTGTCTGTCTGTCTGTCTGTTTGATGCTGTCTGTTTTATCTGTGTTTTGATGTCCACTGTTGCCTGAGGTCAAATTTGACGACTTCCTTCTGGAGAAAGAGTCGATCATACAGACCGATGCCGATTCCATTGTACACTAACCTCCAGTAACTAATATCGTCAGTTGTCATTATTATTTTTGATAATTCTATTGAGATTGAATCCGTTGCACCGCAGAATGTTGAATCCGTTGCACCGCAGAATGTTGAATCCGTTGCACCGCAGAATGTTGAATCCGTTGCACCGCAGAATGTTGAATCCGTTGCACCGCAGAATGTTGAATCCGTTGCACCGCAGAATGTTGAATCCGTTGCACCGCAGAATGTTGAATCCGTTGGACCGCAGAATGTTGAATCCGTTGGACCGCAGAATGTTGAATCCGTTGTACCGCAGAATGTTGAATCTGTTGCACCGCAGAATGTTGAATCCGTTGCACCGCAGAATGTTGAATCCGTTGGACCGCAGAATGTTGAATCCGTTGGACCGCAGAATGTTGAATCCGTTACACCGCAGAATGTTGAATCCGTTGGACCGCAGAATGTTGAATCCGTTGGACCGCAGAATGTTGAATCCGTTGGACCGCAGAATGTTGAATCCGTTACACCGCAGAATGTTGAATCCGTTGGACCGCAGAATGTTGAATCCGTTGGACCGCAGAATGTTGAATCCGTTACACCGCAGAATGTTGAATCCGTTGGACCGCAGAATGTTGAATCCGTTGGACTGCAGAATGTTGAATCCGTTGGACTGCAGAATGTTGAATCCGTTGGACTGCAGAATGTTGAATCCGTTACACCGCAGAATGTTGAATCCGTTGGACCGCAGAATGTTGAATCCGTTGGACCGCAGAATGTTGAATCCGTTGGACCGCAGAATGTTGAATCCGTTGCACCGCAGAATGTTGAATCCGTTGCACCGCAGAATGTTGAATCCGTTGCACCGCAGAATGTTGAATCCGTTACACCGCAGAATGTTGAATCCTAATGATCACGTGCTTGTCTCACTACTGGTAACGTTGCTGTGAGATTTTCAAAAAAAAAGGAGAAAGCAAGAGACAGGAACAGGAGGTCAGAGAAAGCAAGAAAGAGATTGTATCAATAGACAGATATATTTGAGACCGTTAACCATGAGAAAGAGCAGTGTTAACCAAAGGCGATTGACAAGACCTTGTGGCTGATTTTGAGAGGTTGAAGAGAGCGTCGTTCTCGACCTTTGTCCCCCAGGCCCCTCAGACAAGCGTTCCGTTTGGGACGGGCAGATCTGAGAGGTGTTTTAAACCTCAATAGGAAAACCTGGTAAACTAAGATAAGATAACGTCACTCTCGGGGGAAAGAAAACCTTGTAACTCCATTTTGGCCCCTTTTTTTTTTTTTAAAATTGTTACAATGTATTGAAAGTAACTCGACGTAATCGGAACATTTCATGACTCTAGTCTAGAACCAAGGAAAACGTTTTCCAAAATAACATCCTGAAGTTTCATAAATGTATATTCATTAATGGTCAAACGTGGATGCTCTTTTCCTTTGTCCTGAAAATATGGTTTTAGACAGCGATGATAACACAGCACTTTCCTACCCCCCCCCTGACCGTAATATCAAGGTCAATTAAAAATAAAGACTGTCTGTTCCAGGAGGACGGACTGCTCTCTGGACAGCAGCAGGGCTACGGGGCCACGGCTCTAATCAAGAGACTGGACAGCCCTTCTGATTCTTCTCAGACTTGATCACTAACCCCCCCCCCCCCTAACGCTTACACTCTTAGCTCGAACCTCAGACGAGCCAAGGTAGGGGCACAGCAAACCGAACCAACAATCACCACACGCTTCTCTGTCCACTATTCTCTTAGGGGTGAATCCTAACTTCCTGTTTAAGTCAGATTAGAATGCAGTCTCTGCATTTTGACATTCGTGCATAAACAAGTGGAAGTTAGGATTCCCTCTTTTATCTGAACCTCTTTCACTTTTGACCAAAAAGGGGTCGAGATTTCCTGGAAGATTTTTTTTATTACTAAGATGTGTCTTTTCTAATTGGCTAAAAGTGATAGGAAGCTTTCTGGAAAAAACGTTACCCCTCACATCTCAATCCTCTTTTCCTTCCATCTTCACTTTCCACCTCACACTCCAGATTCCATGATTCATGCACAGCTTCTGATCTTTTCACCTGTATGTAGTATCTCTGTAGTATAATAGGATGTGTGTAGTATCTCTTTAGTATATAATAGGATGTATGTAGTATCTCTGTAGTACAATAGGATGTGTGTGGTAACTCATGTTTGTGTAGTTGGGTCTATAAATACACTGAGTGGAGAAAACATTAAGAACACCATCCTAATATTGAGTTGCACCCCCTTTTGTCCTCAGAACAGCCTCAGTTTATCAGGTCATGGGGCTCTACAAGGTGTCTAAAGCGTTCCACAGGGATGCTGGCCCATGTTGACTCCAACGCTTCACACAGTTGTGTCAAGTTGCAGTTCTTAAGTTGTACTTCTTGACACACTCAAACCGGTGTTCCCGACACCTACTACCATACCACTGTTCAAAGGCACTTCAATATTTTGTCTTCCCCATTCACCTTCTGAATGGCACACATAGACAGCCCATGTCCCATTTGTCTCGAGGCTTTAAAATCCTTCTTTAACCCCGTCTCCTCCCCTTCATCTACACTGATTTTGAAGTGGATTTAACACAAGGGATCCTAGCTTTCACCTGGATTCACCTGGTCAGTCTATGTCCCTCAGTCTAATCTCTGGAACTCAGTTCCATAGCATTTTTTTTCTTCCATTGTTCCCCTGTTAATCAGGGACTGGATTTTAGACCTGAGACACCAGGTGTGTGCAATTAATTATTAGGTAGGATAGAAAACCGTCACCTCGTAGGGTGAGTTGAATACCCCTGGTCTATGTCATGGAAAGAGCCGGTGTTCCTAATGTTTTGTACACCCAGTGTACATTCTTGTATTTTATGTAGCATATTATGTTTATTGGTATTTTAGTTTTTCCGTTATGTTGCCACGGATACTAAAACAGTTGGTCTACTTGCTCTTGTAATAATATTAGTTGCAAAATTCTAGTTTCGAGGGGGGAAAAAAGTTCAGCTTCCATAAATCCTGGTTGTAAGATTCCTGGAATCAGCAGGAAATGAGCAGGATTTATGGAAAACCTGGAAATGTTAGGAAAGAACTTTGCAACCCATCGTCTTAAGCTGGAACGTGATTGACAAATTGTTTTGATTGACAGGTCCCTTCAGATCCCGATGACGGGAACCTCCCTGCCTCCGCAGTCCTCGAAGGAACAAGGTTTTAGAGACGGACGAGCTGCTGGAGACACACACACACACACATTAAATCACCAGCATCTCCCACCCTGTGGAATGTGAAGTTTAGGGGAGGAGCACAATCAGGAAGTGTTTACGACCACTTCCCTTTAACACTGTCCAAAAAGACATCCAATATTTATGCAACAACAAATATTATTTCTGTATAATTTCTAGATATATAATTTCTAGATGTGCCATATCTAATCTACAAAATGTTTACTGTCCAAAATTAGCACAAATAATACTGTCGTTCTACAGTATACACTGAGTATAGAAAACATTAACACCTGCTCTTTCCATGACCGACTGACCCATGTGAAAGATATGATGCCTTATTGATGTCACTTGTTAAATCCATTTCAATCAGTGTAGATGAAGGGGAGGAGATGGGTTAAAGAAGGATTTTAAAGCCTTGTGACAATTGATAAGCTTTGAGACAATGGAGACATGGACTGTGTATGTGTGCCATTCAAAAGGTGAATGGGCAAGACAAACGATTTATGTGCCTTTGAACAGCGTATGATAGTAGATGGCAGGTGTACCGGTTTGTGTCAAGAACTGCAATGCTGCTGGGTTTTTTCCAAGCTCAACAGTTTCCTGTGTGTGTCATGAATGGTCCTCCACCCAAAGGACATCCAGCCAACTTGACACAACTGTGGGAAGCGTTGGAGTCACCATGGGCCAGCATCCCTGTGGAATGCTTTCAACACCTTGTAGAGTCAACATGGACCAGCATCCCTGTGGAACGCTTTCAACACCTTGTAGAATCCATGTCCCGAAGAATTTGAGGCGTTTCTGAGGGCAAAAGGCGGGGGTGCTAGCCTCAAAGTATCATTTAGCTTTTTTTTAAAAGACCAAATCCAAAGTTTTGAGGATCCAGACACTATTTTTTTTATTTTATATATTTTTTTACTAACCCCAATCCTCGTTGTGCAGTAAGGGGGCTCTGGGGGGGAAAAAAACAACAAATGTGCCAAAAACATCAAAATGCGTCTTTTTAGAAATCGATAGACGTTGTAACGATGAAATTGTGTCATTCTGAACTTTTATCCAATACATTTATATTTACTTTTGTAGCGACTGAAGCGTCACTTCTTCTTTGTTCATTCTAGCAGCAGACTGACTATACAGAGAATGGAACAGCTGGATGGGGGAAATGGCTTGAGTTGCACGAAATGGAATATAACGTTTGCGGATAAAGTTCGGGAAGGACACAATGTCACGTGTAAAGACCGTCAGCTCTATACTGAGCGCGTTTTCCATTTCTAAAAGGACGTTTTTGGAGCGTGTTGGTTGTTTTTTTTCAGAGCCCCCCCCACCCCACGTACTACACAACGAGGAAGTGAATCGCAGGTGTGGGTAATTTTCTCAAAAACAAATGTAAGAAAATAGACTAGTTGTAAAAAAATGAAGCAAACTTGTCCTTTTTAAGGTTTCAGTTGCATGGAAGCATTACTAAAACAAAGACGTGTGACATCAGTTTTCAATAGGTAGCCATTGAGGCTGATTGTTTTTGCTAATCTTTTGTCGTTAACTTGTTTTTTTTTTTATTAATCTTTGAAAGAATGCACAAATATCTCGGAGGAATTTTTTTTACAAATACTGATTTGATTGTAAAATGAGCAATTGATGACGTAATAAAAAAACAGCTGGGAAGGTGCGTTATGTTGTCGTGTCACTCTAATAAAGGGTAGAGTATTTTTGTAAGATAATTTTATACTACCTGTATCTGTACCTGTACCACTTCTCCAATCTTATCATAAACTATTAATGCAATATTGACACGATAATAACAGCAGTGGCACAAACACTATTTGAAGAATGTATCCAATGATACCATGTCAATACTTGTTGCATTTACAATTTTTTTGAGACAGGCTGTGGATTGACTGCATTGTTTGAATGGAATGTTGTCATATTGGCAGTTAATTTGAAAAATGTATTGAATCTGTACCTGTATAAAGTGATTTCCCTCCCCGTCACATTTCTAGAAACACAGATTTATAGTTGTGTATAACAGTCCATGTTGTTCTGTAAATGTCACATCTATTTAACAAACAGGTCTGTTTTGTTGAAATAAAGAATGGTTTTCTAAAGGTATTTGAGCGATTTTCAATGTTGAATCTAACTTGTTTTCCTCATCACATCCTGCTAGCATAGCATGCCCACTGTCAGACTGGCCCTTTTACAGAGCACAACTACCTCATAGATGACGTCACATCCGGCTAGCATAGCATGCCCACTGTCAGACTGGCCCTTTTACAGAGCGCACCTACCTCCATAAACACTAGGTGGCGACATTTGTCAAGAATTCTATGAACCAATATTTTGTTGTTTTTTTCTCCTCCAGGCAGCATGGGCCTATGATAAAACCACATCACTGACATCGTGCAGTAAGTCAGGCGAGGGTAGTTGTGAGCGTTTGACATCATCGTCCACAGTGCAGTGACTTGACGGGAGAGACGCTATGGGTGTGGAGGAAGTTGATGTCAACTGGCAGCATATGATTTCAATGGCGTTGCGCTCATCTGATTTGTGCAGTGTTGCGTGATGGTTAAGTCCAGCCGCCTCAGGACTGATTCCATCTCTATTTTGGCTCTTCTCACATATCGGCACCCCTGTCACACACACAAAAATAAACGATTTACCCTGGGAGAGGAGCCACGTGGTGGAGGGCCTGGACTGGCATGGCGCAGAGCATGACGGAGCTCTGTGTTGCCTGCTCAAACAGTGGCATGGATGGTGCTGGTTAAGGGCTGTACTGTAATGTACACACACTACACGGCACACACTACACGGCACTCACTACACGGCACTCACTACACATCACTCATTACACGGCACTCACTACACGGCACTCACTACACATCACTCACTACACGGCACTCACTACACATCACTCACTACACATCACTCACTACACGGCACTCACTACACATCACTCACTACACATCACTCACTACACATCACTCACTACACGGCACTCACTACACATCACTCACTACACGGCACTCACTACACATCACTCACTACACGGCACTCACTACACGGCACTCACTACACATCACTCACTACACGGCACTCACTACACATCACTCACTACACGGCACACTACACACCACTCACTACAAGGCACACTACACACCACTCACTACACACCACTCATTACACACCACTCACTACATGGCACTCACTACACATCACTCACTACACGGCACACTACACACCACTCACTACACGGCACTCACTACACACCACTCACTACACGGCACTCACTACACACCACTCACTACATGGCACTCACTACACGGCACTCACTACACACCACTCACTACATGGCACTCACTACACATCACTCACTACACGGCACTCACTACACGGCACACACTATACACATCACTCACTACACATCACTCACTACACGGCACTCACTACACATCACTCACTACACATCACTCACCACACGGCACTCACTACTAGGGAGGGAGGGGAAAATAATGAGGGGAAGACAGAGGTAGGGAAGAGGAGAAAGTGGGACTGAGAGGAAGGGAAAGAGGTGTCCAGAGAGAAGGAGGAGACCGAGGGGATGAATAAATTATACACAGTAGGTGGATGTGTACATGTGAATCACACATAATGGACACGTTGTATTGTATTTACATCTCCCGCTCTGAGACATCCTCGGAGAGTGGGGTCATGGCCAGGGTCTGAACCTGGAGGTATTTCGAGCTAGGTACCTTGCTCAAAGGCTCATCGGCGGGTTTTTTCCAATTGGTCGTTTTGGAGATTTGAAGCAACCTTTCGGGTTACTGCCCCCAACGCGCTCTTAACCGCTACCCGTCACCCTTAATTAATGATTAGAAATGTAAAATCTCAACACAATGTTGGTCATGTAGACTGAATGTTCTGAGCCAGGGGGCGGTGCTGCTACACAGTTAAGACATGATGATACAAAAGAGAGAGAGAGATAGATGGAGAGAGAGAGAGATGGAGAGAGAGATGGAGATAGACGGAGAGAGAGACTGAGAGAGATGGAGACGGAGAGTGAGACAGAGAGAGAGAGAGAGAGACAGACGGAGATGGAGAGAGAGAGAGAGAGTGGTTTCTCATCAACAGCGCTGTTGAATGCAGGTACCCTTTATTGAGAAACAAAGCTTTGCCAGCTGGTCTCATCAAAGGTTTTCCTTATTATCTCAACGATGTACCGTTGTTCTATCATTCAACCTACACTCTGTGTGTGTGAACGGGTTGTAATTCAGTACAGTATTGAGAAAATAACCCCACCAACAAAAACATCACAGGTACTCAGGACCTCAAGCATTTCATGCCAAAAGGGTTCAACTAAACTATGATATCAACCATTTTGTTACGAGAGCTGATTGAAATGTAGACTCTCTGTGTCGTGTAGACTCTCTGTGTCGTGTTGGACCTAGTAGAGCACCCCCCTCCCCCCCCTCCCCTCCCCCTTTTACATCTTCTAGTCCATCCTCCAAGTCTATTATAGCTTCCATCTGTTGGGCAACTTCATGTGGTCTGTCTTCCAGAATGGCAGCGTTAAGCCACTGAAGCCACAAGGTGTATCGAGTGATACTCTACCCTCTACATCAGGGGCGGGCAACTCCAGTCCTCCAGGGTCTGGTTGGTGACACACCTTTTCTCCATCCCTTAGTAAACACAACGGATTAATGACATTGTATTCTATAACTGAAGATTCAGGTGATTAGGTGATTATTGGAGTCAGGTGTGTCAGCTGAGGCTGGGGGTAAAACTGTGACACCAATCAGGCACTCGAGGACTGGATTTGCCCACCCTTTCCCTGCATGTTGCACTACGTTGACCAGGGTCCATAGGGTTGTTAGTAAAACTAGTGCACTACTTTAACCAGGGTCCATAGGGCTGTTAGTAAAACTAGTGCACTACTTTAACCAGGGTCCACAGGGTTGTTAGTAAAACTAGTGCACTACTTTAACCAGGGTCCATAGGGCTGTTAGTAAAACTAGTGCACTACTTTGGCCAGGGTCCATAGGGCTGTTAGTAAAACTAGTGCACTACTTTAACCAGGGTCCATAGGGCTGTTAGTAAAACTAGTGCACTACTTTAACCAGGGTCCACAGGGTTGTTAGTAAAACTAGTGCACTACTTTAACCAGGGTCCATAGGGCTGTTAGTAAAACTAGTGCACTACTTTGGCCAGGGTCCATAGGGCTGTTAGTAAAACTAGTGCACTACTTTGGCCAGGGTCCACAGGGTTGTTAGTAAAACTAGTGCACTACTTTAACCAGGGTCCATAGGGCTGTTAGTAAAACTAGTGCACTACTTTGGCCAGGGTCCATAGGGCTGTTAGTAAAACTAGTGCACTACTTTAACCAGGGTCCACAGGGTTGTTAGTAAAACTAGTGCACTACTTTAACCAGGGTCCATAGGGTTGTTAGTAAAACTAGTGCACTACTTTAACCAGGGTCCATAGGGCTGTTAGTAAAACTAGTGCACTACTTTGGCCAGGGTCCATAGGGCTGTTAGTAAAACTAGTGCACTACTTTAACCAGGGCCCATAGGGCTGTTAGTAAAACTAGTGCACTACTTTGGCCAGGGTCCATAGGGCTGTTAGTAAAACTAGTGCACTTCTTTAACCAGGGTCCATAGGGCTGTTAGTAAAACTAGTGCACTACTTTAACCAAGGTCCATAGGGCTGTTAGTAAAACTAGTGCACTACCTTGGCCAGGGTCCATAGGGCTGTTAGTAACACTAGTGCACTACTTTAACCAGGGCCCATAGGGCTGTTAGTAAAACTAGTGCACTACTTTAACCAGGGCCCATAGGGCTGTTAGTAAAACTAGTGCACTACTTTAACCAAGGTCCATAGGGCTGTTAGTAAAACTAGTGCACTACTTTAACCAGGGTCCATAGGGCTGTTAGTAAAACTAGTGCACTACTTTAACCATGGTCTATAGGGCTGTTAGTAAAACTAGTGCACTACTTTAACCAAGGTCCATAGGGCTGTTAGTAAAACTAGTGCACTACTTTAACCAGGGTCCATAGGGCTGTTAGTAAAACTAGTGCACTACTTTAACCATGGTCTATAGGGCTGTTAGTAAAACTAGGGCACTACTTTAACCATGGTCCATAGGGCTCTTGGTAAAACTAGTGCACTATATAGTGGATAGGGTACCACTTACCCTATCCGCCAGACGCTGCTTCTCATGTGGTGTGTTTTCCGTTATGACAGTGTTAAGTTGAGAAGCCACGTGGTATCTGACTGTCCCTGTCTCTCAAACAAGCTGTGGGTCTAATAACACCAAGATGTCTCGTGAACGTTTGAATGGAAAACGCTCAACACACGAGACGAGATGGGTGGCTTTAAAGGCACAATCTGGGATATTTCATTCAAGTGTGGTTATATTTCTCCACAGCCACCGACAACTAAACTGAGATTGGGCTGGAGAAATGCTGCCACTCTCAAATGAAACATCCCAGATTGTGCGTCTAAAGCCAAACCAGTCGTCTCGTGTGTTGAGAGTCATTGGGTTGAAACACAAACTCCAGCTTGTGGCTTTAAGTGTTCTTCTCTCCTGTAAGTTGTCGCTTGATTGGCTACTGCAGTTGGGGCAGAACTTGTTCCAGCGTTGTGGCGAGGCTTACCACATGCCGGTTTTACTTAACCTTAATTTAACCAGGAAGGGCTCATTGAGATTAAAATCTCTTTTTCAAGAGCGCCCTGGCCAAGATGGGCAGCACCAAGTCATTACAAAAAAATTACAGACAGACAACATGAAAAACTACAAGTAATCTAGTAAAAACCATAGAATTCACAAGAGTATAACAAAATGATAAAACAGCTAATTAAAAATATTGACAGGTCAGGGAATCAGCCTCAAGATCCTTCATCAGTGATTTAAAAACACCAATCGGGACAAGTTCTTCCAGTTTAAAAGTATTTTGTAAGGCGTTCCAAGACGATGGCGCAGAGGACATAAAAGCCCTTTTACCAAATTCAGTTGGGACATTTGTAACACTTAGCAGGATAAAGTCCAGCGAACGAAGAGACGACCCACCACATTTCTGAACAATAAAAATGCACAAATAAAAAGGTAGTAAACCCAAAATGGTTTTGTAAATAAAAGCATACAAATGACTGAGTCTACGAGTGACTAGAGAAGGCCAGCCAACCCTGGTATACAAAGTGCAGTGGTGCGTAAGGGTTTTACAGTTTAAAATAAATCTCAAAGTGCCATGGTAAAGAGTGTCAATTGATCTCAAACACTGAGCGGAAGCATTCATATATAAAATATCCCCATAGTCTAGTAAAGGCATAAATGTAGCTGATTCTAGCCTCCTTCTGGCTTCAAAAGAAAAACAGGCCTTATTCCTAAAATAAAATCTCAATTTCAGCTTAAATTTTTTTGTAAGTTGTTGAATATGCAATTTAAAAGAGAGGCCATCATCAATTAAAATTAAGATATTTAAATGAGGTTACAACCTCAATCTCCTTGCCCAGACAGGTAGTAATAGGTGAAGTATTCAGAGGTTTAATTCTTGCATTAGAAAACACCATTAGTTTAGTTTTGTCAGTATTGAGGATAAGCTTCAATTGACACAAGGTATGTTGAACAGTATAAAAAGCAGTTTGCAAATTCTGGAAAGCTTTTGTAAGAGACGAGGCGCAACAGTAAATAACAGTATCATCAGCATAAAAATGAAGATGTGCATTTTGGACATTTTTGTCCAAATCATTTATATAAATAGTGAATAAGAGAGGACCAAGTACAGAGCCTTGGGGCACACCATTCAAGACAGACAATTTAACAGACATAAGTCCATCAAATTGAGTGCACTGAGTTCTATCAGACAGATAGTTAGCAAACCATGCAACTGCATTCTCTGAAAGACCTACACTCGACAATCTCTGCCTTAGTATAGCATGATCAACTGTATCAAAAGCCTTAGAGAGATAAATAAAAAGTGAGACACAGTGGTGTTTTTTGTCAAGGGCTACAGTGATATCATTTAAAACCTTCATGGCTGCTGTAATTGTGCTATGCTTCTTCCTGAAGCCCGATTGGTACATTGATAAAAATAGAGTTAGTAAATAAAACCTATTTTAGCTGTTCACTTACAAGGGTTTCAAGTATTTTCACCAGGGGTGACAGCTTTGAGATTGGCCTATAATTATTTAAAGAGTTGGATCTCCCCCCTTTTAAAAGTGGTAGGACAAATGTTGATTTCCAGATCTTTGGAATTTCATTACATTCCAGGGTTAGATTGAACAGAGATGTAAGTGGTTCAGCTATGAAATCAGCTGCCAGATTTAAAAAGCAGGGATCCAAAAGATCAGGACCTGCAGGCTTTCTCTGATCTAAGGATTTCAGGGCTTTTATGCACCACCTGTACTGAGAATGGCAAAAAGCTAAAAGTTTGACTAGCTCTCACTGGTTCATTCACACAGGGTTGTACAGAGACAGAGGACACTGAATCAAACAGCCTACCAGATGATACGAAGTGCTCATTGAAACAATTATTTATTTTATGGTGAGAGGAAACGGGGCAAGAAGGTATCCTCCAGCGGCTACGCTACATCTCTAAACGGGGCAAGAAGGTAGCGTCTGGCGGCTACGCTACATCTCTAAACGGGGCAAGAAGGTAGCGTCTGGCGGCTACGCTACATCTCTAAACGGGGCAAGAAGGTATCCTCCAGCGGCTACGCTACATCTCTAAACGGGGCAAGAAGGTAGCCTCCAGCGGCTACGCTACATCTCCAAACGGGGCAAGAAGGTAGCCTCCAGCGGCTACGCTACATCTCCAAACGGGGCAAGAAGGTAGCCTCCAGCGGCTACGCTACATCTCTAAACGGTGGAAGAAGTGTGCCTCCGGCTGTTTTGGCTTTTAGTGTGGCGCTAACTCCCACCCATCTAGATATTGGTCTGTGGCTCCGTCCCTCCATTAAATGATTTGTGGAGGCTGCATCCTGTCCAGACGCTATGGAAACAAGGGCTGTGTTGTGTCACACACACACACACACACACACACACACATCTAGAGATTGGTTGGTTGGTCGACCCCTCCATTAAACGATTAGTTCAGTGTGTACTCTGTACAGGCGTGATGGAAACAGGAGGTTATAGGCTGGCTTATATAAGATGTGATATATATAAGACTCTTATCCCCCATGACCCCCATCTAACCAGACTGAACAGGGACAAAGATATCACTCCATACTGAACAGGGACACAGATATCACCCCATACTGAACAGGGACACAGATATCACCATACTGAACAGGGACACAGATATCACCATACTGAACAGGGACACAGATATCACCATACTGAACAGGGACACAGATATCACCCCATACTGAACAGGGACACAGATATCACCCCATACTGAACAGGGACACAGATATCACCCCATACTGAACAGGGACACCGATATCACCATACTGAACAGGGACACAGATATCACCATACTGAACAGGGACACAGATATCACCATACTGAACAGGGACACAGATAACACCCCATACTGAACAGGGACACAGATATCACCCCATACTGAACTGGGACACAGATATCACTATACTGAACAGGGACACAGATATCACTATACTGAACAGGGACACAGATATCACTATACTGAACAGGGACACAGATATCACTATACTGAACAGGGACACAGATATCACTATACTGAACAGGGACACAGATATCACCCCATACTGAACTGGGACACAGATATCACCCCATACTGAACAGGGACACAGATATCAACCCATACTGAACAGGGACACAGATATCACCCCATACTGAACAGGGACACAGATATCACCCCATACTGAACAGGGACACAGATATCACCCCATACTGAACAGGGACACAGATATCACCCCATACTGAACAGGGACACAGATATCACTATACTGAACAGGGACACATATATCACCCCATGCTGAACAGGGACACAGATATCACTATACTGAACAGGGACACATATATCACCCCATGCTGAACAGGGACACAGATATCACTATACTGAACAGGGACACAGATATCACCCCATACTGAACAGGGACACAGATATCACTATACTGAACTGGGACACAGATATCACCCCATCCTTATCACTGTTCCTACAGTACACACTTTACAGTGAGAGACAGTGCACACTTTACAGTGAGAGACAGTGCACACTTTACAGTGAGAGACAGTACACACTTTACAGTGAGAGACAGTACTCACTTTACAGTGAGAGACAGTACACACTTTACAGTGAGAGAGTACACACTTTACAGTGAGAGAGTACACACTTTACAGTGAGAGACAGTACACACTTTACAGTGAGAGACAGTACACACTTTACAGTGAGAGACAGTACGCACTTTACAGTGAGAGACAGTATGCACTTTACAGTGAGAGACAGTACACACGTTACAGTGAGAGACAGTACACACGTTACAGTGAGAGACAGTACACACGTTACAGTGAGAGAGAGTACACACTTTACAGTGAGAGACAGTACACATTTTACAGTGAGACAGTACACACTTTACAGTGAGAGACAGTACACATTTTACAGTGAGAGACAGTACACACTTTACAGTGACAGACAGTATGCACTTTACAGTGAGAGACAGTGCACACTTTACAGTGAGAGACAGTACACTACAGTGAGAGAGAGTACACACTTTACAGTGAGAGACAGTACACACTTTACAGTAAGAGACAGTACACACTTTACAGTGAGAGACAGTATGCACTTTACAGTGACAGACATTACACACTTTACAGTGAGAGACAGTACACACTTTACAGTGAGAGACAGTACACACTTTACAGTAAGAGACAGTACACATTTTACAGTGAGAGACAGTATGCACTTTACAGTGAGAGACAGTACACACTTTACAGTGAGAGACAGCACACACTTTACAGTGAGATACAGTACGCACTTTACAGTGAGAGACAGTACACATTTTACAGTGAGAGACAGTACGCACTTTACAGTGAGAGACAGTACACACTTTACAGTGAGAGACAGTATGCACTTTACAGTGAGAGACAGTACACACTTTACAGTGAGAGACAGTACACACTTTACAGTGAGAGACAGTACACACTTTACAGTGAGAGACAGAGAGATGTTTCTGAAAGAAGTTTTTCAGAAAAGCACCTTTTGATTTAACTACCCCATTTTGTTGTAAAAATCAAGCGAGTGTCTGGCCTATAAGTGCATCCCAAATGGCACCCTATTCCCTACGTAGTGCACTACTTTCAACCAGGGCCCTATGGACAGTGGTCACATGTAGTGCACTACTTTCAACCAGGGCCCATAGGGCTCTGCTAACATGTAGTGCACTATGTAGGGAATACAGTGCCATTTGTGACACGTCCTATACCTGCAGAGATGATTTCTCCAGGTTTCTCCAGGTTTCAAAGCTGACCGTGCTATCAGATTCTCAGAGCAGGACGTCTGTGGGGCTTGGGAAGAGAGCAGTAGGTGCGGCAGTCCTACAGCCCCCAGACTGAAGACCCGTTGAGGTACCAGATGAACCTGCTCCATGTACTGCATGTTTAACTCTGTCTATATAGTATAGATGTTGACCATGTTTAACTCTGTCTATATAGTATAGATGTTGACCACGTTTAACTCTGTCTATATAGTACAGATGTTGACCATGTTAATCCTTTTCATGGGTGTGTGTTGTGTGAGAGGGTTAGGGATGGCTTTGGCGGGGCGTTGAATCGTGTGAGTTAAGTCCCCATGGCGACAGGGGGAATTTTACCAGCAGGGTGATGAGGAGGTCCTGTTAAACCAGCAGGGTGATGAGGAGGTCCTGTTAGAACAGCAGGGTGATGAGGAGGTCCTGTTAAACCAGCAGGCTGATGAGGAGGCCCTGTTAAACCAGCAGGGTGATGAGGAGGTCCTGTTAAACCAGCAGGGTGATGAGGAGGTCCTGTTAAACCAGCAGGGTGATGAGGAGGTCCTGTTAAACCAGCAGGGTGATGAGGAGGCCAAGGTGATGAGGAGGCCAGGTTGATGAGGAGGTCCTTTTAAATCAGCAGGGTGAGGAGGAGGTCCTGTTAGACCAGCAGGGCGATGAGGAGGCCAGAGTGATGAGGAGGTCCTGTTAAACCAGCAGGGTGATGAGGAGGCCAGTGTGATGAGGAGGTCAGGGTGTTGAGGAGGTCCTGTTAAACCAGCAGGCTGATGAGGAGGCCAGGGTGATGAGGAGGCCCTGTTAGACCAGCAGGGTGATGAGGAGGTCTTGTTAGACCAGCAGGGTGATGAGGACGCCCTGCTAAACCAGCAGGGTGATGAGGAGGTCCTGTTAAACCATCAGGGTGATGAGGCCCTGTTAAACCAGCAGGGTGATGAGGATGCCCTGTTAAACCAGCAGGGTGATGAGGATGCCAGGATGATCAGGAGGTCCTGTTAAACCAGCAGGGTGATGGGGAGGCCAGGGTGATGAGGAGGTCCTGTTAGACCAGCCTGGTGATAAGGAGGTCCTGCAGGGTGATGAGGAGGTTCTGTTAGACCAATAGGGTGATGAGGAGGCCAGGGTGATGAAGAGGTCCTGTTAAACCAGCAGGGTGATGAGGAGGTCCTGTTAAACCAGCAGGGTGACGAGGAGGCCAAGGTGATGAGGAGGCCAGGTTGATGAGGAGGTCCTGTTAAACCAGCAGGGTGAGGAGGAGGTCCTGTTAGACCAGCAGGGTGATGAGGAGGCCAGGGTGATGAAGAGGTCCTGTTAAACCAGCAGGGTGATGAGGAGGCCAGGGTGATGAGGAGGTCAGGGTGTTGAGGAGGTCCTGTTAAACCAGCACTGTGACGAGGAGGTTAGGGTGATGAGGAGGCCCTGTTAGACCAGCAGGGTGATGAGGAGGCCAGGGTGATGAGGAGGCCCTGTTAGACCAGCAGGGTGATGAGGAGGTCCTGTTAGACCAACAGGGTGACGAGGAGGCCAAGGTGATGAGGAGGCCAGGTTGATGAGGAGGTCCTGTTAAACCAGCAGGGTGATGAGGAGGCCCTGTTAAACCAGCAGGGTGATGAGGATGCCCTGTTAAACCAGCAGGGTGATGAGGAGGTCCTGTCAAACATGCAGGGTGATGAGGAGGTCCTGCAGGGTGATGAGGAGGTACTGTTAAACCAGCAGGGTGATGAGGAGGTCCTGTTAGACCAGCAGGGTGATAAGGAGGTCCTGCAGGGTGATGAGGAGGTCCTGTTAAACCAGCAGGGTGATGAGGAGGTCCTGCAGGGTGATGAGGAGGCCCTGTTAGACCAGCAGGGTGATGAGGAGGTCCTGTTAGACCAGCAGGGTGATGAGGAGGTCCTGCAGGGTGATGATGAGGCTCTGTTAGACCAGCAGGGTGATGAGGAGGTCCTGTTAGACCATCACAGTGATGAGGAGGTCCTGTCAAACCAGCAGGGTGATGAAGATGCCAGGGTGATGAGGAGGTCCTGTTAAACCAGCAGGGTGATGAGGAGGTCCTGTTAGACCAGCAGGGTGATGAGGAGGTTCTGCAGGGTGATGAGGAGGTCCTGTTAGACCAGCAGGGTGATGAGGAGGTCCTGCAGGGTGATGAGGAGGCCCTGTTAGACCAGCAGGGTGATGAGGAGGTCCTGTTAGACCAGCAGGGTGATGAGGAGGTCCTGCAGGGTGATGATGAGGCTCTGTTAGACCAGCAGGGTGATGAGGAGGTCCTGTTAGACCAGCAGGGTGATGAGGAGGTCCTGTCAAACCAGCAGGGTGATGAAGATGCCAGGGTGATGAGGAGGTCCTGTTAAACCAGCAGGGTGATGAGGAGGCCAGGGTGATGAGGAGGTCCTGTTAGATCAGCAGGGTGATGAGGAGGTTCTGCAGGGTGATGAGGAGGTCCTGTTAGACCAGCAGGGTGATGAGGAGGTCCTGCAGGGTGATGAGGAGGCCCTGTTAGACCAGCAGGGTGATGAGGAGGTCCTGTTAGACCAGCAGGGTGATGAGGAGGTCCTGCAGGGTGATGATGAGGCTCTGTTAGACCAGGAGGGTGATGAGGAGGTCCTGTTAGACCATCACAGTGATGAGGAGGCCCTGTTAAACCAGCAGGGTGATGAGGAGGTCCTGTTAAACCAGCAGGGTGATGAGGAGGTCCTGTTAGACCAGCAGGGTGATGAGGAGGTCCTGTTACACCAGCAGGGTGATGAGGAGGTCCTGTTAGACCAGTAGGGTGATGTGGAGGCCAGGGTGATGAGGAGGTCACGGTGATGAGGAGGTCCTGTTAAACTGGCAGGGTGACGAGGAGGTCCTGTTAAACCAGCAGGGTGATAGGGAGGCCAGGGTGATGAGGAGGTCCTGTTAGACCAGCAGGGGGATGAGGAGGTCCTGCTAAACCAGCAGGGTGATGAGGAGGTCCTGTTAAACCAGCAGGGTGATGAGGAGGTTCTGTTAAACCACTCTTACTGACAGTTGTGGCTGCTTTGTGTGATGTATTGTTGTCTCTACCTTCTTGCCCTTTGTGCTGTTGTCTGTGCCCTATAATGTTTGCACCATGTTTTGTTCTGCTACCATGTTGTGCTGCTGTCATGTTGTGTTGCTACCATGTTGTTGTCATGTTGTGTTGCTACCATGTTGTGTTTTCATGTGTTGCTGCAATGCTGTGTTGTTGTCTTAGGTCTCTCTGTATGTAGTGTTGTGGTGTCTCTCTTGTCGTGATGTGTGTTTTGTCCCATATTTCTATTTAAATGTTTTTATTCCCATCCCCCGTCCCCGCAGGAGGCCTTCTGCCTTTTGGTAGGCCGTCGTTGTAAATAATAATTTGTTCTTAGCTGACTTGTTAAATAAAGTTTAATCAAATAAACCAGCATGGTGTGAAGAGGGGTCACCCAGCAGAAGTCAGGAGACAGAAGTTGTGTTTGTACAAAACTAGGGAACTCCAGGCAGGCAGCTCGCTCAGTAAAAATACTTTATGATTTAGCCTTCTGCCAAGCTGAGCTCAAGGTGAAAAATACACAAGTCCCTCGTGCTCGGGAAAGTCCTCCCCAGAAACATCCAAGTGGAGGCCTGTATTCAATCACTCTCCTTCCCAGGCTTTATTCTGCCCTCCATCTTGGGATAAATATACGACAAAAGCTAGAAATCCGTATTATTAAAATAAACATTTGTCAACATTATTTGATTGACTTAAAGAAGAATTTCACTTGCCTGAGTTCAAAGCTTCAATATAGAGATGATTGATGATTGTTACCAGTAACTGTCTCACTAGTAAGTGCCAGATTATTGTACCTTGAACAGTCGTGACAGCACAACGTATCATTTGATTGCTTCCTTGGCTTTGTTTCTTCTGCAAACTATTCTATTCTATTACCTATAATTACGGTGTCCATATTAGGACAGCCTCAGTTTCTCAATGATTGTCCTAATATGGACACCGTATTGTATATAGAGAGCAATAGAGTCTTACCTCCATTTGAACTGAGGCCTGAACTTAGTGAAACCAGAAGACAGTGATACGGTGGAACAAGCCCAGAGTGTAGGGACGTTGCTGTTTTGGTTTCAGGGACAGAGAGTCAGGACCCACAGCCAGAGTGCTGCTCGGTGACAAAGAGAGAGTCAGGACCCACAGCCAGAGTGCTGCTCGGTGACAAAGAGAGAGTCAGGACCCACAGCCAGAGTGCTGCTCAGCAACAAACAGAGAGTCAGGACCCACAGCCAGAGTGCTGCTCAGCAACAAACAGAGAGTCAGGACCCACAGCCAGAGTGCTGCTCAGCAACAAACAGAGAGTCAGGACCCACAGCCAGAGTGCTGCTCAGCAACAAACAGAGAGTCAGGACCCACAGCCAGAGTGCTGCTCGGTGACAAAGAGAGAGTCAGGACCCACAGCCAGAGTGCTGCTCAGCAACAAACAGAGAGTCAGGACCCACAGCCAGAGTGCTGCTCAGCAACAAACAGAGAGTCAGGACCCACAGCCAGAGTGCTGCTCAGCAACAAACAGAGAGTCAGGACCCACAGCCAGAGAGCTGCTCAGCAACAAACAGAGAGTCAGGACCCACAGCCAGAGTGCTGCTCGGTGACAAAGAGAGAGTCAGGACCCACAGCCAGAGTGCTGTTCAGCAACAAACAGAGAGTCAGGACCCACAGCCAGAGTGCTGCTCGGTGACAAAGAGAGAGTCAGGACCCACAGCCAGAGTGCTGCTCAGCAACAAACAGAGAGTCAGGACCCACAGCCAGAGTGCTGCTCAGCAACAAACAGAGAGTCAGGACCCACAGCCAGAGTGCTGCTCGGTGACAAAGAGAGAGTCAGGACCCACAGCCAGAGAGCTGCTCAGCAACAAACAGAGAGTCAGGACCCACAGCCAGAGAGTCAGGACCCACAGCCAGAGTGCTGCTCGGTGACAAACATAGCTTCGGACAAATCATGCTGTCACAATGTAAAATGGAGTGCTACAGAGTGCTAAAATAAGCACAGAAGGAGAGGCTCTTGTTAGCTGTTTACCCCTGTCACACTATTGATCTGAGCCGAGCCAAACTGTCCTGTCCTGTCCTGTCCTGTTTTGTTGTGGTCTCTCGGTGGTCAGGGTGTAATGTTGTTGTTGTGGTCTCTGGGTGGGCAGGGTATAATGTTGTTGTGGTCTCTGGGTGGGCAGGGTGTAATGTTGTTGTGGTCTCTGGGTGGGCAGGGTGTAATGTTGTTGTGGTCTCTGGGTGGGCAGGGTGTAATGTTGTTGTGGTCTTTGGGTGGGCAGGGTGTAATGTTGTTGTGGTCTCTGGGTGGGCAGGGTGTAATGTTGTTGTGGTCTCTGGGTGGGCAGGGTGTAATGTCGTTGTGGTCTCTGGGTGGGCAGGGTGTAATGTTGTTGTGGTCTCTGGTGTGGGCAGGGAGTAATGTTGTTGTTGTCTCTGGGGTGGGCAGAGAGTACTATTCCCTACATAGTACACTACTTAAGATCAGAACGTTATGGACCCTAGTCAAAAGTAGTGCACTGTTTGGGAAATAGGTTAGTTATCGAGCGGTCCAAATAGGACAATGTCATTTGAGAAGCCACAAATATGATTCTCTTTTACAAGAAGGCTTGTTGCCATGGTAATCTGTCCATGCAGCCGGACTTATTCCACAAAGCAGATTTGTTTTTGTTCATATGTAAAATAATGTATTTTTTCTACTGTGTTTCCCTTCCACCAGGACCTGTATTTCTCCCAGGTGTGACGAACGATTCCTGTGCTTTCTTCTTCTTCTTTGTTGGGATTTAAAACAGCGCCACCTACTGTACCGGAGTGTGAGGCCAGTCACGGCCGACCTACATTAAATTAATCTTTATTATTCATGTTCCTAAAAAAGGAACAAAAAAATGCACCACCAACTAACCCTACACCTAAAATCACCACCGCCATCAACTGTTTTGCAGTAAAATCTCCCAGGTACTTCTCTGCAGCTGCTCCTACACTCATAAAAAAAAACTAATATTTTACTCACTGGGATCCCTCACCCTTGACTTCTCTACTTTTTTTTCACTGCCTCAGCATACGACACCTTCTGCACTACTCTGACTCTAGTCACCTCGACCTGCCTCTCTCTCTCGCCAGACGCTTCTGATCCCCAGCAACATGGGCACCCCTTACAGTTGACATGAGACACATAACCACGGAAACGACAATCCTCTATGCCATGTCCTCCTGCACACTTCCCACATCTTGGAATCTCCCTCCTACAAACTGCTGCAACATGAACGTGGCACCTGAAACACTGCAGTGGATTCGGCACAAAAGCTATAACAGGATAACTGATATATACTAAAATTACTTTGTAAAGTTAGATACTTTGACTTGTTTGATGTACGGTCGCCCAGAGGAGGGTGCGTTTGTTTGAGGTACAGCCGCCCAGAGGAAGGTGCGTTTGTTTGAGGTACAGCCGCCCAGAGGAAGGTGCGTTTGTTTGAGGTGCAGCCACCCAGAGGAAGGTGCGTTTGTTTGAGGTACAGCCACCCAGAGGAAGGTGCGTTTGTTTGAGGTACAGCCGCCCAGAGGAAGGTGTGTTTGTTTGAGGTACAGCCGCCCAGAGGAAGGTGCGTTTGTTTGAGGTACAGCCGCCCAGAGGAAGGTGCGTTTGTTTGAGGTACAGCCACCCAGAGGAAGGTGCTTTTGTTTGAGGTACAGCCGCCCAGAGGAGGTGCGTTTGTTTGAGGTACAGCCGCCCAGAGGAAGGTGCGTTTGTTTGAGGTACAGCCACCCAGAGGAAGGTGCTTTTGTTTGAGGTACAGCCGCCCAGAGGAAGGTGCGTTTGTTTGAGGTACAGCCGCCCAGAGGAAGGTGCGTTTGTTTGAGGTACAGCCGCCCAGAGGAAGGTGCGTTTGTTTGAGGTACAGCCGCCCAGAGGAAGGTGCGTTTGTTTGAGGTACAGCCGCCCAGAGGAAGGTGCGTTTGTTTGAGGTGCAGCCACCCAGAGGAAGGTGCGTTTGTTTTAGGTACAGCCACCCAGAGGAAGGTGCCTTTGTTTGAGGTACAGCCGCCCAGAGGAAGGTGTGTTTGTTTGAGGTACAGCCGCCCAGAGGAAGGTGCGTTTGTTTGAGGTACAGTCGCCCAGAGGAAGGTGCGTTTGTTTGAGGTACAGCCGCTCAGAGGAAGGTGCGTTTGTTTGAGGTGCAGCCGCCCAGAGGAAGGTGCGTTTGTTTGAGGTACAGCCGCCCAGAGGAAGGTGCGTTTGTTTGAGGTGCAGCCGCCCAGAGGAAGGTGCGTTTGTTTGAGGTAAAGCCGCCCAGAGGAAGGTGTGTTTGTTTGAGGTACAGCCGCCCAGAGGAAGGTGCGTTTGTTTGAGGTACAGCCGCCCAGAGGAAGGTGCGTTTGTTTGAGGTACAGCCGCCCAGAGGAAGGTGCGTTTGTTTGAGGTACAGCCACCCAGAGGAAGGTGCGTTTGTTTGAGGTGCAGCCGCCCAGAGGAAGGTGCGTTTGTTTGAGGTACAGCCGCCCAGAGGAAGGTGCGTTTGTTTGAGGTACAGCCGCCCAGAGGAAGGTGCGTTTGTTTGAGGTACAACCGCCCAGAGGAAGGTGCGTTTGTTTGAGGTACAGCCGCCCAGAGGAATGTGCGTTTGTTTGAGGTAAAGCCACCCAGAGGAAGGTGCGTTTGTTTGAGGTAAAGCCACCCAGAGGAAGGTGCGTTTGTTCGAGGTAAAGCCACCCAGAGGAAGGTGTGTT